>NC_034410.1:106649960-106755514 GCF_002078875.1 Numida meleagris | reverse complement strand
GGAAGGGAAGGGAAGGGAAGGGAAGGGAAGGGAAGGGAAGGGAAGGGAAGGGAAGGGAAGGGAGAATAATCTCCTAGAAGCTCTGGGATGGGTGTCTAAGCACACTGGCTCTAATCTTGGCACAAGTGATGGAAGTACAGGAGACAGTACGAGAAGTCAGAAGAGCTTTGAAGTGCCTTTTGAAGTGCAGATTTCGAAAACCAGTACCACTGCCACATAATTGAGAATCTTTAGAAATGTTGCTAAAGTTTGGCACGAGGTAAGAAAGTATATGCATGCTAGGAGAAAATACAAGTGCTAAGAAACAGAGCAGTCTTTGAATAAAAGTTGCAGTCAGCCAAAAAGTTAACTAAACAAGGCCAACTATGGCTTCACACATTCTCATCTGTGATGCATTAATGCGCAGCAAATAGGTATGAAACGTCTGAGAAGAAATACAATGTAAGAAGGATTTGATGAGTTCGAAAAGATCAGTGACAAAATTCATTTCACCACCATCCTTAAACACTCTGAGCAGATCCTCGGCTAATTTGCGGCAGCTGAAGTTCTGCACTCTAATTTTGGATATCAGGCACTTCTTAGCAATATTTAATCTTAGGTCGCTTCCTATTCTACTGTTAATCACCAGCCACAGCCCACTGGCTATGGGCCAGCGATAGGTGAAAAGTCAGCAGACATTGCAATATGTTTGTCCTGTTTTGAGCTAATGTTTGCAGGCCGCACCTTGCAAGACTGTTATTATGGGAGTTATTAAAAATCTATTTTTGCTGAAAACAATGCAAATGGAAGGAAGTGAGCCTGTCAGGAGACATATTTCCTATTCAAGCCGGCAGGTAGTTGGAGAATGGCCATCTGGAGTTTAAAAATTGCCAGCCAAACCCCTCAATTCGTCCCTTCCAGGATTAACACACTCACTCAGGATAGCACAAAGATGCTGTCATGGCACAACAAACAAGATGCGACTTTCTGGGGGGAAGGAACCAAAGGAAGTTCACTTACCATGACAAAACTTGTTGCTATTGCAGCGCTAATAGCCAAAAGGCAAACACTTGGACAAGATCCATTCATCTGGAAACATTTTTGTGCTGCAGGAGCACTGAGGTCTCAAGCACAAGAAGCTGAGGGGCGAGGGCCATGGTGAGCTGTCTGGATGGATGGCCACAGGCACAGCTCCTGCCTCAATGCCTGGATGGCCCCATGGTGGTATGCCCTGGTGCCAATGCCCTCGAGTTGGCAGATACACCAGAGTCCTGGTTCCCATCTCTCCTGGCAAAACAGATCATTCCCATCCAGCTGCAGTTCCAGAGTGCTAAATCTTCATTTCCTGAAAAATGGAAACATCGTCCGATGTTGGCTCTCACCCTGTGTTCTGCTGGTTGTTCTGTGAGGAGACACATGGGATCCAATCCCTCAGGTCATGGGACTCTAACGAGATCAGGAGCAATCAGCCTGGAAAGTGAGGGGAGACTTCAGGAGGGAGCAGTCAACAGCCCTGCGTTGCCACCCCCAAGCAGATCATCCCTTTTGCACACTGCTGTGTTAACAGGATTACCATCCAGTCTTAGATTTAAAGTAGCATAGGACTCCTGAGCTGAAACTCATTTTCCTCAGAAGTGAGTAAATAGCAAACTACCCAGCTTGCTTGGCTCCTTGCAGATCTTCTGCTAGGTCCAGCAAAATTTGTTCTCATCTTCAGCAGCCTTAATCTCTCAGCTAAGCAACACATTGCATGCCTAGGGTCTGTCACGAGAGCGTGATCTGGCAAATGCATATGTTGCAAAATACTGCTTGGCCTAAAAGAGCTTTTACATAATAGTTAGGTGCCCCACTTACAGCCTTACCTCTTCCTTTCGTCTGCATCATATGCCTCAGCAGCTTATAGAATGCACACATCATGAAGGCAGAGTGTGGTCAGTGGAAACTAGGAAAGAGGCAAAAATAAAACAGATAGAAAAGTTCTGAAAGAGCTCAGTTTCCTTTGGACAGGAGTGAAAATTATGGTTGTTCTTGGATTTTCTTTCCAACTTTTAAAATTGTAACATTTTAGGAGAAGATTATCAAAGTACTTTGCTTACCAGAAACTGCTGTAAGCAGTCTGTGTACACAGAGAAAATCTATCCTTGAAAATGTTGACCAGCTTTGCAAGAAAGCCCTTACTCTCTCTGCACTAAAATTTTGGGCCCCATTTCATCACTCAGTGGAATCGAGGCCCTCGTGTGCTGAACAAGGGTAGCTGGCATTATTGAATATTAATGTGGTAAGGTAATCCCTCAGTGATACATGACACTTATGTTTTTGGTTTTACTTAAGTTGTAATTTTCAGAGTTGGACAAGCTTGGAGGAAAAAAAAAACACCTGGCAAACAAACAAACTTTAAAAATTAGAGGAATTTTCCAAGTCTGCAGGATTTGCAAACCTAGGCATACTGCAGCTTAATTACTAGTCAATGAAGGAGAAACAATTACACAGCAGAAAATAACATTCAAGATCTCATGAAATGTGGCCCCAATGTGTTTCTAATTTTTTTTTATATGTGAAGAACTCAGCTGCCATGGTGATAGGCAAATAAAATAAATAATTATCACAAACATTCCTTGAATCCAAGTTGTGAAATCTGTGAACAGCATGTTATTTTCTCTTCCATCCTCTTTACTCCAGTTTGGAGGAAAGATCTGATCAACTGTGTTTTGAGCTGAAGCTTGTCCACTCCTCTCCTATTTGCTTTGCAACAGTTCTGCTGCACAGTGCCAGCTGGAAGGGGCAGGTTGATGCACAGTGAATGTCCAATCTCAAAACTCCTTTAAGAGAATGCTAGGAGCCAGTATTTCTCACAGCATGATGGAAATATACATCAAGCTTATAGAGAAATAGTTCCTCATCCAGAAGAACTATGCTCAGAGTGGCCTAAATGCTACCTAAAGATACTTAAAGACTTGTATGCAAAGCATATATTCCTTATTATCTTCATTTAATCACAGGAAAATGCATGTCATCAAGTAGAGTTTAGGCTATCCATCTGATCATAAAAATCCTTTCTGTACTGTATTTGCAGTGCAGAAATCCCCGGTTGAATGTTCCTTTTCATCCCATGTTACCCTCTTAGATTCCACATATGGAGTTTATATCTGGGTTATTTCAAATTATGTTTATTGTTTTTCTCTTTTTAAAACTTGTTCTTCACCCCAGTTGAATGTTCGTATTCATTGTTTGAATGGCATGTTTTATACTCAGCCTCAAATTCTTGGCAAACCACATACTCAATATCTACTGAAAATACTATATCCTTGTGGAGATAGTAAATTCCCTTGAGCTTTTTCTGTAAAGACAGATATGCACTATGATCATTTGCCTCAATTACACCTGCTATGCCATTTGCACTTTGATTTTGAAAGGTGAATTTATTCTTTTTAATCATTATTAAGAACATATGTATTTCCTGCCAAGGCAGCCTTATAAAAACATTGGAGGCATATGAGAAAAATTCCTTTGAGGCCTCAGGCACATTGAACTGTCCTGAGAATGTGAAGTGAGGAGAGATTGATGCATGGACTACCTGTCCAGGAATTCAGTAGTACTGGATCGGATTTTCCATGGTTTCCCTCTCTCTTTATTTTACTGAAATTACTACATGCGTGCGTCCCATGCATACATGCGAATGTATACACACACACACAAAGTGCTCTTACATGGAATAAGGATCATGTTATATATGATCTAGCTGTAGTTTAGTTGCAGGGGAGAAAATGAATTTCCACACCTTAATATATATTTTTGAGAGTATAATTTCTGTTTTAGCTATACAGCAGTAGCTATTTTCAACTTAAATATTACGTACAGTCAGTGTCCACTCCAAAGCAAACTAGGTGAAAGGAATGAATAGTTACCACTGGAATTATAATTGTCACTAAAGCAGGGAGCCAGACCAGGCAGTTCCAAGGAGATTCTTTGATTTTAACAACAATAATAATAATAATTAAAAATCATTCAGTCTACTTATCTCTGTTATCTCATGGAAAACATGGTCCAAAGGCCACTGATATTTTCTTCCAGTGGTGTGAATGAAGGTGTTACATACTGTGCTACTCAAAGACATTTCAAAGTGAAGCCCGCTACTATACCAAAAGAACATTTTTTATTTTTGAAATTCAGACATGGGACTGTAGCCATTTCTGGCTATTTGTACAAAATTAAGAACACAAATATCTCTTCTCTCACTAGCAATAGCGGTTATTAAGGCCAGAAGGCAGACAGTTATGAGCCTTCAGTCTGACCTCCTGCATAACACCAGTCTTTGAATTTCACCTGGTAATTCTTGCAAACCCAGAACTATAAGCTGACTTCAATCATAGTTTACGAAAAATGTCCAGGTTTGATTTAAACATTTCAAGGGATGGAGAATCCATCATATACCCATGGTAATTTGTTCCAATGGATAAGTACCTTCACTGTTAAAAATATGTTCCTTATTTCCTGTGCTAATATTACTTCAGCTTCCAGCCACTAGATCTCTAGTTTTTCCTTTATCTTCCAGAATTGAAAAGTACTGGTCTACACAGGTAATTACAAATAGTGGTATGTACTTCCTTAAAGAGACCAAAAAATTAAGCCTCTTTCTCACCTTAGTCTCAGAAGCTTCCCCTTTCTATCATAAAGCAGGAGTAAATTCTGAGTGGAATTACTATGAAACAGGAAAGGTTAGACTTTTCTCTCAAATGATTTTACTTGTACAGTCAGAAACAGACATCTAATCCATAAGGATCTATATTTAAGTCAACAGCTTTATTATGTACTACTTTGCACTTTATTTCTATATTTCCCACCATTTTGCAAAACAGATTTGATGAAGACTGGACAGTGAATTTTGGCTCCAAATTTTCTGCATTTAAATCAGACTCCCAGTATCATTCTAGGGGGATTTTTAGGCCAGCAGCAATTGCTCTCAACTTTCTGGCTTCAGAAATACTCACTGCTAACCCATGGGACTTAGTAGCTTCTCCAGGTGACATTTGGAGCCAGACTGAATCCTATGGGATGACTGCAGTGCTGTTTTATGGTCTGTATCACTCCATTCAGTGGGATTGCACAGGATATACATCAGTGCAAAACTTGGCCTGCAGGCACTGAACTTACACAGTGGGCGAGGAAATAGAAGGGACAGCAACTTTAGTGAATTATATTTTTGCCTGACTAACCATTTATAGTAAAATTAATGAATGGCATTTCATTTTTCAGCTTATATTCTCAATCATCATGATAAAAACAAATGTTTTGTAGCCTACGATCTTTTCGGGGACAGCTGATACATTTTGCTTAGCTTACTGATTTATTGTTTTGATGATCTTTCCTTTTGCCTTAGCAGTTTGAGATGTCTCTTGTGGTATAGCTCTTGTCAAGCTGATACCTGAGGAGAATTCATTCCCCTGTAGCCACTACCAAAATTCAACATCAATGATAATTTAATGGCTAGTAATACATACCTAAGCCACGCAGACCAGATCAGGTGACACGCACATGAAAAGTAAGCTCCCAAACCAGATCCCTAAGTCCCTGTGCAATTTCAGCTCTCAATATGCTTAGTGCATATGTATCCACCATCTCCTAAATAAAAAACTTCCAGTGTCCCCTTTGATCCTTTGCATGCTGATTTGCAGCTCCTGTTTGGTAAAAACAAACCTCAGATACTGGGTGCAGGAACCCTACGGGGTTTGGCTTAGCAGAATACAGTGAGCTTTTTCTGATGTTATTTTGTTTAATTCAAAGAGCATACACACTGATGAAACGTAAAATATTCTTTTTCTCACTGCTTATTTGGGTAGCCTAAATTTCTTGCAGCTGAATTCCTTTTTATTCCTGGTTAAGTTTCCCTTTGTTACCAGTGCCAGATTTGCCGGTTAATACACAAAAACATCAGAGCCTTCCAGTCTGTGGATCAAGAACAGACCCTGGTGCTTCCTTTTGTCGTTAAGTTCAACAACTAAGAATGTGCAACCAGTAAACCATGAATAAACTCAAGAAAAGTTCGGTTCTAAAATCATTAATTGGTTTGCACTCTTCTGTGATTTTGCTTACGAAGGCAACTTCCTAAAGAGTTGCATGATTTTCCCTTTGCGAAACCAAGCATCTAGAGACATGTAGACTGGGCTAAATCTGAAAGGATTCACTCATTTGCAGGGTTTGTTTCTATCTATCACACATCCATACACTAGTGTTGCTTTCTGCAGCACAGATACATGTCCAATATTCCAGCTTTTCTGGCAAGGCAGGAATACAAACCATCTGCTTTTTGGAGAGAAAGGCGAGGGCTGTGCCTAGCATCATTCCCCATGGGCAATCAGGTTCATGCCAAGCTGCTGAGGGGGCAGGAGGGAAACCTGCACTCTTGCCTGGAGCCCTCACATGCCAAGTTGCAGCCTGGAATTTTTACAGCTCCATTCTGAACCTCTGACAAGAAGGGTTTACAACAGAAATCTTGCCAGATCCTTAACTATAGCGACGCCACTATAATATTTATAAGTACATTATACTCTTTCCAAACATATGTGCTTATTACTTATGTCTCCGTTCCTGCCTCTCTTCTGGGGAACTTTTCTGTATAAACAAAACAGATTCTCTTGCTTATACTTAGAAAATCTAATTGCTCTGTGTCTCTAGCTGTTATGCAAAAGCCCAAATAGCCAAAAGATTCTTTCAGTGCATTTACACAGCAGCACGTCTCTAAAAAAAAAAAAAAAGCAGCAGCAGCATAAACTTCCTTTTCCACTTTTCTCTTCTTTGCTTCCATAAATCTGTCCATTTCACTCATGTTTGGATGTTTGGATAAGATTCCTCTTTTTTTAAAAAAAAAGTGAATCTAAAAAATGCAAGTCTGAGGTGGACAGGCCATCAGTTACTCAGCCCAGCCTTACAAGATCTGACAATTCTGTCCCTTTAAGTAAACAGAGGAGCAGAAAAGATACACAAACAAAAAGACCACTTGCAGGGCCGAGGGCTCATCTGCTCCAGCAGAAGCAGGTTCCCAGGGAAAGTGATTGCCTAATCGTTATAGGGAGTGACAGGGATTTCCTAGCTTTTCCACAAACGTCTCAAAGCAGTTCGGTCCTAGGCCCAGATTTGCCCGTTTCTGTTGATGAGTTAGACAGATGTGGCCTGCAGGTGAGAAACTGCTGGAAAGTTGCTAACCCAAAGCAACACACTTCCCTCTGCACAAGGTTTTAGTTGGATTCAGAGTCACCAGAGCTCTCAATGAACATAGTCTGGGCTGTTCTTAGCTGGTTTGAGATGCGGTTTTCATCAGGGATTCAGGTTTGGACACAAAAGTCAAACTGAGGAATTGTACCAAAGTGGCTTCAAGTGAGCTTAAACAAAATGAAATAGGGTTTGAATCTGAAATAGTAGAATAGTAGAATAGTAGAAATTTACTGAAACCAACTGATTATTAATTTTCTTGTGAGAATTCAGACACGTGTCAAACAGTACTTAAGACAGAGTCATAGAATGGCTTAGGTTAGAAGGGATTTTAAAGATCATTCAGTTCCACCTCCCTGCTCAGAGCCCCATCCAACGTGGCCTTGTAATGCCTCCAGGGATGGGGTACCCGTAGCTTCCCTAGGCAAAGAAAATATATCGTAGAATCATATCATAGAATCATAGAATGGTTTGGGTTGGAAGGCGCCTTTAAGATCATCTAGTTCCAACCCCCCTGCTATAGGCAAGGACACCTCCCTCTAGACCACGTTGCTCAAAGCCCCATCCTTGAACGCCTCCAGCATGGGAGCATCCACAACCTCTCTGGGCAACTTGTTCCAGTGTCTCATCACCCTCACAGTAAAGAATTTCTTTCTGATATGTAGTCTAAATCTACCCTCTTCCGGTTTAAAACCACTTCCCCTCATCCTGTCGCTACATGCCCTTATAAAAAGTCCCTCCCCAGCTTTCCTGTAGACCCCCTTCAGGTACTGGAGGGCCGCTATAAGGTCCCCCTGGAGCTTTCTCTTCTCCGGGCTGAGGAACCCCAACTCTCTCAGCCTGTTCTCATAGGGGAGGTGCACCAGCCCTCTGATCATCTTCATGGCCCTCCTCTGGACCTGCTCCAACAGCTCGATGGAACGCTTAACAAAATTTTGTGTCATCCTTGTGCAGGGCCCCAGCTAGTCTTTTCTGTATTGTTTCAATTTTAGTATATGTGCTGCCGAAGCGAGTGAGATAGACTTCTTCCAATTTGAAAACAATAGGAAATCAAACATCTAAAGATGCAGATCTGTAGCCTGATTCCAGCTGGGAGTACTGCAGATTTTTTTCACTTCAGTTTTCTTTTACATGGCTAAAAAAATATTTGTTTTCTTTGTTCTGCTGGTTTGGGCAGTTGTATCAATTTCAATGTTGAGATAATTCAGAAGTTAAACCACTTGGAATTACGGAATTTATATAGCCAGTAAAAAGGAGGTGTTTGAGGTGGAAAAGAAAAGACTTTTAAGTAAGAGATTAATACCTAGAGCATAACTAATACAAGAATGTACAGTAAATTGACTCCTGCATGGGACTTTGTAGAAAGCTGCATCTCCAGCCTGTCTGTTCCTCCTTATCAGGAGGCAGAACAGGAGAAAAGTATACTGGTCTGGTCAGCATTTTTCTTCACATATCTTTTGCAGTCATAAACAGCCCATAAAAAAGGTGAAACAACTTCTTCAAAGAAGAAGCTGCTATCACATATAAAAGCTTTCAAAATATTCTTTCTTGTTGAGCTTTATTCTTTCTTGGCTTTCATATTCTGGAATATGGGATTTAGTTTTTGATGAGTGAGCTCTTCAGTCTACACATATATAACATGATAGGCTTGCAGGAAGAGTGGGGAAATAGCAGGATCAAGCTATCCTTAAATTATATGATGAGTTGTTTGAATGATTGATCTGATTATAACACTGAGAAACCAATGGGATGTTGGATGAACATACATGTTTCTAATTGTGGTAATTCTGGGGACGTGAAGACAAAGTTACCTGTGAGGGAAAAAAAAAAAAGAAAAAAAATCAAAATCATAGATATGTAGGTTGTATATATATATTTATTATGAAAGACCAAATATAACCTGTAAATGAGAGAAATTGTATTAAATCTGTTCTGGATGTTCTATGTGAGACATGATTCCTCTCTCAAAATATTTGGATTAAGTTCAGGGGATTGACCTGAGCGGAACCTCCAGCAAAACACTTAAGAACTCAGCCCCTGGAGCTGAAACCTGGCATTGATCATAGGTCTGAATTTTATTATCTGAAAATATTCCTGAACAGTCCTGATCCTTCTGAACAGGAGTTAAACACTGCACTGAAATCATAAGGTGTATGTATAAAATCTAATAAATCTTGCTATTTTCCCCTTATTTTTGGCATGGATCGTGTCAGAGCACTTTAGCCTTGGATGAACTGCATCCTGATGATCAAAATTGGGAAGTCAGGAAATTCAAAAAGTATTAAGAAAATGAGGCTGAGGGAAAAAAAGCATACAAATAAGTTTGATGACAAGGAACAAATCTCATTAAGAAGAAACCCACATGAGGAAAACCAGTTTTTACTTTGCCGTTTTAATGGACAAAGTCAGCAGTATAAAGCAACGAGGTCATCCATCTATTCCTGCAGGAAAACCACTGGAGCCTTCAATATCATAGTGTCAGCTGCTTTTCTATAGCCTGACCTCATGAGCAAAGCAGCATGAACTCTGCTAAAAATTATTCTTTTGGGCTCAGTAAGACTGCCGCCTGTTTTTAAGTTTTCTCTGTGTGTGTGGGGGTATTGTGACACCTGCAGTCTGATAGAGCTGTTATTGCTCTAGCTATGCAAACTAATTTAGGCACCCGTTTTTGTTTTTTTTTTTAGTCCTGCTTAAGTGGATGATTTTAGCCTTTGAAAACAGGAAACAAGTGCTATAATTTTAAAGAAATGATCTGGCAATCAACCCATTAAGAACAAGAAATCAGGGGTGTTTTTTTCTTTTTTTTTTCTTTTTCTTTTTGAGTCATGAGCTTAAAATTGGAAGGACTCAAACAAAACTTTCCTTAACTAACCCCTGACTCTACTTAGTGTGGTAAGGAAGTGGAGGAGGAGCATGACCTAAATGGACTGAACCAGAAAATAATAAAAGAAAAACAATGCTATTCTCTGGAGAAAAGAGTGTCATGATGAAAAATCAGTTTATTCTCAGTTAGAATAAATTGTGAAAGAAAGAAAACACAAGAAGATAATTTTCAAAGGAACTGCTCTCATAAAATTTGAAGCATGTGTCATGGGGATAACATTGAAAAGGAAACAATAATTTAAACCCCATCCCCTTTCCCAGAACCTTTGCTGCAAATTTGTAACCAAAAAATCAAGTGCAGAGGTGCTTGGAAAACATGCAGTTAGATTCACCTGAAAGTCTTTTGGGCAGATTTTGTTTTGACTCGTTTTGTTTATTTATTTTGATTAACATCCAATATGTATTTCAGTTACATGCAGATCTAAGTTGTTAAGTCAGACTTGGGAAATGAGAGAAGCCAGCCAGGGGAAAACTGGGCTAAAGGGAGTCTCGCTTTGCCTTCCCAGTGTCCCAGAGCTCTGCTTCTAAGTCCGTAAGTCAAATCCTGACGTCAGACACGATAGTAAATGAAAGGTGAGTGGAAACATTAGATGCATGGCTAACGAATAAATTTGGTGTGAGGTGTTAGAGGCAAAGTTCTGGCAAATCTCGCTCCTGAGAAACTAAGCCCATCTTTTTTAAGGTATAAGATGAGGGATATTTGGAGGCAGCTATGTAAATCCATGACTTGGTTTGCCAACGATGACATTAAGCAGAGTTTCTGGGATCTCAGAGAAGGGATACTGCCATGCCCTAACGTGTTTTGGGCCGAGAGAACCCAGTTTGAGTCCTATAACTGAAAGCTCTGAATTGTGATTTGCCTTTAATGCTTTATTTGCAGGACAGAATCTTCCAAGCTCCCACCTATTTTCTGGAGTTGTGTACCTGAAACAGTGTATTCTCACACACAGTGTTTAACAGGTATTTCCTCCCATGCCACTGATACAGGAACAAACCACATGAAAATGGATCTAGTCCTAAGACACTGAATATTTCCCCTCCTCATCCTGGATGTTTACAAGTATTTTTGCCATGAAAAAAATATTCTTACAAACCAGTGACTGTGCTGGGGTATTTCAGTCTGAGTTGTGGCTAGATATATAGAGAAGCACTCAGAAAACAACTTTCTTACACAAATAAACAGCCCCACTCTTGAACTTTATGCTCACAGGGATCTCTGTCATCATCAATCACATGCAATGTTTGACCTGCCCTAAAAGGGGGAGGTGAGGGAGCAGGAGGGGAGGGCAGAAAAAACTTGTAGTCTCTGTTCAAACTGGCTGAGAAATACATCATTAAATGTGGGGAACGGCATGGGCCTGATCTAAAGTTAGGGAACACTGATCTTGTGAGGAGACAGACCCAGTGTCTGACGAGACTCTTTCTTACAGCAAGAGCATGGAGGACATTTGTACGTACTGGTTAAAAGCCTCAAAATCCCTTATGAGAAGATTGCACAGAGTAGTGCAATGTTTCTAGCTTTGTATTAGCTGTTCAGAGTCCATTTCCATTTATCAAACAATAACAACACAATCCAACTCCTAAGAAAGATAGTTTCTGCATTAAGGAGATGTACAAGGGTTTAGGGAACAAGATCATTTCAAAAGGCCTTCAAGGGAGGCTGGATAAGGATAAAGAGCTCACAAATTAATTTTTCAAGTAATGCACTTTTTTCTCCAAAAATGAGGCTCTCATCTATAGTGACAAATCCAGATGGGAAAGTTGAGATACTTTCTTGTCAGTATATATTATTCTTGTTGTTCTCCTATGACACCAGAATGTTCTAGTTTTATATAAAACATAATGGAGTCAGCCACATTCTTTTCTTTAGGAATGGTGATAGCTGCTAGAGAGCTTGAGTAGGGAAAGAGAGGGGAGGGCAAGAAAAGATTATTGCTGTTAGTAAAGCTTGCTTTTTTTTTCCTCATTGTCAAATAGTGTTGTTAAGCAGATGAAAACCAGCTGGGCCCACATACATTTGATGAAGAAATAAGGTCCACATGCTGAAGACTAACATGAAGCAAAGGTGTTAATTACTGACTTGTAAGTAAGTAAATAAATAAATAAATAAAGCTCCACCTGCACAGTATAACTTCTGAACCCTTGTTTTCCCAGGAACAGGAAAACTATAATTTAAACAACCTGTCTCACTCATTGTTCTTTTATAAGGGAAAATCTGAATTTTAAGGCAGATTATGACCCTAAGTGACAGAAAGAGCTATGCAACCAAGTTTGCACATTGAACTGATTTAAGAATCAAACTGCTTCTAGATAGAGAGATTAGCTGACACACAGTGTGGGACAAGCTCTGTCCTCCTTTATAGCCTCAGCCTGGACAAAAGTAGATCCTGAAAATCTTGAGTATCCTGTAAATAAAATCACCAGAGTCTGCAGCATCAGCAGATGGTCCTGATTCCCAGCTGCTGTAAGTCAGCGGTGGATCCCAATATCAGACTGTGGACTTTTCTAACACACAGATAACAATGGAGCTCACTCTGTAGCTGATATGCAAGGACTGACTTGTTCACTTTATCTCAGTGTCCAAACAAGACGTATTTACAGGAGGAGCTACAGAAGCCATGGCTGGACAGCTTTTTTTTCCTTTCCTTCACTACCTTCTCTTGCATTCCTTGAACTTTGTGTCAGGACAGGTTTCTGCCACTAATCCTTCATCATTTATTTTTTCTTCTAAGAAATCCCTACTCCACAGACGTAGGTCTGGCTGCAGCAAGGATGTAGGTGAAGGCGTGGGGCCAACTGTCTGTGGATGTAACCCTGCCTCTGGTTTAGTGCTGGGAGGAAAGGTAGGACGGCCTCTGGCCAGTGAGCACTTAGTGGCACCACAGCCTCATGATGCTTTCAGCAGCTCTGCATGGTGGGGAAAGCAGCAAGCGAAAACTCCTTCATCCATTGTGCCTGTCCAAAGTCAGCAGAGCAGTGCCCTCCTTGTCAACTTGCACCCAGCTTCCTGTTTTGATGCATGATTCCCTGATTGCTATTCAATCCAAGTTTGGTTCTACAAGATTACAAAATACATTTTTGGGAACAGCTTTCTGAGATTCCTTAAAAACAAATTTTTGGGGAAAATGCCAAATTCTAGTAAAGCTCTTCAGGAGAAATGTTTTCTAACCATAGCTACTATGAGCAGTGCTTCATTGAAGCACTGATGTTGAAAGTAAATGTATATGAGATAAAACTGATACACACTTGTTAGTAGTATTGTTACTGAAAAGACTACCATCCAGTGGGACTATGTGACCCCTGACAAGATTGGCCACAAGGCCCAAGCTGAAACAACAGAGCTCTTGAATTTGGTTCAGAGAACTGTGCCCTTTCACAGCTGAAACGGCAGTAGGAGGAGACTTGAAAGCAACTAGAAAGTGCCACCAAAGAATTTCTCAGATACCACTAACTTTGAGAGAATTCTAAAATGTAGTGTTTTAAGCTGAAGGAATTGTGTATAATGGATCTCTGCAGCATGAAGGCATGAAAAAAGAAGAAAATGTAAGATTTTTAGGAAATATTGAATAATTTCTGTGACACATTCCTAATAATTTGGGGAACAGGAAAGTGCACTGTGTTAGAACAGTACCCCAGGGTTTCTAGTTGCATTAGAAATTTCATCTAGTTGGTACTATTTTCAGCTTGAAGGTTGTGATTTTTTTTCTTTTTATTTAGTATATTTTTGGTTTTTAAAGGGTGATCCATCAAATAGAAGTCTCTGTGATGTTCCTGAATGTATGGATAAGATCACTCTGCAAAATCAATGGAAGAAGTAGCAATGAACATGTCCTGGGTCCAGTACATCTCTCCTGGGGTATATACACAGAAAGATCCCACAGGGCATAAAAGGATTAAAGATCAGCAACTTCTTCGAAGTTTTGCAGGTCCATTTCGAAGGTTTGCAAAGTCCATTGCATATTCTGAATTTTGCTGTAATCCAAGTAAGGAGTGCTTTCTAATCAATTAGCAAGGTCTAAGAGGACTTCTTAGAAATACAACAATGATAAACAGGCTTCTGATTGCATTTATTTATCTTTAGAAAGTGAATGTTTCACATCCCAGCTTCCTCATGTTCCAAACGTTTAGGGCATGCAGTAAATAAAATACAAACGCAGCCAACATATGTGATTCTTACTTTAGTTCAGTCACATATTGCAAAAAAAAAAACTGTGGGGAGACCACTTGGGATTAATTTTTTACTTCTCATCCAGACTGTTCCTTTCTAGTACACTCTCTCTACTAGGTATGATCTAATATAAATACAGTTGCATAACAATATAACAATACCTATTTTCTTAGACATCCACAAACATTGTACCTAGATATCCATAGACAAACTTTCTTTTTATTCTCAGAAAAATCAGTATAATGATTTCTACAAAGGTGTAGGGTATAAGTTTGAAATAAAACAGGAACAGATTAGCACAGGTTTGAATAATTTCAATTTTAAAATTGTTGGGCCTAATATACTGAAATGCTAGACTACATAAGATTAAGAAAGGTTAAGATGAACAAAGCTTAAAACAGATCACAAATTTTTAATTAAATCTTGGAACCACTGACAGATGTCATTGGAAAGATGCCTCTGAGGTGAGACAAAAGACTCAGAAGGGACAACCATGGTGTCCATCTGTAGAAAGGAAGTAGAAAAGGAACAGAGCAAGTTTTTACACTGCAGCTCCAGGTTGCCAGAGAAATGTTAGAACAAATAATCAACAAACCATCTGTAAATACCTAGAAAATAAACAATGTGATAAGCATGAGCCAGCTTACATTTGCCAGAACAAACTGTGCTAAACCAAAGTAATTCCTACTACCACATAACAGAACTTGCGGATAAAGAAGTCATAGTTTTTACATAGCTCATCTTTAGGAGTATAACAGACATGACATGATGTGCTCCAGAGAAAATTGTGCATTGTGGACTAGGTGAAAAGAAAACACAATTCTCTTTTCAGAAGGGAACAATCAATGGCTAAAAGCATCTTTCCTATGTCAAGGAGTCCTCAGTTTTTTCACTAACAATTCGGCAAGAAAAAGAAAGTACTTCTCATATAACAAAAACAAGGTATTTATCAGTTTTGAAGAGTGAGCTGGACTCTTAATACACTAAAATAAGGTCCTCCTATACTGGTGTTAACAGTCAGAAAGCCATAGGATTCTGCTCACAAGGGTAAGGACTGTTTACAGAGGAATAAACAGCTGCATGACCAACAGATAGAGAACTGGTGCCAAGTAAGTATTTAGGTAGAAAAGAAGCTGAGATTATGTGGTGGATCACAGGGTGAACAGTGTTATGATGAGAAGAAAATGTTGCCTCCAAAACACAGTGTACAAGAAGGAAGATTCTCCTTATTCCTTCTTCAGAGCCCACAAGGCCTCAGTTACTGCATTTTAGTAAAAATGTTGAGTATTGTAGACTCCACGGGAGAACTACAGAATAAAGGTCTAGAAAATATACCTTAAAGACAGAAAGATTTGAGGTTGTTTGGTCTGAAGAGAGGATGTAAGGGACATGGTAGATATCTTAAAATGTATAAAAGAAAGCTGCAAAGAGAAAGAATGTTTTCTATCTCCTTTGTGTGTAGGACTAGATTAATGGAAATATTTAAATTGTATGTTAGCAAAGGCTTCGCTATGATATCAACAGTGAACATCTGGGACAAGGCCTCCACGAGGAGCCTGTGGACTGTTTGTCACAAGAGGCTTTTAAAAATGATCAGACAAATATGTGTGACTTGATACTGATGTGGCTGATAGTGTCCTTCCTTGTCCATCATTTCAAGGTCCTCATCATACCTGTGATTCGATGAAACCACTGCACATAGAAAACTTGCAACCACTGTCATGATCTCTAGACCCTTACGAAACAGTGCATCTCTGTAATACGGTTCTCAAAGATGAGTTTAATGGTAAGGGCAGACAGTGGTCCACAAAAAAATTTGAGGTTTGGCAGTGGTCGGTTAACTGAAAAAGCCTGGAGATACTGGCACAGGCCCTACCTTGATGTCTGAACTCATTTTACATCCCACCTTTATTCAGCCAGAATCTCACTGAAATATGGCAAAAGAAACTTTCTCCCTCTCCTTTTCTTTTTTTAAACTCATGGAAACCAGGAAATTCTCCCATTTTTGCCAGCGGTACAATTTTTTTTTTCACACAACTAAGGTGGAGTAACTTTAACCACCCAAGATGTATAATTATCACCCTGAAATGCACTGCCTGGAACGTATTATTGCTGTCATGAAATGGAATTTATACACAGTAAGGAAACAGTTACCCGCACAGATTTACTGGACATTATCGGCGAGGCTATGACATCAAGGGCAGCCAATCCTACAGCTCCAAGTGAGCTCAGCACTTACAAACCATTCTGTGCTTCTAAGTACTTATTACCAATAAAACAAATGTTATGATTGTATATTTTTAGGTAGTCCAGTTGATTTGTCAGCCAGTCTGTTGTACACAGAAGAAGTCTGTGTGGCACAGGGAGGTTAACTCTGAGAACTTGAAGACACGGCATTTTCCTACACAGCTTTGGTATTGATTTCAGGAGCTGCTTTACAGCAGCACCACTGAAGCAGAAGATTATGCACGGAACAAAAACACTGCAAATGATCATTTCTGCTGACAGAGAAAGAATCCTTATACCACTTCAGCATTTATGGATGTCAAACTGCAGCTGTACTCAAAGGAAAAAAATGACTGGATATTCCTGCTGCAGCCCTGACAGGCAGGCAGAAGTTGCAGTTGTCTCTAACACCTTCACAGGTCTGATGGAGACTCTCTGAGCTCAGAAAGGCTCCAGCTCACCAGCACCAGACAGACCTCACCACGCATTAGGATCTGGCTAGGTTTTAGAGCCATGACACATTCTGGCAGGTTGGCATCCAGCAGTCCAGATGCACCTGCTTACAATTAGTTTCAAGAAATTCCATATAAAATACCTCATTGCTTGGATCAGGGTACCTTGTTCTCATATTCATATTTTAACCCTTTCAGATTCCTAGCTTTATCAAAAGTTAGCTACAGTGGTTTCCTTTAACTTGGCTTGACCTGTTCTATGTCAGGGCTTCCCTTTTAGGTGTTCAGTGTAAGGGTCTGATATTGAAGATAAGAGAGAAAAGCCCATGAACAGCAGTGCATGAGACTGAATTGGTCTGTCTGAGGACAACTGAAGAAAACATAGCTCATTGATTATTCTCTGTGATTCTAAGCAGAAATGGATTAACTCCTAATATGGAGTTAATACTCTTCCAAAACACACAATCACATTTCCTTGTACTGCTAATTATGGCAATAAAACAACTGCGTTTGGAGAGGAAATGAAGAAACACCAGAAATCACCTGGTCACTCAATACACGTGCGTTATTGAGCTATAAACTTCCAGTTTTGGAGATGGCTAACCTGTTCTGCTGCTGCAGTGATATTTTTAGTGCCTCACAATATGATCTTAAAAAGGGACAGATTGCCTGCTTTACATACCATTGTGAGGAACAGAGATTTTTACTGTACTATCAAACAAGCATGTTCTAATTGTAGCTAATAAATACTCACAAAATCCTGTTAACTCCAAAAGCCTGGGGCACAAATTTCTTTATTTCAGGAAAATAAGAAGTAAATTAATTTGGGATAGGATGCACCTGGAGGAAGTTTAGATCTAATTGTTGGCCCAAACTAAATGTGAAGGATGTCTGGATCCAGTTGCATATTCATGTTCCACCTTGCTTCTATCTCTGTAACATGATGGAATGGGAAAAAACGAAATTCTAGATCCAAGGATACAGGCTATCTCAAGGATTAACATAAACCCTTTTCTTTAATCAAACATAGAACATCATAGCAGTCAACAAGGCACAAGGTGGATGCAAACATAAGCAGTGGAAATTTATCTCTCTTCACTGATGTTCTACTTCTTTTGACAACACTAATTTCATATGAAATGAAAAGAAAGTAGCGCTAAACAATATCTCAGTGCTAGAGAAGAAGGAGATGCAGAACAAAGATTGAGTACCAGCAGCAGCCTTTCTGAAAACCTTCTATCTTGATTAAAAGTGGGTAGGGACATTCATTATTGCAAAAGTGTTCGTGATGCTGATCTCCCATACTTATTATTATTTTTTGTTTAAAACTTCAGCTAAAGTGCAAAAATATCTCTATTTGGACTGAATGAACATTTTGAATTCAGTATATTGAATGGACATGTATAACTCAATACGTTGACAATGGCAGAAACTATTTATTGTAAAACCTCATAGTTTTGTCAAACTATATTGCAGCAATCTTTTTTTTTCTCCTTTTTTTTAATCCTTAAGGTCAAAATAATGTGGTGTGTTTATCCTCCCCTACTCTAGCTGGCAACTCTCCTGCTTCCTTTCTCCAACTGGAGGGGAAGGTGAGAGGCTGCTTTGCATTGTCTGGCAGGGGACGTTTGTCTCATGGGAGAAAAAATGCCTTCCTACAGACCACAAAAAAGTCTCAGTAGACAGGATATACAGCACACTCCGTGTAAACTTCATTTTGATGTAATGAAGTGAGACTCACAAGGCACATCACTTTATGTGTTGCTAAGTTTGCTCCTTCATACTCCAAGGACCTAAGCCCATCTGGGGCCAGAGAGCAAGGAAAAGGCTGAAGATTGCAGACTTCCGAGTGCAAAACCACCTGGTAGACACTGGATGTTTAAACCAAATTGTCCCATGTAAAGGTACACACAGTTTTAGGCCATATGGATCTCAATGGCATCAGCGTTAGAAAAGAGGTCTGGTAGACTTGAGTAGCTATTGATGGAACTATGGAGGAACACATACAGAGAACTGAAAAGGACACAGCCCATACAGTCTTAGACAGTTGAAAATACAGTTAATCCAGAAAACGTGACATTTTAGAAAGCTTTCAATCTAGGAAAAAGAAAGAAAAAGAAAAAAAAACTTCAATATTGCATTGTACCAGAGGAAAGGAACAGGAGAATTGCTGTCCACAGCTCTAAATCACTTCAGCCTTCCATATTAAAGTAACACAAACAGTTTTTTTCATGTCTAGTCCACTGAAGTCTGATTAAGTTGGAACAAGTCAGTGTTCTTATCAAAGTCAGTGAGCATTGTGGAGCTTGACAAAAGGGACACAGACTTCTGCCTTGAAGTACTTTGAGCTGCAGAAAATACAGAGGCCATATCTTGTCACAAGTGTGGATTTTTTGCATACTTCTGTCTCCTCTTTGATAGTCTAGGTAAATCAAGTATTTAAAATAAAATTTAAAAAGCAACAAAAAACCTCAGTGAGACTTTATATTAATAAAGACTTTAATGAACAGGGTTCAACAAGATGTTTGTTACTCCAGCAAAGATTTATGCCAGCGAAAGCCAACTTAGGGGAATTTGGTTTATACTAAGACCTATATTTAGCTGAGGTTAGAGGATTCAGTATCAGATTCACATGAATCTAATAGCTGAGAGGATGGAATCTATAACATATATTTCTCTCCCTATAATTCTTGTTGACTTGACATAGTACCACTCCCTCCTAACGTATTTTTATTTCCCCAAAGCTTGAAATTCTAGTGAGAGCTGTAACAGCATCTCAATCCAACAGCTTTCTGATTGCTCCCTCTTCATACAATGATTTCCCTGAGTTCTGTGCTTCCTTGACAGCTCTTTCTCATTATAGAGCTCTCCCTACCTCATTATTCAATATCCTATATTGTCCCTAAATGCAGAGATCTCTCCCTCCCCCACTCCAAGTCTCAGTAGGAGCCCATGACTCATTTTTATACTCTCTCCCCAGGAACCCTCAGTTTCCCAGGTGCGTTTCATAAGGGAGAGAGCAAATGCTCGCTTAGGCAAAAACATCTTTCAGGTGAATGCATATCAAGGCAGCAGACGGGCAGCACTGAGGAACCGGATTTACTTGCTTACCTTTCCCATTGTTTACTTATTCCCAAATCTAATTCCCTTTGCAGGCTGTAACACCAACTCCTCCAATTTCTCTTGCTTTTTTTTTCACAGTTGGCTTTTGCTTTCCTATATCCTCTTCCTTCTTAATTTTAGCATGCTTAGGAGAAGCAAATCACCCAAAGAGCTTCCCGGGGGAAAGTCCTGATGCAGCTATGAGGTACATAAAGAGGAGCTTGTTTGCTCAGCTTATTAAGGGGGTAGAAACTTCGCCAAGCTATAAAGCACAAGAGTGTTACTACTTGATCGTGGACAGCTGCTTCATGCTGTTACAAAAGTCAGTTTTGCTGAATATTTGAGTTATGGCCCCTTTTTCATAACCATTCTGTAGATGATTGTGAAAATCTCCAAAGTAACAGCTTAACACGCGATATTTAGTATTCTTCTTTTCCTAAGGGAGTTGCTATGCTGTTCTTAAGGTATTTTCCTTATAGCAGCCCTGGTTCACAAGGTGGGAATCAACAGCTCTATTGTCTCCACTTGAATTCTCCTCTTACTTGCTCTGTGGTGTCAAGATTGTTCTGCATTCTCTGTGGCTCCTCTGATGCAATTCCTACTGTATCATAAAGGGATTTATGTTCATTGGTGCTTAAATTCCTGTCATCTATTTCTGTGGATCTTAAAAACACTCTGCTCAGATCAACACGCAATGATCATGTTTTCCTATCAAATTTCCTTGCTATTAGAAAAGAGTGACGGAGCTCCAACATGAGCAAAAAGCACTCAAGCAGTTTCTTTTTCCGAATTGTCAAATAAATTAATTTCTTCATGCTAAATTCTTACAGAAGTTGAACTCACAGGACTACATGGGGACTTCTACTACAAGCTGAGAAGGCAGCTACCTCTGTCACACTACCTGATAACGGCAGAGATATTATGGTATGGTTATTACCTCCAGGTCTCACAGGCAGCTCCTGAAAGGCACAAGGCCTAGCAGAGGCATGAAAGAGGAGACTGTGAACAAGAAGGAAAGGAGAAGACCCTCTGTAAGAAAGCTGGAGAAAGAAAAAGCCTCCAACTGTGTTGGGGAGGCTGTGCTGGCTGCCTGCAGCTCTCTCCTAGGAGTCTGCACAGGTGCTGGACGCGCTGTGGCTGGAGGCTGATGGCCCAGTGATGGATCACATGCTGCGGCCTGCATTGGCACTGATCTCCAGGTGGAAGCCCCACCGACATGGGGGCCTGCAAGGCTGCAGGAGCACAGTACAGATGCACGCAGCACGAGAAGATGGATGAGATGTGTCTCGTCAGAGGTGTGAGGGATGCGGTATTCCCACAGGCAAACGGACACATACAGACTGTGCTGGCCTGTTAAAACCTGGGTCAAATACAGCTCTTTTATAAAGCAGGTGTACGAAGCACTTCACAAAGGAGGTTAGTGCTATTCCTTGTATTTCACAGACTGGGAAACTGGGGCACAGGTAAATGAAGGGACTTGACTCAGATCACCCAGAATACACGTGGCAAGGCCAGGAACTGATGCCAGCTGCAGCCTGCTGCCTACAGATGTCTTGGGTACAAGTTTATCCATTCTGATCCATCATGTATAAGAACAGACATTTTACAAGCAACCTTTCCTAAGAAGATTTTTTTCTATTATTATTATTCCTCTTAAAATAATCCTGCAAGTGAATTTGCAGGCATAAAACCCATTTAAATAATGCTATATTGACAGAACCTGACACAAAGCCTGGAAATTCAGAGTTATCATTGGCATTCCCTGCTGAACTCAAGTCCCTGTGCCTTCTATTTTCCACACAAGCATTAGTGTCAGCTTTAAGTGTGGATTTCCTGAATTTTTCAACCTGTGTCACAACCTTCACTTTATTTAATCACAGATTTTTTCCTGCAAATACATACTGAACGTGTCACAAGAATTACAGTGTCATTTTGCTGCATCCAAGGTAAGATTTGCATACAAATAATTCAAATCTTGATTCAAAAGCCTAACCAAACCTGATTCTAAATTTTCTGAAATTATTTAAAAAAAAAAAGAAAAGGACTGTGGGTTTCCTTAAAAAGAAAAAAAAATCTGCTGGAAGGCAAAACTGAAAAACAAACAAAAGTCTTCTGTGCACATTAACTTGTTCTGCTTTTGCAAAGGCAGGAAGTGCAGATAGTTCATTGACAGTCATATATCTAAGCAAATGCTGTTTATCAGATAAGCCCCCCTGGAAGAGCTGTCAGGGCTTCCATCAGCGTGCTGAATTCTTGACTGTGCTGAGCCAGCTCAGCAATTACAACTCCTGGTGCACACAGAAGGGCTATGTAGAGTCAATATGAGCTGTACTGAGAAAATGAAAGAAAAGGGGGGGAAGAGGGGAAGAAAAGGAAACAAAGAAAGAAAAGGAGGAGGGGCAATGGGGACAAAAGGAGAAAAAAAAAAAAAGGAAAAGGAAAAAAAAAGAAGAAAACAGTTAAAAAAGAAAAGAAAAGGCAGGGAGAAAAAGGGAAAAGGGAAACAATGCATTTTACTGTCAACATGCCATGCCCTCCCCTGCTACTTGATGGATATATGTCCGGATATATGTCCAGATATATGGCATTATGGCACGTGCCTGGATGATATGCTGGTTGCACAAGAATTTTTATGCAAGTGGATCTCTTTTAAGAGATTGGGACTCAACATGCGTATTCACACCTGCACTCATGCACTCTGATGTGCACCTGACAGAAAACAGCTGAAGGATCACAAGAATTATGCCAGCAAAGCACATTCTGCATCAGGAATGAAATTAGTCATCCAGCCTCATCTGAGAGGTGCTGGGGAAGAGAATAATGGGGAATCTGGACAGAGGTTGGTCCTGAGAAGCTAAATCTGGATCATTAGTGTGACAAAAATCATCCATTCAGCTTTGCTGTTACATACCTCTAACACATCTGTAGTGTCTCCTCTTTAAAGCACTCTAGTGCCAAGTACTCTAACTTGAACATTTGGTCTGTATTCTACTACTTCAAAGTACACATGTGCTAGGACCACTCAGCTGCACCTGTACAGGACCAAAGACGTCAACAGGGCTTTCCTTCTTATAGCTTCACTGAGCCCAGGGAACAACTTCTTCATCTGCAGACACTGCCCAAACACACAAACTCCTCTCCCTTTGCCAGTCAAGTGCCTGGTCCAGAGAGCTGGTGGGGAAAAAGGACAAGCTCAGAAGGGCAGTCTCTGCTGGTGGCCCTCCTGGGTGGGCAGCAGCCGTACTACCCTGCATCCCAATCCTCCCCTGTCCTGGTGCAGCCTTCTGTGGTACACATGGCTCTTACGACTGTCATTTGGATAGAGGTGGAATAGAGAGATTGAAACTCATCCTTCCAGGGATGAATCACCCAGGTTTAAATGACCTTCCACTAATGCTGCAGTATAAATGCAGTAGAAAACTCTTCAAATTATGCTGAATTCACGTTAGCACTTTAACCTACGAGTACTTAATCACATAAGTTTGTTCGCAGGAGAATTCCCAAGGATTTATACATGAATAGCCTTACTCAAACGTACATATGGGCAGAGTTTGGGACCTTTTAGTACCTACAGATTGCACTTGCACAGGTTGCATTTGTACAGATGGACACAAGCAAGCAGCAATTCCTCATCACATTTGCCAACATTCTGTCATTACTGACAGGCCATTAAATTAAAGTTGTCATTGTTCAGAGATGGTAAATTGCAATTTTTAGATGCTACTTCAGTTTACCAGAATTTTTCTTGTTACCTATTTCCCAGCTTCTCAAAAAACATAACTTTAAAAGTTACAGAAATTGGCAGAAGACTGGGAAAATTATATCTCTCTTTGTCTCAAACATTTTAAAACAACATACTTGATAAAGACTATTTTTGTCTCTAGCGCAATTTACAAAGTCAGAATGAGAAACTACAGGATAGGGTCTAGTTCATATAATCCTCTTTAAGATAGAAAATAAGGCAAGTCCTCATCATATATTTTACATGTAAGTTCACCATATACAGTGGCTCTTTCAAGACTTGGTTGTGAAGCTGCAATGCTGAGATCAAAGCTGTATTCAAAAATCTTTTCAATAGAATCTGTAGATAACACCATGTTTTCTGGGTTTGCATAAACAACTGACTTCATGAAACCTAATCAGTTAGTAGTCCTAAGATGATGCTACACTTTTATAAAGCTGTCTTTGGCAATTTGCTATCATAGCAGAAAGCTAAATTAACACATCATTAGATTTGATCACTGAATTGTCTGTTCTCAGTTGAGGGTCACGTGCTGTCTTATACCAAAAAAAAAGAAGAAGAAAAGAAAGTGCTGTAAAACCTAAAAGAGACCCCACATTAAGGACAGCATAGATTTGGATTTTGGCATTTCTACAACACACCCCCAGAACCACAATCCATAGGTTGATTAACACAATTCAGAAGGCTAAGAGGCCAAACACTGCTAAAAATTGTGAGAAGTTTGAAGAAACTAGTGGCCATAGCCAAAACCATGAATGTAGCTCATCTTTTGATGCTGCATGCACAGTCTCTGCCTTGCAAGTGGGCAGCTGGTTCCTGCACACAGTAGTAGGGAGCTGTCAGATTGTGGCAGGAACAAGACACCTCATCTTGGAAACACCACCTTAAAATGACATACTCAGGTTTCGGCATTTCTAAGGGCTGTGGAGCCACCAGCCAGAAAGCAGATAGCATCCATTAGCTAAATTCAAGACACCTGCAGGAAGACCGTGAACTCCCAGACCCAGATCCAGCTGCCCCTTGGCATCCACGCCAACCTGGCTTTTGCATGCCAGAAGACCCACTGGTAACCAGAGAGGGAGGCTCCAAGCCGTAAGGCTCTAGGCTGGGAAAATAAGAAGTGGCAGAAGGTTTTTTAATCTGTGGGATAGTCTTTTCCTCAATACATAATGTTGCAAAATCCAGTTTCATGCTTTTCCAATTAGTAACCCACATGCAACACTTGTTCCTAAAATTACATCGGAAAGACTTAAGGACATGATGCATAAACATGCATGTTAGAACACAGAGGCTGTACCCAAAAAGGTAGAAAAAAAAATACATTTTTTCTCAAATCCAGAAACTTTGACATCACATGTATGCATAAGAGATTAAGTGAAATGCCAAAAGTAACAGTTTCAATTGGATTTCATTACTCCATGATGAGGTTGTCTTCTGTTATTTTTGGTATAGCTCTTAATGAGCTGAGCAACCATGCCAGTCTAATAAGCGTTTGGTTTAAAACCTTTATTTTGTTTAGAAAAAGAATAATTTTTTAAAAAACACAATTCGTTCTGAAGAAGGAGTGACCAAAAGGACTGTTTTGCAGAGCAAAATGTTTCTTTTTGTGTTTACATTCTTGGGTATAAGTGGGTTATGTTGGTGACCTCCCTAACATTTCCTTTTTTTTCCCTTTTCTTTTTTTCCTCTGGATTTCCGTGAAGCATGAACTGTTTTTTTAATGGTCTGGAACTAGAAGTTTCAGGGGGTGGAGGTGAAGAAAATGGGAGAGAGGAAAAATAATTTCACACTTAATACCTGATAGGGTGGGTCATTTTTGCAGAATGGAATATGATTTTTTTAATTTCTTCGCTGAGTAAAATACATTTGTCCCATGTTCCTTACACCTCATTCAGCCATGAATGTCTCCTTTCTTCACGTACACTGGAGAAAGATGTCTTCACCTTGGAAAGGACTAAGTTAGACAAATAAGAAGGAGATTCTCCAGGCATGAGATTGCTTAACAAAAATGGCATATTTCATAACAGAAATGAAAAATCATAAGGACCTCTCCAAGTGTCTGCATGAATTCTTTGCCTAAATGAGTGCCACATGTCAGGGCTTCTTATAGAGAAAGGGGAATTTTTCTTTCCAAATCTTACATATGGTTCACAGTCTAAATCAGACAAAGATAAAAACACAACAAAACTATGCACAGTTTCATTACATGTGCTGTTAGGACATCGATGGTACCTGTTTATGAGAAAAAGCAGGAAATAGTCACTGGTAGCCAGTAGGCCTAGTATTTGCTTTCCCACTGAGATTATTGATGGCGAAGTAGCATGTCATCTCAGTAAAGCATGGTTTCATTTCCACTTCAGATAATTTTCCACATGCTGCAAGTGATAGGCAACATGTGACTTGAAAATCCATAAACAAGTTTGCTTTCAGTATCTCAGAAACCTTGTCATTCTCAATTTCATGGAAGACTTTTTTTGATGCTTCAACGGAATGAAGCTACTCTGCAACAGGAGACCTTGGATGAAGGCACTTAAGTGCAAAAGATGGCAGGATTAGGTCCCCAAGTCTCTTGGCTTGCCTCCTTCAACTGCTTCTTCACAGAATCCTGAAAGTTCTTGGAGGATTACATCCCTCATCTAAAAAGGAAAAAGAGGAATTATTATTTTTTTTATAATCAGTGTTCGAGAAGTAAGACTATATAACTAAGAACATATTATCTTAAAATCCTCATTAATGACACCAACATCTATTTTTCTAAAATAAAATTAATGTTGATATTTCTTCAGATCTACCCAGAAAAAATATATTTCTTATACCTCTTGTTTAATAAATGACTTTTTCTACTTACCCTGCATTTCAGTCTTCCAGGAACAGTTTGGCATATGCTTGGGTGTCTGTTATAAATGGAGATTAATAAAGCTTATGTTTTAAAGAAGTTTAATAAAGTCCAGAACAAATTAAACCAGAAGTAGCACAACAAAAAGCCTATTAATATAGCTACACCAGGGACCTCTTAAAGACACATAGCTTTGGTGTATTCCAAGTTTCATGTCACATAGTACTTTGAACAGGATGTGGGTTGAAAAGGTTTCATAATACATTTGGTTCTCAGTAAATCAGTTGTTAATTTTTGGGTTATTTTCCACTGAAATTGTCAAATGATCATTGTTGCCAATTTGATTTCTAGAGCATTTTATTCCCTTATTAGTTGTGTATTTCAGGGCATAAAATGATACACAGTGGGTTTTGTTTAATCTGCTTCTACAGAGTCAGGTAGTAAGTTTAATTATTCTAATAATAACCCTCACTACTAGGAAATGTTTCTTCCCCACTGCAGTACTTGTACCGTCCTGGACCACCCAAAATACTTCATACTAACATGAAAATATAATATTACTTTTATGTTAGTAATTTGTGACTTTGGGAGTCAAAGAGTAGAATATGGGGTAGCATACATCCTTGGGATGAGAAAAAGGAGAAGAGAAAGAACAATTTAGCCATGATCATTTTAAAATCTATTCATATTTAGGGTACCTCACTGAATTTGAGATGAAGAACAGTTATGGAAACAAAATGCTGAGCTAGTTATCTGCTTAGTCTGGATTTTCAGAAAGGTGAATGCATTATTAAATTTTAACTAGAGTTCAGAAGAAAAAGAAAATATCTTCTAATTATCGGTAATCATTCGCAAACACAATCACATAGAGGAATGAAAAAACAGTATGTTCATATCTTATCCTTAATATACTAAGCCAACAAATTAGTAGCCCATGCATTAAAAAGCTGGCTATTTACAGTTAGCTATGTGGGGCTAAATCCACAGATGAGTGTAGGTGTAGTGACTCTTCATACAGCTAAATATTGGTGTCAGTGTAATCCACTGGATTGGCAAATCTGAGTCAGTTGTCTTATGTCCCCCAGCTGCGATCAAGGTTTTGGGCAGCATGGAAGTAGGCTCACGGGGCAACAGGCTGTCTGTCCTCCACTCCAACTAAAAGCACTGCAGCAGGCAGTGTGAAACTGGACTCTGGTTTCTTGTGCTACACACTCAGGATTTTCACCTGTGTGTGCACGACAGGTTTCTCTTCAAACACAGCTTGAAGGAGCATCAGCACAATCCATTTTGTAGACAAGAATGTGAGCAGCAGGCCCTTTTCCTGAGTGCTAAGATACACACTGAATTGGAGCACTATATTTTTCACACGTCTTGAAGCCTTGATTTAAACATAGCTTATAGCACACAAAGGCTGGCAAGAAAGAAAAAGTAAGACAATGTGATTTAACAGTGAGGGCAGTCTTGCTAGGAGAGAAAAGATGCAGATGATGGCCAGAGAAGTGTATATAACACAAATTTCTTTCCTGAAATGTTCATATACATGTAACAATTGATACCTACTTTTTATGAATCTTCATCTGTCCCTTGGAGGCTCTTCTCAGCTCTCCATTGAATTCTATGGAGTTTTCCATCCTCTGATATCTCTGTTACCAACCTTCCCTCAAATACTCTGGATTAAGCTCCTTCCCACTCATCATTGCTAGCGTTTCAATGAGACAAACAGCTCACTGACTCTAGGTTGTCCCCTCCTTGTTCCTCTCACTCAGCCTACTTGCCTAAGCTGGGTATCTGTCTCAGTTGCTGCCCAACCCAGCTCTCTGCATGACACCATAGCATGCGGCTACAGGTCAAACGAGAAGTATTAGAAAGCATAGAGTGTATATGGAACTCCTTTGCTGTTAGGGTCAAATTTTTATCCAAATACCATATTCAGCAAGAACAGTATTACTAGAAATCATTCTCCATTTGATACTGAAGACCCTGTTCCGCCATGTAGCATGAGAGATAATATGTTGGAAAAGATGTCAAAAGATGATTTGAATAAATATATATTAAAAAAAAAACTCTCCCCAGCACAAGATGTGATCTATTTAGTTCAAGCTAATCTTGATAAGATGTGCATACAACCTATTCTTAAACATCTCCAGTATAGCAATTCTGCCACCTTCTTCGATGTTATATTTGAGAGCTCAGTCATCTTTACAATCAGGAAGATTTTCTGAATGTATTGTTTAAATCACTCCGGGGTACAGTTTATTCTTTTCCTCTTCTAGATACCTTTCATGTGTTTCAATACTGTTCCTGAGTCTTTTCTCAGTCTCATCTTCCAGTTAAATAAAGTCAGTATTTCCAGTCTTCCCCATGTCTCAGATTTCCTAACTAGTCTGGACCCTTCTCAACTGTGTTCTGTCTTTCTTGGCATATAGTATCCAAAATGGTCCAGCTGAGACCTTGACAGAAGAAGGATGGAGTGGAAGACTTCTTTCAAATACCACCAAAATAAATTTTCTTTACTTCACAATGAAGTATGGGTCTTGCTGAGTGAGGCTAGCACAACTACAGTGAGGTTTTCAAAATTTCTTAGCATTTGCTCAACTCCATTTTCTTACAAATATTGTAGAAAAGCTGATAATTTTTGAAAATCAGAGCCTTCAAGTGCATGTTAGCAGTGAAGTCATTTGCAATGAACATCTTCCACTAGCCAAAGCCTGATGTCAGCTCTTATATCTGATAGTACTAATCATTGAAGGCACTCCTATAATTTTTAGTTGGAAGACGAATTTCAGTCTTGATCCTGCAAAAGGCTGTGTATACTAACTATATTTATGCCTTGCCCAAGGAGGACCCTCAGCAATGGGATTAATTTCTGCCATGCAGGAAAACTGATAATTTTATGAGTTGGAAGGAAAAAGGGGAGAAACTTGGGGGTTCCCAGAAGCTATGAAAAAATTTTACTTTGAATATCATTTTAGCCCAAAATAGTTTTCATAGGAAAAAACATTCTCTCTTTGTCTAACACTTTCCAAAATGGAATAAAACCTTTAAATGCGCTAAAAGTTTTTATACCATGGTATTCTACAAAGATTTAAATTATAGGTTCCTGATTCTTCCATCCACAAACAGTAGCCAAACATAATAATGTAGAGAATATAATGCCAGTTTAGCAGGTTTGGAAATAATGTTGTTGTGTTTTTTACTACAGAGCACTTTCACATGCTCTCCTCTGTGTGACTTTCAAGAATGGTGATGTGGCAATATATAGTTGGCATAGCACACTCCATGACAACAGTTAATTAGTAAATAAATGATCCCAGGCCCACTTCCACTGAGTTCCAGTCATAATAGCACAGTACGTAGGTTTAAGCTCCAAGCTGACTAATTCTAATAGTTATAAATGAAATGTGGCTTTGATACATACTTTCATTTCTTACCTTGCTTTGGTAAACGTACAAGCAGAGTATCCAGGATGTTCTGATCTACAATGCTGAGACTGTGACAACAGCTAGTGAAACTTGTTAAGATGGTAACGCAATTTATATGTTTACAAATTATTTCAGAGAACAAATTAAGCTGTTCATTCACCTAGGTTCTGAAGAGCCAGGACTGTCTCCCTGCCCTAGCCTGTATTAAACTTATATAGAGAAGATTTCTGCACATCTTCATCATGACAGAAGTTACAGGAAAAGAGACTACAAGTGTGCACACAGTAAGTCAACACATTACACAGTCATATTTTATACAGAATTTAAGCTTTCCTTTTTGACTTTGCCCTGAAGCAGAGTAGAGTGCTCACATAGCTAGTTACAAATGGCAGGTAGTTCAAGAGTTGCTGCCTTTCAGAAGCAGCTAAGGGAGACCCCAAAATCATAGAATCATAGAATCATTTAGGATGGAAAAGCCTCTTAAGATCACTGAGTCCAACTAGCAGCCTAACATTGAGAATTCCACTGCTAAACTATGTCTCTTACATACCTCCAGAGATGGTGACTCCTCCACCTCCCTGAGCAGCCCATTCTAATGGGCTTTTTGAGAAGAAGTTCTCCCTGGTATCCCATGTATACCTGAGGCCATTTCCTCACGTCCTGTCACTTGTTCCCTGAGGAAAGAGACTCATCTCCCCACAGCCTCCTTCCAGGTAGTTCTAGATAGCAATGGGATATCCTCTCAGCCTCCTTTTCTCCAGACTAAATGCAACAGAATGGAAGGATTCAGCAGGCATAATACACTGAGCATGGTCATGCATTTTGCATGCTTGAAATGATGATGCACATTCTCTGTCACTTCACCCTACTTAAACCTCAGAAAGAAAGGCTCACTCAGCATCCTGGGATCAGAAGTCTCCATTGAACTCCCCACTCTGGTAAAAGCCCTCTGCATGACCTGGGTAAGCCATTAACAGTAACCTTGCCCATCTGTCCCTCTTTCTCCATCTCCCTTTGTTTTCTGTGGGGGGATCTTCAGTACAGTGATGATACAAGACAGTCTCAAGAACAACAATGATACAAACTTCTATTTTAATAATTTGAACGGGAAAATCCCCTGCAATTTATAAATGAAGGAAGTAGACTTTTTTAAATTGCTAAGCATGCTATCTAGGTCAATTGATCCTCATCACAGATTCTGGGTCAAGATTTTCACATGCTGAGGGAATTCATATGTCTCTTTCCCATGTCATTTCTCTGGTCTTTCATAAAGGAGAAATTTATGCTTCAGCCTTCAGTTACATCCATTAAAGTCAACAGCAAGTTACAAATCCCTTAAAAAGCAGACTCAGTTAGCTTCGTGTGTTCATCAAACTACCTGTTTTGTCAAATCAATCTACTGAATGATGCTACCATCTTCTAAATAATAGAACATATTAATGAGACCAAATATTTTATGGCTATACACCACTAAAACATCAAGAATCATAGAATCACAGAATTAGCTAGGTTGGAAAAGACCTACAAGATCATCCAGTCCAACCATCCACCTACCACCAATAACCCCACTAAACCATGTATCTCAACACTACATCTAAATGTTTCTTGAACACCTCCAGGGACAGTGACTCAACCACCTCCCTGGGCAGCCCATTCCAGCGCCTGACCACTCTTTCAGAAAAGTAGTATTTCCTAATGTTCAGCCTAAGTCTCCCCTGGTGCAACTTGAGGCCATTCCCCCTTGTCCTTTCACTAGTTACAAGAGAGAAGAGGCCAACCCAGAACTTCTACTGATGCCAGTGGAAAGGCACAGGGTAATATAAATACTTTACACACATGCTGGTACATCCTGTGTTTGTAGAAGAAAACGTTTGTTTCATTTAAAGTAAATGCATGTAGTGGGTCACATCCTCAACTTGACAACGCTGATTTCTCTGCCAGAACCAGGTCATCTTCCAACACCGGAAGACTGAAAATCCACAGAGAAGTTGAGGATATTGTAAGATTCATAATATCTAAAAATAATGTTGCTTTTTATATATTCTGTAAGAATCACTGACATGGAATACTAGAAAGTACTAAAGGGATTAAGTTGCAATAATATGTTCTCAAAGAAGCATCTATCAATTCACGAGAAGACAGTAGCACAGACACTTTCACAGTCTGCTTAACATGAGATAGAAACTAGTGATCATTTAACCACATTCCTTTACTTCTCTGAAGAGGATATTTTTCGGTTAGGGGAAAAATTTAAATATTCAAGAAATGCTTTCCATAAATTAAAATGTTTGTATAGTAAACCTTACTGTGAGAAAGTCACTTCATCTATTGCTGTATTTTCTGTTTTTCACTGCTGTTGAACTTTCCAATAACTTATGTAGTGACGATATATTTCCTTTCCTTAATTAAGATGAGTAAATCTATATATTGGGTTTTTTAAAGTATATTTTGCCATCCTTTACATTGCAATTTCTTTTCTTCCCAAGCTTCCCAAAACTCAGCCTCAGTACCTTTCTGCAAGGGTGATATATGTTTCTTGATGTATGACTTTAAATACATTTATACTAAAAAATATGACCTACTTTTATAATTCCTTAATTCAATCTATTTTTTTACTAACAATCATTCTTAAAAACTAATTTATAGGATTTTTTCCAAGCCATTGATGACATTGTTAATGTTAATGAGCATCCATGGGAACACAGTCACATAATGATGATTTCCCATTTCAATTTATATTTGAGCCATGTTACTCAACAAAGACTTCATCTGTTTCACATGACACATTAGTTTTGTATCAGTCTATCTTATTATTAATTACTATGCCATATGATCCTAGCTCAAACAGGTTACTCTGGCTGTCAGGCTGGAGATACTTGTTTTGACCAAGGAAGGGTCCATTGGTTGTACTTCCTATCAGTTTTCTCATTTTCAACATTCGGAAATGTTTTTTTATTAACCAGTTTCAAACTTGCAGTGGGTGGTATGTATGGCTGAAGAAGACTAATACAATTTTATACAAAAGGTGTAATGTACAGGTAAAATAACAACAGATCTAAAAAATTTATATAATATTATATAATATTATTGGCAATCACTTATAAATGAGAGAAAAGATGGAGAAGACTCAAAATAGGGATAGCAGCCATGAGTGAGATTTATAGTCATACTCTGTTGATGGTGTTCACAGTGTCTTTTGCCTCACTGTGTACTGAGTTTTGCCCAGTTTGTTTATGTGATGCCAGTGATTTATTCCTCAGACTGTGCCATTTCATGTAACAATACTTCAGCTGTAAAACAATCTGGTTCAGTGATCCAGGTATCCAAGAGAGCAACTCAGACAAATGCAGTTTGTATACTTCTCATTTGGGCAACAGAGAGTCACACAGTCCAGCCTGGACCATCACACCAGGAAACTGACTCACTTTTCTGGGTATGCCAATATCATTGATCCAAACTGTGCTGAGAGTTCTCCTGAAGTGAAGGGGGGAAAAAAAAAACACTCAGTGGCAGATTCTGCAGTGCATCTCTGAGGCATGACTGCTTTCCCAACAAATTTTTCTGCACCATTTGAGGAAGATTTGGCCAGTGACACCTTAGGTGCATATGGTCAAGCTGCTAGAAGATGTGACATTACTTGTGCAAGGCATCAGGGAGTATCAGTGTGTCCTCTGCAACCAGCCACTGTCCTTGTTTCCTGAGTGTACTGGTAAATAGCACAAGTTCAGCAGCCTTACTCCAAGACATCAGCCCAACACAAAGCAGTCTTAGAGCTGGAAGAGGTGAGTTTTAACTATTCCTTTTAAACTTCATGATGAGCAGATTAGCCAGACCCTGGAAGCAGACATTGTATGCGTATTTATTCAATCTCTTCTATACTTTTTACTTCCCAAATCCCTCCACCCTACCCCTGAGAAATGTTGATGTTAATTGTATTTTATGAAGGGATTCAGTTGCCAAAGCCACTCAGCAATTCAGACGTCTTGGTAATGCACTCAAGCTCTCAACACCACTAAAAGAAATACACAAAAAAGTGTGATTTCAAAATCTGCACCTCTAGTCTCAGAAATAAATAATACAGTATAGAGAAAGTCTAGTATAAAAGAAAAAAGCAAAAGAGAGATGTGAACAGAGTAAATAATGGAGTGCTGAACTCTTTCAGATGAATTACAGACCTCTGGAAAACAGGATAGGGATGTGGTCATACTGACATCTGAGGAGGATCAAGCTCCACACCCAGGACTGGATGGTCTCACCTACAGATCATATATGAATACAGATATCAATAGAGATGAATAACCATTAAGGAGATGGAGAAATTTCTGTTATTTTTAAAATAGGTGCTTTAGAAATCATAAAGAGTTTGTGACCAGATAAATATTTTATGGGAAGAGATTTAGTTTATCAGCCCAGCATATTCTGATTTACCTCTAATTTCCCTGAAATAATGCCGTGTTAGAAACCATGTGCTACACACACAGTCAAATTATAATTCCTGATGTTTAATTTCAGCCTTTCTACATAAACACATGTTGTTTTATGGAAAATATTCTGAATTCAGGACACAAAAGGTCAAAGTATATGGAGTGCTTAGTAAATGCTTGAGATGGTAGAGTTCAAAACATGGCAAGGGGAAGACAAACCTGAGTTTTAGCTTCCTCAATTTATACCTCTACAATGACAGCATCCTTGTACAACCATAATTAGTATCCACATCGGTTTACTGAGATAGCATTTGAACATGGAAAAGAGCATCTTGTTGGAAGTGATCCTGCCATGACCTCCACCTGAACTTACCCCATGCAGAACAACAGCCTAAAATCCAAGCTTCTGACATAATGCTGAATTATGGTTAAAAACATCAAACTCGTCCTCTGCAGGTACAAATGACTGGCCTCACAGTTTACTTCCAATGGCTTAGCATCCATGAATTTCACATGCACAGCTAACAGCGCTGAAATGTGCTGGCCTCTCTCCACCCCTTGAAAAATTGTTACTGAGCACCTGAACCTTACTTACAGTATTATGGCACAAAGGAAGAAAGAGAAACGTGGGTAAATCTGGGAGAGTCTTTAGTTTCACAGTCAGGAATAAATTCTCTTTTTTGGTGTTGGGGGAAAACATACCTATTTAACAAAAAGACACCCTTCAGAATAAAAAAACCAGATGGTTAATAACTCAGGAAACACATGCATGAACAAGTGCTCGTTGTATCTTTCTGTGAGATCCACCCATGCTCTCAGAAGTTTGTCCATGCTAGCAACCATTTCTCTGTGGCTGACACTGGCAGTGAGAAGGGAAGAGCCATCACCCCAGCTTTTCACACAACGGTCTCAGCACTGCGACGGGACCCAAAGGGACAAGGACTCTGGCAACGTAGCTGCTTCCCACACACCAGATATGTCCTCTTCAGCAGACATGGCCCAGAGGGCCTCCATGGGACAGAGGCTCCAAGGCTAAGAAAATGCCCACCCTCTTGCCCCAACAATGCCCTTCTTCACTGCCCTCCATCACCACTCTCATAAGTTATAGCGAAACCCGTCTGTGAGCTGTAACTGCTGCAAGACATCAGAGAGCTGCGAGGGAGGGGACAATGTTTCCCTGGGCAGTGCTGAGTGCTGGCACTGAGCGGAAGACTGCCAAGGCAAAAAAAAAATAATAATAATAATAAAAAAAAAAGGAGTTTAGTCTCCTTTTCTTGCCAGACTCATGGGAATCACCCTGGGATCCTGCCTCCTTCCTCTCCCCCTGTCTTGGCAGCCCCCTTCCTTGCTGTCAGGCACAAGCAAGCCCTCCATTAGTCATAGGAAAAACATTCAGGAGTACTTGCTATGGATTTATTCAGCATTGCTTGTAACCATATTTTGAAAGGCAAGATCAATGGCACTGTGTATATACCATTATTTTTTATATGGAACAGATTCATTTTCACACTTGGCATGCAATTAAACACCAGAGTGATGAAGAAGCATGGCTCCTAAAGGCCAGCATATTTCATACTGGGAGAGCCTTGTACAGCTACCTCCTAATTACACGCAATGCCGACAGCAGCCAGGCACATACAGCGTGCAATAGTTTGATTAAAGTGAACACGGTGGCCAATAAACCAAATGCTTAAAACTGTAAATACTACCTAAGCTAAACATATGAAGAAAGAAATGCAAAAAGCAGAGCTGACAAGTCCTTGAACAATGTTTCAGCTTCTCATGGCTTGAAATCATTTTCTCATGTTGGGACTGTTATTTGCTCCAAAGTGATCCTTATGTGAGGGCAAATTCACTGTAACCTTTCCCACACGCCTGCTCCACAGCATGTACGTGGCTTAAAGAGAAACTTCCACACACTGGAAAGCTCACAAGTGCAACGGAATCAGCTATGAATTTCCTCCACCTTTCCCATTCTGCGTTAGTCTCTGCAGAGGTGCTAATTACTCGCTCTAGTGGTGGCCAAAAACAAGCTGCGTTCTCTTGCACACCCATTTTCCCTCTGCAGCTGAGCTTTTGCAGACAGCTGCAGGAGCAGTGGCTGCACTGCATCCATGAGGATGCAGTTACACAGTGGGATGTAGCCTTGCTTCTCAGCCCCTCCTGCACAAAGCCAGACCTGAGCCAGTGATGTCCCCAGAGCTGCATGGCTCTGAAAGCACTGTATGGCTCTGTACCTGACCGGTTTGGGGTACAGCTTACAGCTCTTGTCATATGTCCCGAGCAGATGCAGAGGGGATTTCTCAAGTTCCCTATCTACATATATATTTGTACGTATGTAAATATATATACACACCCCTTTGGTATGTTGAAGTGCCCCCAGCACTACTGCTCTCATGGGTTCGGTCACACTGTACTCACTCATCCTATACATGCTCTAGGATGATTTCCTACCACAGAGGTACACAGAAGATCTGTGCAATCTGTGCAAAAACTGTCTGTGCAATCTACAGTGCTGTTTCCTTTCACTTGTGCACAGAGCGTGCAAGGTGACAGGGAAATGCTCTGTTTGCTCTCACCCTAAGGACTCATGCTTCCGTCTGAGACAATCTGGATGATCCAGGGCTTATGGAAATCTTCTGAAATCTCTTTCTTCTATTCTGAATGTATTCTTTCCAACATAAACAGAGTCTTTCTAGCCCACCCCCCAGCCTAAAACAGTTCCTTCCCTCTGACTTCCAAGAGAACCCCTGTCCAAGCACTATTTTATCAGGGGAGCCTCAGTTTTGGCACGTTTGCGTCTGGGCTCAGCTGGCTGATGTCTTCCCGTCCCATGCATTCCGCAGGTCAAAGGTATACCCCAAAATGTACTCACTGCCTCTAACCCAAGGGAAACATTGGAAATTGTCAGACTTGAGGACAGCAGCTGGATCAGCAAAGACAGCCAAGACTGTAGAGTCCACATGATTAATTTCAGGGACGTACTTACTGAAATCATGCTAGCTTTAGGAAGAGGGGGGAAAGAGAGAGTTCAAAATATGGGCTCAGGTTCATGGCAGTTGCTATTTTTATTGTAGTAGTTTGCCCATCCCTAGTGGATTTGTGATATCACGATCATTTCTGTGCTGGCAACAGCCTACAGTGTCAAGAGCACAGAGTTATGATTTCACTGCAGCACTAAGCCAGAGAAGCTGGATCACGAAAGCGCAAGCTCTGACCGGAGCACAAACAGTTTAAAAGCTCACAAATAGGGTATTGGTGAAGTCATTTCTTTTTCCTGAAACACTGCTGCTCCCCACATCCAGCCCAGCTCCAGGATTAGAGCCCACAGCCACCACTGTTGTGCCTTCAGTGATCGTGGGAAGAGGTGGTTGATGGTGAATCACCCCGGGGACAGCAAAACAGGCAGCAGAGAGGGAATGATGCCTACCTTTAGACAACTGTTTTGTAATATTCATGTTAATGAGTGAAATAGTGGTACAAAACACACCCCTCTCTGTATCTGAGATTCCTGCTGTGGAACCTGACCTATAGGAAGATCTTTTATGGCTTGGGAAATAAATAATCAAATTGTATATGAATTAATGTGTGTTTAAGGAGTGTGGATGAAAGCACTAAAAGGCAGCAGAAAATGCATGGAAAAGTGGGTGTTTCCTGCTATCAGAATTCCATAAAGGAGGATCTCCTGAGGCAGTACGTGCAGAATGGAAAGATCTGGCTATTGCTGGAAACAGGGATTTTATTTCGGAATGCCTGAAATTGGTTTGCACTTAAAGAAAGAAAACTCCTATGTAACCTGATGATGATGATGCATAAATTATCTGTGCCCTACAGACCATTTAAAAAACAAAACCTGCCTTCTTTTGGTTGATTTCACTTTTTCTGGTGCTGCAAACACAAGTGTCAACTTACATGAAGCGGAAAAGGTGTTTAGTGGTCAGGAAACATGTTCTTTCAAGTGCACAGAGAACGCAACACTTAGGCAGAAATAGCCCATCAAAAAAAGAAAAAAGCTTCGTGATTTATTAGTTGGATTTTCAAGCATGACAGGTGTTACCCTTTGTAAAAACATCACATTTACATCACTGCAGAAACTGGCAAACACCAAGGAAACATAAAGGAAAGTTTTGCTATTCTGCAACAACAAAGAAAGTTAAAGAGTTGTTTAGGGGGAAAAAAAAAAAAGAAGCCCTATATACCTGTTTCTGAAAAGCAAAAGCTGCTGTAGGGTACACTACGGCCAAGCAGCGAACCTCTTGCCATGGCCAACATCAGAGCAGTTCCTCTAGAACTGACACACACCATTGTGTGCCATGACACAGCCAGGCAGGTCCTGCTGCTAAAGTAAGGAGAGGCTCAGAGAAATGTTCGTCTATGTTAATAAGTGTTAGTAAAGCAGCAGTGACAGGCAGCTGCTTGCTGTAGCTGTAACACACCTGAGCCACAGCTTGCGATCTCCAGACTAAGCCTTTGCACTGGCTCTTTACAAGCAAAATGCAGCTTAATCACAGTGGTAGATTGTACAGACAGCTGTCAGAATTAGGATACAGAGAAGTTCTTCCCCACCACTAAACACAGTCATGTACACAGTCTGGAGTGGCTTTTTTTATATATAAATATGCAAAGAAGTCTCATGTTAACATCTTTAGGATTATGAAATGGTAATATAAAAGACAAACAAACACACTCTTCAAAAGTTGCTTATGCTGTCAGTACCTTGGGGTACTGAAGAACTTCATCATGAAATAATGAAAAATGAACATATACGACGACAAAAACACAGCTTTGATTTCTTGACAGTTACCATCAACTGTCTGAAGGAACGTGGCAGTTGTGAGCAGAGCAGCAGAACAGACACCACGTGCCATGAGTTTTCTCTGTGTCATTTTTTCACAAAATTCATGGATTTCTTCTGAATTAACAGCAAATGTAACTCGGCAGAGCCACACATCTCAAATATTCCACAAAAAGCAAAGCACTTTCGTGGAAGAAGTAGAAATAGTGTGGATGAGGTCTCCTGGAAGGAATTTGGGGGACATCATGTGAACCTTCAGGCTCAGCCTGAGAAGGTAAAAATGTACCATCACTGCAGTTTATTGAGATATACTCAATTTCATGGCTTAGTGTAAATGCTGCTAAAGCAGCTGATGAGTACAAAAGAAAGGTGATTTACCAAAGAAGTCTTAGTGTTAGAGGAGGCTGGAAAAAAATTTTTTTTTTTTTTTAATATATCTGTTTGCATTACATCAACAGTAGTCCCTCATCAAATCCCAGCTAATATTATTTCAGAACATGTCCAAGCTACTATAATAATACCAACGTTTAGGCTGTGTTGGGAACACACTAAATGCACAGCAAACTATTCCCAGTATAAAAGCAATGTGGACAGTTATCTGGCTGAATCAAAACTAACAAGAAAACAAGGTATTGACCCAACAAGCAGCAATGAATCTGGTCAGACAGCTGCTCAGCAAATATTTCGATAATGTAAAAACACTGAGTACATCGATTCAACTTCTCTTCCCTGAATGTTTTTGGGGTGTTTTTTTTTTTGGCATATAACGGCTAATTCTCACAAAGCTACAAGAGTCAACTACAGACTGTTGCAAAACCCTTCACAGCGACATGCACAAATGCAGCCTGACTTGCAAACAGCAAGGGGAGCTTGTAAAAGGGTACAGGAGAAGGTGCAAAAAGCTCTGATCTCTTAAGAGCTGCTGAGTCTTTTTATTCAAATTATACTCCATATATCTGTGTATATGTGGAAGGAAGAACACAGATGTTTCTTTGACCCTGGCAGATCCAAGGAGCCAAGTGTTTCTGGTAACAGCAGCATTCTTTTGTCTTCATTCCTCCTGTTTCCATACCTTGTTTCTCACTGATCATTTCCCCTGAAATAAGTTCTTGTGAAGCTCTCTATCAGACTTTCCTTGCTGTCAAGGGGAGGAAAAAACAAGTTTCTTGCTTAAGTGGCTATAGGAATCTGAGCAGCATTGCTTTCCTTGAGGAGATAGCTTGTTTTTTGACAAATGAGTATCTCAAAGATTTTTAAAAAGAAGAGAGAGGGAACAGACAAAGATTGGACTTGAGTTACTCTGGCTCTTAAGATAATGCTGCCAACAACTAAGATATTAGAACAGGTAAAAGAGAAAAAGTTGACAGTATATTTTAAAAAGGAAATGTGATAAAAAGCACAACCGCAAAGGGCTGAAAACCAGAAAGCCTGCAAATCCCAGCTTCTCTCAGTGAACAAACACTTAGAGATAACCAAGGTTCTTTGACTGACTCTTCCTTGTGCACGGCCTTTGTTATCTCCTCCTGCTCCTGGGATGGTTTCTCTCTGCCCTTTCTTAGCAGCTGTTGCTAGAGGCAAAATCAGCATCTCCTTCACCATTTGCAGGAAATTACGGTGCTAGACATCACTCCGTTCACAAATTGTGGCTCCACAGTGACTACAATGATGGGAAGCCTGAGTAGCCCAACTGGTTTTAATTTACATCAGGTAACTGGAATTGCACTTGTGCCAATGGGAACAGTACCTGGCCCAGAGAGCCAAGCCGTAAACAGGTGGGAAGAAGTTTGGAGAGAGTTCATCACCGAGGATGTGAGAAATGTGCGCGTGAAAAGAGTTTAGTCAGCAATCAGTCACCTCCAATTCTTTTTATTTTTTTTTTAACCACAAGAGGTTTATCCAAGAGCCCTGCAGACTTTAATCTGGGTCCTTGCGCAACGCTGTCTCCTGCAGCACCAAGGCAGGTGCATTCAGAGACGCACACGTGGATCCTTTGCAATCTCTGAATCACGGCGACGTCTCCGCCACGCCGCTGGCTCTCTGCGCTGCCACCTGCACACTCATTGCTTGCTCAGAGCAGCCCGGCCGGCCGATAGCGCGGGTTCAGAAAATCAAAGCCAGGCAGACGATAGCGTGGGAGGCTGAGCACGAATTGTTGCAGGGCTCTGACTAACGCTCCAGCAGGGGAGCATGCAGGAAGCTGTGCAGAGCCAGGAAGGACACTGCCCCGGTGCTTCCTTTCTGCCACTTCAAAAATATCGGCTAACAGAGCTCTTTAAAAAAAAAAGCGCTTTGGACAGATCCTGACGTTAGCTCTTGGCCTTTGCCTCATATTATCTTACTGAAAAATAGAAGGAAAGTACTGCAAGTAGTTAATAGCTCCTCTTAAACAGGATGCTGAGGGTAGTGATTACAAGGCACTCTGTGGAAAGACTTTGAAATGTGCAAGCTGTGTATTCACAGTCTGGGCATGAATGCAGCTTGTACACGTCCCTGTTACCGTTCTCTGAACACAGAAAACAGTGCTTTCTTTTACTTTCTCCCTTTCTAGCCTCTCGTCATGTCCTCTCTCTCTACATACTGCTTTAAAAGAGAACATTAAAAAAAAATCATTTTACCGGTTACACTATATGCAGCCATTTGTATTGCCTTCAGTTCTGAAGCTCAGAGGCAATGTTATCAAAAAGTCAGAGTCGTGCTGAAACCCACATTTGAGACGGAGCCACTGAATCAACCCATAACCTTGAAGAAGGCACTCGAGCTGCTGATGCTTCCATCAGTCGTGTCAGATGTATGGGTAAAAAGCAGCACCCCAGTGAAACACAGATGCTTCATCAGGAGTGAAACTATCTTAAATTACACACACACAAAAGGGTCTCATACTTCCTTACCTCGTTTCAGTAGCTGTTTTGGCAAAACTCTGCGCAGCTTCACATCTGTTCCAGTAGCACCAGAATATTGAATTTATACACTTAAGATCTGTAGTTGTCCAAAGGCATATCTGATTCACAGCTGAAAACTCACTGTGGTAAAACTCAGCTTTAAGCAAAGTGCCATCGTGAGCCTTTCTGAGCACTGAGCATAAGGCAGGGAAGCAGGACCTCGAGTAGCAGGAAGCCTGAACTTAAGGAATGGCAGCTCTGTTATTGCTCCTTTTTTTTAAATTGATAGGTTTGACCTTTTACATTTATCTTTTGTAGTCGTTAATCAGTTTTGAGGGGAAAGCTGAAGTCCCAACATGGTATGTCCTTTCACTGTTCATTTTTAGTTAAAATTCTCATCCAGCACTTTGTTTAATATTCCACAGTGAGACTGGGGTGAAATGGTGCCCAGGAGTTCAACAATCTGTGCATTGCAAATCAAGAGCCAGGCATTCGTTGTTAAATTAATTAGCAAAAATGCACACAAAATTATATCATATTTTAAGGCTCTAAAGGGATTTCACTCCGACCTACCAGCTACTTCCAGAAAAAGCTTTAGGATTTATAAACACTATACCAGCCACTGTATTCCCTACAAAATTTCAGACAGAAAACCTCAAAATCCTTCTTCATAAATTCTTGAATCTGGGACTCTTTGATCAACATCAACCGTACCATTCAAGGATTTCTGTAAATCCTGAGAGCCTTGGGAAATGCAATGTACATGTAGCGAAAAGACTACCTAATGGCCATATGGAATGTCGTTTTTTCTTGCCCACTTGCAAGTAACATAGAAATGCCTGTATGAAATGTCTCCGGGGGCCTGGTGCTAGACAGATGAAAATTCAGGAAATGGGTAGAGAGAGGAACAGAGGAGCGGCTTTGAATGTTGAACTGCCATTCATATCAGTGGGACTTTTAGTCAAAAATGAGGACAGAAATGGATTATCACCTTTTACAAAGAGCAAAGTCTCTGACATGATTTAAAGCTTGCATCAGAGGTACAATCAGACCTCAGTCAATTCATGCTGCACTATCTGCAGGGCTGCACACAGGAAAAATGTAAGCTGATTTTAGGAACTTAATAAAATAACAAAGCCTCAATGCATGACCTTCATATTTATTTTCAACCAAAAGCTATCTTACAAAAAAAATCAGCTTTAAAAAAGTTTGATGTTGATTAACCGGGCCTGAGTGTAATTAAATTTATGAATAGAGAGAAAAATGCAAAATTTTATTAACTGTGGAAGGAATGTTAGGTCCTTAATTGCCCAGCAAGTTTGTGAAGACAAAGGAGATCAGTTTACAAGGGTTAAGTAAACATAATATTTTATATTACAGTTCAAATGAATCCAATTTCAACAAGACTGTGTAAGAGTCTAAAAATTGGTTTACCAGATTGAACATTTTTATGAACATTAAAACCCATTACATTGCTCTGAAGTACAGCTACTGAACAGCCAGAGCCACATAAAGAAACCGTTTGTTTCTTAGCCCTATGGCTGAATTTCTCCTAGCCTCCTTGCTATTCACGTCTGGTGGGTTCCCTGTATTTATTTTTACACGCCTACATGTTGTGCGTTTTGTATTCCTTCAAGTTTCTAAGGTCGTGTCAAAACAAAATGCATTCCTGAGTGGGTCAGCATAGGAATAGCCACACCAGACATCAACGTAAGAACTTGATGCTTACTGCAAATCTGAGAAAAGTAACCAGCTGTTGTGAAACACAGATTTCTGGTAAGGGAAGGAGGCAGCACATGAGCACACTGTTTTGAAAAGTGCTGGTTTAGCAGTAATTGACCTTAAAGTCCTTTATTCTATGGAATAGACACACATTTACAGCCTCCCTTTTCTGTTTAGCTAATCACTGGCTCTTGAGGCTGCACACAAAGCTGCCAATTAGCACTAATTATGATAGAAATATTTCATTCAGTTTAACATGTCTGAATCACTGATCTCCCTCAGAGAGAAATAATCCTTTTAAGCACTTTTCAGAAGAATTCAGCACCCCAAAGAACTAGACCATAGATACTACAAGCGTGTGTCCTATGGTGATAGCTCCCCATTTGAGAGAAAACAAGCTCTGGATAAATGAGACTTCGTTACACAGCGTGGCACAGGTTGGAGCTGCACACATCCCTTGCAGGCATAGTCATTCTCCCAACCAACCACAAGTACTGCTGCATACCACGCCTCTCCTTAGGAGCTGTGAAACTCAAACAGCCCTCGGTTCCTAATGGAACATTCCTTCCCTTTACAGCTGCTGGCTCTATGATCATCACCTGCTGTCTTGGTCTAACTTGGGCCATGCCCACACCGTGGTCAGCAGAAGATAGCTGAGGCACTCCTCTAGCTTTGGAACTGATGGGCCAGATACTGCTTTGTCATATACACCAGGGGCAAGTCCACTGACGTCTATGTCAGGGACACAACTGACCATGGCCATTTGAGCTAGAGTTTTACAGCCAAATCCCAGGGCAGATAAAGCTGTAATGCACTTCAGGAGCAAGGCACACTAATCCAGGCCTAATGCTGGTGGATGAAGAAAATGGCGGAAACAAGATGGTGTGGATAATGCTACATGTTCAGCTACTCCAGTTCAAGCCCAGCTGTCCCAGCAGACGCAGTGTGGCCATCCAGGGCCACACCAGCCTATACTCTGGGAGAAAACACATCTCAATCAGCAGCTGTGTACACTAGGAACAAATGTGTTATATTGCACCTGACACACAGTGCCTGTCTTCTCAGGATGTACAAGCAAGAGATTTCTCAGGTGAGCCAGAAGAGATTGTCCCCTTAGCAGCAGAAGTGAAGGTCAGTCTTGCTCCAGCAGCTCTATGCTGAAAGGGCACATTGTGAGAAATGAAGTAACATGCTGGCATCTGTATGAGCTACATTAAAATCACCAGAAGCACAGAAAGAATTGCCCATACCATGTATCCGGTATGGGAAATGCATGGTTTTGTTTCTCGATGAGCTGTGGCTCTCCCACTGGAACAGGTTGACAGTGGGCAGGCTGCCTACCTGCACAGCAAGGAGCAGGGCTGGGAGAGACTCCAAAATCCAAAAAGGAACTGAGCTAGGGAGTTACCCAGTGACTGGAGGTCTGGTTTGACTAGGAGAAGTGCAGGCTTCACAGTCAAGATGATGATGAGTTGCAATTCGAGTGGGTGGGTAGGGTGGAGCAAGAGAAGGCTTGAGAGAATTGAACCCAAATGACTCCCACACTCTGGAGAGCTGGATACTGGGAGCCGTTCTTTCTGGAAAGCAGTGTGCTGGGCTGTGAGAGGAGCAGAGAAAGGCATTGCTCCTAATAAAGATGGGCGGGAGCTGCTATGCTTGGACACCATGTATAGAACGCATATGGGCCCGAGTATGCGGATCTAACAGACCCATCTTAATTTCCTAGGAGCAGTAAAGGCAAACTTTTAGTAGCCTAAAACATAAAATATAATTTGAAAAAGCTGCATTGCTGGGGAAGGCGAAGAGGCATGCCATAGCCTTCGTGGAAAAGAAGCTGTTTTGGCAAGGGGAACAATTAATGAGCCAGTCGTCATTGATGGTGGGCATAAATACTTGCATCTCAGAAACATTTGCCACCTTCTCCACACTCCCCATCTCCCTGCCTGTTTTTCCCCTTCTCTGCAGCCTTCTCTCTCACGCGCTCTTTTTCTCTCCCCTCCTCTCCCTGCCTGCCTGCCTATCATCTAGCTCTAATTGTTTCCAGATTTGTGTGGGAGGTCAGGGCCCGGGAGTGCTGCTTCATGCCAAGTTTATAAACAGAGCAGTGTTTCCAGATGGCCACTGGCTCCAGCCTGGCTAGCAGGTTGATTGGGACCAGAATAACAACAGGTGGAGAACAGACAATGAATTCCTTGACACTTATTTTACTCCCTCTGCTTTTTCCCCCATTCCCTCCTCCCTGCAGCCACCACGGCTACCACCAGCAGACCTTCCAGCTCTGAATCAGGGCAGGGAGTCAGGACACGGGGGAGAGAGGGAGGGAGGAAATGATGAAAGAAAGAGCAAGTGATTTCCTTGACCAGAGAAATGGCAGGGCAGGAAAGGCGATGCGTGCGGCTACCTCGCTGCCATCCGTTACTGCTGCTGTTAATTAAGGTGTCCTTCAACCCCCTGGTACTCACAGAGGAGACCTTCAGAGATGAAATATAGCGAATAAAAAAGATACCTTGGACAAACAGAGAAAATGATAAGATCTATTTAACAATGCTGTGTAGGAAACAGCATGCTCTCAGCTTTTGGCACAGCAGCCTGGGCCACCAAGCCCACTGGCAGCAACCACACGCCCTCGTCCCAGGGAGCTCTGTACTCTCTATTTTTCCAGACAGAGCTGTTCTTCCCCAGGCTCCTGCTCGCCTGTCTCCTTTACCTCCTCCAAGCTGATGTATTTTTCCCACTCACCCCAACAAATTCCCATTTTCCTCATCAAAAGTTGTTTATAGGAATGACTAGGGCAGGGAAAAGAGGCTCTGCAAGCAGTAGCAGAGGTGCTTTTCTTTTTATTTTCTTGCTCTTCCCAGTGCATTTGGGGGTGTTGTTTGACAGAACTATATTGCTTCCAATGGTTGGGTTTTAGAGGAGGATGAAAAGTGACCACAGAGTAGGTTCTGATCCAGGACAAACCTCAGCCCAGCTGAAGGAGAAAGCAGACAGCACCCTTGATTTTGCACCTGAGGTAACATGAAAGGACATTTTAAGTGCATGCATGGGATACAGGCAAACCCTACTATCAATATTCTTCCTGAAAATCCCCAAAGTGAATGCAGATCCTGAGAGTAGTTGGGAGAAAAAGAGAGGAGTGCAGAAGGAAATTCTGTCAGAAGGAAATTCCAGTGGTACATTTTGGTTCTGGTGTCTGCGATGCCATTTCCTCTGTCCCAAGGGACCAGTGGGATGTATGAGCTGGATCCAGTCCTGGCAGTACACTGGGGTGTTCCACTTCTTCAGTGAACCTCCCAGGGATGCACACATTTCAGAAATCCATACTGCTGGGAGCCCAGCTTCAGACTGGTGGGAGGGGATAGGGGAAAGGGAGCAAAAGGGGTGCTAATGAGTAAGAGTAAAGAGAAACAGTCATTCTTCCAGCTGAATTCATTTTGTATTACCTAACTGCAAACATTCCTATTTCCATGGCCCAGAACCCTTAAGAAGCAAAACTGTAAATTATCAAAAAACATTATAATCTCAAGTGAATTAATGAGTAATGAGACTAAATTATTAAAACTGCTGGACATGACTCACCAGGACAGGCTTGACAAACTTGTTATCCACCAGAGAAAGAAAGAAGGGCAACATTTTCTCCCCATTTCCCATTTGTGCTTACACTCTCCAGATGGCTAAATTTAAACTAGGATGAATACCCTAGAAATAAACCCATAGAGAAGTATTAGGATTGCAAAACTAAAAGCTGCTGTCTTAAAAAATATGTTCCTTAAAATTCAGTGGCTGACTTAAACAGAATGTTATCCAAAGTGACCGTTGGTAATTAACCCAAGGCTCCAAAATGAATTGTTTATTTTCTTTCTAGTTGCTGCACTCCTCACATATAAATAGAGAAATCAAAAAGGCAGTGAAATGTCATGCACAGTTTTTCCTGTTCAAATAAAGTGATTGGAAAAGTGAATTGCTCACATGAGCAAAGCACAGGACTTGCTCCATGCATTATTAGTAGCATATTTCCTATTTGTAACTCTATATTCAGGTCATTAATGGTTGACATGTACTCATGGGTTGTCTATAAAACACACAGCAACCCACCCACTCACACCCTCCTCAAAAAAACATATTTTTTGGCATAAGTGACAGCATGAATGTGAGCTGAAATTTAATAGGAATACAATTTGCTGCTACTCAGAAAGCTCTTATATGAATGGTGTGTGAAAAGTGAACATTTAAAATGCATTTGCTAATATTTGCATTGCAAAAGATTTCACATTCTCGCATATGAATACCTGGAAGCAGATTTGGAAGCATTTAGGGGTTTTCACAAATGTCAGCAAATTGTTAACAGGTTTTAATTTTCCTAGAGAAATTTCATGACTAGCCTCAGCTGTCAAATTTTACACTGCGCAAGTTCTACATCTACAAATAAACACAAAAACACATTAAGCCAGTTTAAAAAAAATTCTTTACACTTCTAAAGCATCTTATATCTCAGGATCTCAAAATACTTTAAACAAACATTGTGCCTAATCCCAGGGATTGATTTAAATGAGGTCACTCAGCACCTCTTAAGTAGATGGTTAGGATATTTTGCCAGACTGAACTTTTAAGATAGTTCATTTTATGGCAGTAGTGTAAACTCTGACAGTTTGAAGATTCTCACAGTTTTAGACTGTAAATTCTTTGGGGCAGAGAATGTCTTTTAGGCAAGAGGGTTTTGATTTTACTGCAAATTCTTGTTGGAATTGAAAGGCAAGGAGAATAACAAGGACGAAGAGTAGAACAGCAGAATAATAGAATCACCAAGGTTGGGAAAGACCTCCAAGATCATCTAGTCCAACCATCCACCTACCACCAATATTCCTCCACTAAACACTGTTCCTAAATACAACATATAAATGTTTCTTGAACACCTCCAGAGATGGTGGCTCAAGGGTCTGATCAAATATGTTTAATTTTACGCTCATATGACTTCCAAAATTCTGCACATGCATAAAGTTTCCCATTTTTCTGTGGAATGTTACTGGGATTGAAGACTAATCATTCTTCATGTGCCACTGCATTACTGCTTTTGGGACAATGCTGTGGTTTGTATAACTCAAAACACTAGGCCCTTCCTGTTGCTCTTTTTTTCCTTATTGCAGAAGACCAGTTTTTTCAAAAAGAAATTCAGCTCATTGCTTGATTCATTCACGGTTTACAATATCTTTGTTTCTCCTGAATTGAATTACTCACTACTGACATATCAAATCCATGGTAAATCAACTCTAGACTTCTCTGTGCATGGAACTCTTAAGTTTCTGTAGTGAAGGTATTCATCTGATGCTGAGTTAGAGATGCTTATCTTCTGTCTTGGTTTCTCTTTAAGCAGCTCTTTGTGACCATGAGAGCCACTTGTGGTTCTCTCTATGGAAAGAAGGGACATAATATTTGTGTTTTAAGCCAAAAAATAAAAGTTTTCAAGCAGTGGAGAGATGAAGATAGGCAGACCTATCCAATTAGTAGCATAAGTGATTTTTTTAAGGAAAAGAGCTTGTTTGCATAATGCTGATTTGAAGTGTTGATGTCCACACAAACACAGCATGGTGAGTAGGTGTTCTTGTTCTGGATGTGAGTCCTTGCACCTTTTCACACCCAGGAAGCACAGTGGGGAATGCCAGTGAGTCTGGCTTCAGTCACCAGCTTGGATATCAAGTCAAGCTTGAAAGGTCAAGTCCTGGGAACCCACCTTTCAGAAGCTTTCTATGCAAATGTAAGCAGGATTCATTTTACCTGACTTCGTAAGTCTTTAAGTTAACCATCTAGTGGAAGATGCTTAGATTGGAGGAGCATCTGCTGTAATCAGCAAAGACAGACACCTCCACAGGCACCTCAGTGAAAGGATCTTTCACTTGCACATTGTTGACTGTAGAAAAACTCCAGAAAACTAAAATAGCTAAGCAAATAACTTGTAGATGCTAAAGGAAATTCTACTCTGAGCATGGCAGTAGCTTTTTGGACATGGCAAATGATTAAGCTCTTCACACAGACTTAGATATTAAGACCTACTGGTGCAATGGCATTTTCAGCTGTGAATGTTTCTGAACATTCCTGCTGTAGAGAGATTAAATAAATGCTTCCTGAAATGTAGCTTATTTAGAAGTGAGATGAATACCTGGGAAAAAAAACCAACACCCTAAGCTTCTCCTCACATAACTTTTAATACACCTCAAACCAGAATGAAGTTATTTTTCCCATCAAGAAGTGAGCAGGGTAGTGAAAAGACTTGTGTAGAGGAGGTGAGAAATACTGTTTCTAAATGCTGAGCAAACCCAAGTAAACTGTCCACAGTGGCAACTCAAATTCAGTGACTGTGGATTATTTATCACACTACTTTGAACTGCTACTTAAAACCAGTGGTATAGGCAGAGCTGCAACTGAAGATGGGAGAGCATACAAATACTGTTCATTAATACTCCCCTAAATTTTCAAATTAAATTGGAACTCATGTTTGTGCAGTTAAAAAGTCCACCTATATATATTCAAGTATTTGGGTGGACTCTCATGAGTGTTCACAGAAAGACAGCATGGCTCTGTAAGGGGACTGTTGCAAGGCCTCCAAACAGTTCAACATATGCAGACCCCTCCTAAAAGGTTTTTTTTTTTTTTTTTTTTTTCCAGGAAGCACCTTAGAAATTCAAATAAACACACAGAGGATGAGATAACCAGGCTGGTGAGTAAGGTAGCTTCACTTGATGGTGTCTGATGGAATTAATCTGAAGAGCAAACTACAGCTTGGGGCATTGAACTATTGGATTTCTGGACTTCTGCTATCCAGAGTCTGAATTCTCTCATCAAAGAGGCACAATGCAGGACACCATAATCTGTCCCATATGGTCTGAGATCTGCTCTTTAGGTGCAGCAGGTCTGGCATCTCCCCGAATTTTATGATTTGAACAATGCATAAATATTCTAAGTAATTTCATTGTGAGGAGTCCTGCTAATTAATAATGTTTCTCTCATATGTTTCCTATGTAAGATCTCATTTGAGTCACCTCAGGCTGTTTTTTTCTATTTATAATCACCCTAAGGAAAGGAGAGCGAGCAAATACACTTGACAAAAAGGGAGAGCATCTTAAATGATGCTGCTGTTCTGATTTATCTGCAAGTGTACTGGTCTTGAAATTGCTGACAAATACTGACTGTACAATAAGTAGCACTAGATTGTTGTTTTATCTTTTTGCGTAGAGCAAACTACCATCAATGGAGTTCCACCTAAGAGCTGCTGTGGTATCAAGGGCTGCACAGTGAAACCCCAAGATGATCACTAATGTCTGTAAACCATTATAATGGTAATACTTTGTCTAAATCCTAGAGCCTAAAAGGTCTAATAGATCAAAACATTCATCTGTCTGCCAGAGGACTGCCCATGTTCTGAAACTTCACAGCAATTCAAAGGAGACCAAATAAAAGTGATTAATGAGCAAAGAACAATGAAGTTATTGCAGTGGAGTTCATCTCTGAAACAAAGCAGCAGAAACATAATCAGAATTTAGCAGCTAAATAAAGTGGAAGCTATTAACTGCATCTTTATTACTCTGTAAAGGCAAGTAGCAACTGTGTAATTTAAATAGGTCCATTATGTAACATTTTTTTCTAATTCATTCCTGATTTGCTAAACTAATCTCTATTTTTTAAGGAGTTTGAAAATGAATTAAATGGATAAAAATGCAGCTGAAAGCCAGGATTATTTAAGGAATGGAGAACAATAGGAAAGCATGACAAGGAAAGATCAGCCATTTGACAATGAAGCAACATCCTGAGCCTGAAGCACAATATTATTGAGTAAGCATCTGAGAAAATGTCTTATTTCTTCACCCAGGGTACATTCTCTTTTCTCTTCACCTCCTAGCAGGGGAGTTTGAATTAGTGTTAATCGAGATAAGTTTAGCTTAGGGTTTCCTAGAGTAGACTAAGAACTCCACTTGTTACATAGGTTTGTAATTGCACACCCTACATTAAAACATATACTACCCATGGGCTTTAGGATCCATAAACGCCCTATGCAGTCAATGAGAGACACTTGAGCAGCTGACAGTTCAAAGAGCCGAAGTATGACTCACCTTCTGGAGATGCCTCATCCTCCACTGATTGTAAAGGAAATGGAAAATAGGTACACTCTTAAGACAGGTGGCTAAATGTAAGTGGGGCATTTGCCACCAAAATAATGTGTGCTTTCCTGTGCTTTTACAGCTCCTCCTCCCTATTAGAAGCGAAGGTTCAAAAAGTTCTTCTTTTCACAATGTTTGTTATACTGTTCTCAAAAGCTCTTCCTACCACAGTTTTCCAGGCAGCATGAGCAAGGAAATTCATCTGGTTACAGTGCTGTCTTCCTCCAAATAATGCCTTACTAAACAATTATCACACAATGTATCTTTGTCTATCCAGAAAGCATGTTGCAATCGTGCAAGTCATAATAGTTTTATTTTTTCAATACCGCGGTCCCTATCAGGACATAAGGAGTTTTCACTTTGTATTTTTCGTAATGACTGGTAACACATAGAAGTGGGGCAGCTGTCAGTTAGTTCAGTGCAGCATTTCAATAATGAAAGTCAGACACTTTTGAAGATTTGGAATATATATTGTAAGGCTACATATTTAAAACTAACACCTTTTCATTTAGGCATGTAAAACTAGTGTTCCCCTTTTATCTAATTTCCTGCCCCTTTTACTAGTGACTCAGTTACAGCTTTTTTCTGTTAGAAAGTGGCAGTTCAGTAGTTCAGTGGACCAAGAGGTAATGTAATATTTTGCAAGTTTTGTTGGAAAAGTAATATAGTAGTGCTATTACTAATGAGGAACATATCCATACCATGCCTGGACTTTATTTTAAAACATTAATGAAAAATAGCATGTACAGCTCTGTCCTCTGTTGCACTTGCACAATCTGTTGCAATTAACAAGACCTGAATGTGCTTACATGAAGATACAGCTGAGTCCTGTGGTTGCACTGATTTTACTGAAGAGCCTCAAGTTGTTCATCTTGCTTAAGGATGTCAGTCATGCTCTGCATAAGAGGTTCACTTTATTTCCATAGTTGGTGTACAACAGAATTAGAGACAGGTCTAGCCTGGAGCCCTAACCAAAATGCATCTTCATTTTGTAAAAATTCAAAACACAAACCTGATCCTGAGCTAATTAGATTCTCCCTCACCAAACTGAGCTTCCAAGCCTCATTTATCGCTTCAGAAAAATCTAAGAGAAGGGATTAAATTATTTAGAAAATTAAAAATCTTATTTTTATAACTTTGTTTAAACGTTATAGAATACTGGAACAGGTTGCCCAGAGAGGTTGTACAGTCTCCTTCTATGGAGATATTCAAGCCCCGTCCGGATGCCTACATGTGCGACCTATTGTAAGGGTACCTGCTTTAGAAGGGGGGATGGACTCGATCTCTTGAGGTCGATTCCAACCCCTGCGATTCTGTGATGCTGTGAAAGCCCAGCTTGGTGGAATTATTAAATCATCATTTGATGATCACTGAAATTCACTGGAATCTTTCTTTAATCTTGGGCATTTAAAAGTATTTGTTTTTTATTTGTTGCATTTCAGGACACCTGACTTGACAGTGATGACTGTGATCAGAATTTCACCTGCCCCGTAAGTTCTGGTTTTGTAACAGTTTTGTGGGTGGTTTCCTCTTCTCTCTTAACTTCATATTTAAGCTCTTTCTTCACATCTATTATTTTACTTAATGCCTACATTTTTATTCTTTTGGTTTTCTTTCCACTTATTTTTTCCCCTTGTTTCCTCTGCTTCATTCTTTGGCTATATTTCATTTTTGCTTAGACTAACATTTATTGTGGCTTATTTTTAGGATACATGTTTGTTTGGGATGAAATTATAATCTGAGCATTTATATACCAGGTATACGTTTTTGTTGGAGAAATATATAACAGACAACAGTTTTTGTTCTTCTGAGAAATACACATAATAAATGTCAGGCCGCAGATCAATGAATCCTCCACTGATTTAACAAAACAAAACACTGAAAGGAAGCAAAGGGAGTACAACAGGATAATTTTTTTTAAGCACGACAGTTTATCCTCGGGTCAAAAATATTGGAAATGTTGGTCTTGGCTGTTTTGCGTATGTTATTGACACTCAAATGTCAATAACATACTTTGAAAAGAGCATAGAACAGATATACTGTAAATAATCACATTGAGGGGAAATACTCGAAACTTTTAGGTAGATTTCTCAGTTTACTTGGAAGGGCAATAGATACCTCTAATATCTAAGTACAGTATTAATAGCAGGCTTTGTTTATCTGCTCTTTTCTCACACACGTATTTTTGCAGACTTAGACCTACATGTACACTTTTCAACCCCCTAAATCTCTTCCAATTTTCTTTGTGCTCTTCTGTCTCCATTTCTGGATAATGATCATAGAGCATGAAGCCTGCTGGAATAAATACAGTTTGTGAATGCAAGCTCCATGGATTTTTCTGTTACCTGAGCACACATGTAGGTCCCAAAGTTGTGTAGGCTTAAAGAAAAACACTGTGTTGAGACCTTTTTTAAAAAAATCATTATTATTTGTCATGGCTAATTCTCTTTTAAATATAGAATAACTGAATAGGAGTCAAAAGAACTGCTGCAGAGTGACTTCTGAGATACGCATGGGCACATGTTTAAAGGGAGGCACTCACTTGAGCCAAAGACCTACCAGTACACAAGCAGGTTCTGGTGACCTTGTTGACATCATGCAACTCTATCAATGTTTTTACTTTTACCTTTGCTACATTAATCCACAATGTTTATTTTTTATGACTAGTCTTTTTTGTTGGACACAGAGCATCTCCTATGAACAGCAAAGGTTTCCAAAAGAGAGGATTAGGGAGAGGGGAAATTGTAGAGTTTTGGAAGAGGGTTGTTTGTGTATTTGTTTTTCATATAACTGGCTAAACCTCAGCAACTATTCTCCAGAAATTTCACAAGAAACATTCATATGGGCAGGAAATCTACTGGCAAGAAATGGCAGATGAAAGAATTATGTACTGCTGAATGAAACTTTTGCACCTGCACATTGCTTAAGTTGGAGAACACGCTGTTAATACAATCACAATAGCATAATCAGCAGGATCCATAGTTATCTACCAAGAAGATTTCATTTTGAGACTTCATGGACACTTCTGGCATTAGCACAAAACAGGGACTTGAATCAATGTCCCACTTACACTTATTGAGGAAAAAAAATGTTTAACAATTACTGTTGGGATATCACTTTTAAAATTAAGATAAGAACTGTAAAACTGTGCCCAGACTGGATCTCCAGGGACACCAGTGGGATTACAAGCAGGGGTGCCCAGTGAGTACAGTCAGAGAAACTCTGCTTCAGAGTCATTCACTGGATTTGGTTTTATTTCTACTTTATTTATGGACAAACCATTTTTTCCCTCGGGGTCATTAACCTTAGACTGGAGTAAAGCTGTTCAAAAAACTCCTACAGAACATTTTTAGGGGTCAGGATTCGGTAATTCATTGAAATCAAAATATTTCCAATGCATATCAAAACATATCAACAAAGTTTCAAAAAACAAATGATGTCCCAGTTTCGAAACCTGGAAGCCCCAAGGTCTCTAGTTCAAAGGTAGACAACTTGGTGGGCCATCCTGCAATGACAAGCCATCAATCCTCTGTCCTGGCAGTAGGGGAGTTGAGCAATGGTCTGCCAGCCAGGCAGGAGACCTCTGGAGCCCTGCAGGCATCTAGAAGATCTTAGCCAAAATCCAACTGTCCTTGTGAAAAGTTTAGATTTCAGTCAATTGCCAAGATCTCTCTGAAGACTGCCAAGCAGACTGATTCCAACAGATTTTCTCTGTAGAAATGTTTGTTTGTTTATTTCAAATAAGTCATTTCACTCCAAATAAATCCTTTTATCTACCTCAGTAATCACGTGGATCACAAAAGTCTTCTAACAAGAGGTGCACCCTCCCTGGGTTTGTCCTTGGTCCAAGTTTCAGGCACAGAAAGTTTACTAAAGTCCTTGGGAGCATGCAGTTCAGGCTTTCCTGGCTGATGAACAACTTTGCCACTGAATTTCACACAAACGTGTGTAAGGACTTCTTCACAGTTAGGACGATGGAGCACTGGAACAAGCTGCCCAGAGAGGTTGTGGTGTCTCCTTTTCTGGAGACGTTCAAGACCCACCTGAACACCTACCTGTGCAACCTGGTCTAGGGAGCCTGCTTTGGCAGGGGGGTTGGACTCTTTGAACTCTAGAGGTCTCTTCCAGCCCCTACAACTCTGTGATTCTGTGAATTTCACCTCGAGCAGTTTCAACCAGCCATAGGCAAGTACTGCCCAATGGTTCCCTGACTGGGAAGGTCAAGACTTAGGCAAGGTGGTTCAAGACAAATGCTGGCCCTCGCCTAGTAGGATCTGAATCATCAAGAAAGTAAGAGAAAATGTAACTGTGAAGAAATTGTTAAAATCAACAAAAACAGTTTTCATTAAAAATGACAGTGCAGAAGTATGGAATCTCTGTTGCTATCTCCTATACATGTATCATGACATACCAACACAGATCATAAAACAGCAATTGTAGGAGCCCCCTGGGGTCACAGAGCTGAGGCTTTGTCCTACTGTGTTACAAGAGCTGCTGCCCAGTCATGCTGCACTCCCTTACTTGCAGCCCAGGCCAAGTACTTCTACATGACAGCCAGGCCAGGCTCCATTGGGAGCCATGGGAGCCACCCACTTGTCTGGGAGGTCACCATTCGATCCACCAAAATGAGGATTTAAAACACAGAGCATGGCCTGTGAACTGAAGGGAGACGAAGTAGTAACATCCTTAGAAAAACTATTCACTGACAAATAAATCATCACTGCATTCATCAATATGTGATCCATGGCAATGTCTTTTAAAGTTTATTTTCTCTCCTTTACTCACTGCAACATCTTTTGGGTTGTGTGGAACAACGTGTGGGAAAACCCTTTTTAAATTGCATGCTTGTCACTTGAGTGTCATCTGAACAACTAAACTGCAAACTTTATCATTTTGCTGTTAAAAAAAAAAAAAGAAATAAAAATTGTATTAAGCCTCAATCACAGAGTACTCATCCAGATTGCTGACAGTCAGTGAATGCCACAGAAATCTCTTCCATTTCTTTACAGAGACTGGAATTCAGCAGTCCAGCAAATCAGGTTATAAAATCAGTGTATCTGCCCCAAAAGGAACATGCCTTTTCTTCATGGTAACGGGGCTATAATGCACGCGCTGGGCAGCAGGCTGGCACTGGGCCGGAAAGGTATTCGCCGTTTTGTAAAACAAAACAGCCAGCTATAATCTTGTTCGTTTCCAGATAATAAAAGGAAAGTCTCATTTTGCAACTATAAAAAAGTTAAAGAAGTACAGCTGTAAGCAGAAATCCAGTCCATTTGTGGTTTAAAGAGCTCCACGCCTACTGTACATAAAATAATACGCTGGTATCATTAGCATAGACAACAGCTTGTTTTCAATTTGGCTGCAGATAATGAAATTATCCCCCAAATTACCATAAAGTGGAACAAATAAACACAAAAGCAAACTCTTTCTTTTTTTCCCCCCTTCAGCGGCGCTGGCTTTCAGCTATTTAGAATAAAAGCAAAGCTTCTGTTTTTCCAGAGCTCCGGCTTGACCTCAAGCAGATAAAGAACGCGACATGACAAACATGCAGCAAAGAGTTACTGTGTCCTTCCCCCCCTGGCCTCTGTTTACATTAGGAAATGTACCCGGGGAGAGGGAAGGGAGGCAGGAGGGCTGCCTTCAAGTGCCGCGCTCGGCTCCGCTGGCTCCGGCTGGAGCTGGCCCCTGTTTCTGAGTAAGCTTACTCCACTCCAGATGTGCCTCGGCTCCAGCGTGGCTGCCATGTACAGTAAATCGGCATCTGAGGGCTCGTCAATCTGTGGGGTAGAGCAATTGCGGTCTCGCCAGGCCGCCCCACTGGCACAAACAGAAATCTCCGCTGCTGAGCTGGGAAAGGAGGAGGAGGAGGGAGAGGGGTGACGGGAGGGATGGAGGCAAGGAAGGGAGAGCAGCGTGTGAAAGGTGAGGGCTGGGAGGTGTCGGCTCCCAGGAGGAGAAGGGGAAGAAATAAACACTAACAGGCGGACAGGGAAATGTTCTTAATGCATTTGTAAATTTACTTGTAAATGTTTTACACTTAAAAAGAAAGGGGAATGCTGCATGTCATTTGGAAACGATGGCTGTCTATAGGTCCCCATGGATATACTGGCTTAGTACGACTTGTAACCAGAGCAAGAGAAATATAAAATAGCTGGGAAAAACACAGCCAATTAGTCATTATATGTAGATTGTAAAAACAAGAGGGAGAAGGAGACAGAAAGTACCCTTAGTGAATTGAGTCCCTCTTGTTTATGTCCCAGGAAGAGGAGCACAAAAAAGCAGAGGCAAGGATGCCTCCTAATCAACACGCAACCTGCAGCGCTCCGATCCGCAGCCCTCTAGGATTTCCTGACTCTCGCAAGATTTACCTATTTGCTGTCATTGTAAAATACAAATTGTTTCGCTAATCAAGCAGTTTGCTTTGGACCTGACCCCAGTTGTACAAACTCCAAGTTGGACGTTTGCTTCTGATCTCCTGCCGCCTACACAGCGCTGCTAACTGAGTTTTAATAGAATGAGAAAATGATCTTTTCTTTTATAGTAGGTTCAAATGAGCTACCCAGTTTCGAGCTGACTATAGCTGTGTTTTCCTAATCATCAATTTTTTATAGCAACTCTGAGGAACCAAATGCCTGCTCCCCCTCCCTTCTCTTCTAACACTGCCAAGTCTAAGAATGTAAATAAGTGTTAAATTGAAACACAGAACAAAAATGGGTCAGATTTAGTGTAATTGAGTCATAGTTAAATTTAGACTGCTTTTATTTGCACTTTAACAGCAGCTCCATACAGCATCTCCGGGTAGCATGAGATGCCTCATTTATTTATTATTTTTATTGTGGTTGTGCCTAAAATTCTCAGTAGAGGCTCTCAGTCTCACTGTGCCATGCACTGTGAGGCTCTTCATTGTTACAGAGGCTCTCCTTTAGGTACCGTCTGGGCTCAATGGCAGCACCTTAAATGGACAGAAATACTCAGCTGTTCCAATTTTTCAAAAATTGGGAATCAAAGCTGCAGAAAATCATGAGGCCACAGGAAAAAAAAAAGTCACGAGACTTTCCAAAGGGTATATGCAGTGTCCTTTCTTGTCTCCTAGTCTCTGAGCTTTTTAAACCTTCCCAATTCACTGTACGAATACAAATGCTACTTTTTATACAGAAATATTCTGATTTTCGCAGTGTCGTGCAATCTTAGGAGTGGAAGCTTAAAAACATCAAATACCTGTATATTTGAAATACAGCCATAAGACTTGGCAATACAACAAACAGTTATATATAGGACTTCATTTTCTTTAGCACTCCATTGACAGGATACTATGCTCTCTTCCCTCTAGAGGAAATCCTGCAAGGCACAAGATGCTCCAAACTTGACTAAGAACATGCATAATTAAACAATTAATAAACAATTAATTAAAATAAATGTGATTATTCTTATGTTTTTATTTCATACTGGATTTTCAGAGGCACAAACCTGAGCACGTTGCCTTAGATGCAGGGCAATAGAGAAGCACAGCAAGTAAGGAGGTGTACAGCTGCAGAGAATTCCATGCACAGCATCACATTGCTTTCTCTTCTCTGTCAGCCAGAAAGAGGCACACTATCTCCCACTTCTTTCTCTCATTTCCCCTTCAAGTCATAACAACTGGGCAAAATGGACTTAAAACAAATGTAGGAAGTCAGGATTGCAAGAGAAGGATCAGAATGACCTCAAAAACGAGGCTGGCCAAAGGGACTTCTTTCCCTTACACTGGCAGAAACATCAGCTGGGTAATCAAACAGGTGTTTTCATTTCCATGCAGAGAAACAACACCGATAAGTCTCATTAGACGGTAGCTGAGTTTAGGAAGGAATGTGACTTTTCCCACCTAATGTTGAATGATTGGCCTAGCAGAAACATGATACTCAGAGGATACCAAGAGCAGCACAGTTCTTAGCTCATCCACCACAATAATGGCACTAATTTGAGAATAAGTGAGCATAAAGCTGATAATAGCTGTCTGTAAAGAACCGTGTATGATGGTAAGATGATATCAGACAACGCTAAGCAACCATGGAGGAATGTATCTAGAAGCCAGGACACAAAATGAGTCAAGCATGAAGAGGGTGTTGAAAATGAATCACTGAGAAAGATAGGAACAGCAGAGCAAAGCGCAGTCCCACTTCAGAGAATTCTCTCTCAGTATTATGATCCAAACTCTCAACAGTGGTGCTCTCCCACTTTAGTTTCAGTCATGCTTTTAAAATGTGAAATTAAGTCCTTGTTTATATGTGTATCACAAGCTAGGCCACTTAACCTCAGGTTTATCGCACACATGGTCAGAAAGAACGGTTTCCCTGACAAAAGTTCAACAAAGTTGCTTCATATTTCCAATGCTAACCACCTTTAAACCTTGCAATAGAATCTTGAATCTGTTTATTTCCTTGGGTTTTCTTTTATACATATTCCATGCACCTGAAAAGTGAAGGAAGAACAGTACTGGCCAGCCATTGTGCGGGCAGATGTTGTGTACATTTCCACAGAATATTCTGCCAAGATCCCTCTTACACAGATCTCTGACACCTGCACTATTTGGAAGGATTGCTTTCTGTATCAGTGAACTTCCCCTAGGGGCTGAGACAAGATGAACAACCAAGAACCTGGCTGCAGATCAGTCCCGCAGAGTATAGTGGGATGCAATTGCCCTTCCCTACTTAAGGAAGATGCAGTAGCCTCATTTCCAAGGAAGACAAAGGGGCTCTCTTCACACATCTCCTAAGAAAAGTGGAGATTAACAGAAGTTTCTTAAGCACCCTTTCTACTGTTGTTTAAAAATGAAATGAAGTCTAATAGGACAGATTTTAGACTACAGAATAAGCCATATTTCAACCAAAATTGTCAGGTAGTTGTAGAGAGGGATGAGGTCTCCCCTCAGCCTCCTCTGCTCCAGACTAAACAACCCCAGTTCCCTCAGCCGCTCCTCATAACTCTTGCTTTCTAGACCCTTCCACCAGCTTCACTGCCTGCAGCACAAACTGTAAATTTGTCATTTCTGTTCATAATTGAACTATCAGAAAGTCTACAAGGCTCTATATGCTAAATGTTTAACACCCCAGTACCATGCTCTTTATGATGCTTAGACACCTGCAGAGAAATTACGTCAAATCTGTAGCAGTAGTATTAGGTAATGCACAAGAGTTCAGTGTTCAAAACATCCTGTTCTTTACATAGCCTCTTGTCTTACACAAAAGCAGTTAAAAATAATAAGGCTTGTTCAAGCGCCAGATTTACAAGCTTGTGTTCACAGACTCTGTAAGGCTCATCTTGCAAGGTTGTTTTGTTATACCTGTGGGCTGGGGAAAGGGAGGCAGGAGACAGCACAGGAGGGAGGAAGGCTTTGTGAATGGGAGGTTTCAAGCTTTCAGGACAATATGCAATCTCTCCACACTCTGCTTTTATGACAATTAATTGTCTTTTCTGAAAAGTAAAACATGTATGAAGTGAGTAGCATAATTAGCATCCTGTAGCTGAATAATTATAACTGTATTTTGGGATGTGGACACTGGGATCGGCTAATGAGTAAGACAGATGCCATTTGCAAAACTTGGACGTCAATCCTGATGCAAAATTTGATCTCATCAATCTTTTGAAATATTTAAAGTAAAGGAAGTTTGGCTTTCCCATCAAATTTCACACTAGATGACTCTAGATGTATTCACTGCTTTCTGTGGCTTTAAATAGCTGTCTTGGTCCTTCCTACATAACACATACAGTGTAATAATCTCAGTGCTCAGAGCTAGCTGTTACAAAAGCATGAGGGCAATAGGCCCTCAACTTGTTGGGATCTGGGGATTGTTAGTGAGGGAAATCTGAGCAGAACAATGCAATCCATCAGTGCCCTCGTGTCCTCGTCACATTCATGAGTCCTATGACTAATCTCTTCGCAATCAAGACCCAAAGCTATAACGGATCACTTCATTCTTATTTTCACAGTCTGTTGAGAGCTTTGCTGCTATTCATTCTGTTTATGAAGCTCAGTTTGACCGTGAAGCAACATATTGATGATATGTTGTTCTGGGAGTAAACAGACCTGGCACAGAACATCGCTGAATTCTGCAGCCAGCTCCTGGCCTTTGTCACATAAGCATTTCCTAGGCACAGACTGCATATAAATTTATCAGTTTAAATACTGTGAAGACGTTCATTATTGTTTAATAAGGTGCTTGATTATTGCTGACAAAAAACACTATGAAAAAATAACAGTAACTTGTACCAAAAATAACGTTAGTGCTTGAAGATGAAGCTCCAGATCAGAAACAAGCTGGATTTCACTCTTCCATTGAAGAGCCTTCAGTTTATATTAGAGCCCAGTTATTTTATCCCAACACCTCCATACAGTCTATTTGTAACATATCCCTCATAAAGCTCTTCCTCTTACTTCCTGTGAACAGGAATATTACAAAACTGCACAGAGGAAGTGGAAGTTTAAGAGCCCTGCAGAGAACAGATGGAAAATGTGATAGGAAACTGAAAAACAAACATTTAATGTTTTCATATATGTTAGTTGCACTTAACAAAGGTCAACATCCACTCATACCTTTCTCTTAAATTTTCTGCCCAGTACTTGTAGTCTTGCACTACCAGTTATCCACCACAATGTCTCCTCTCAATAACATCTGTAAATGAGAATGGTAAATGTTTTATTATCAAAGGCAGCAAAAAGTCTTATTTTATATAGAGGAAGTGAGGCAGAATCAATAAAGATGAATATAACTTGTTGCCTTTATTAACTCAGTGGAACAAAACTTCTTAATTAATTTTTACCAAAATGCAGTTTCCTTCACTGGGATCCTCTGGATGATTTTTACTAATGTTCCTCTGCAGGAAATAGTGGACAAACTCCAGATCTCTGAAAGAATGACAAAACAGTATGAAATACAGGATCTCCCACAAGAATGCTAGAAACTTTACCTCTCATGGACCTGGGAAAGACCAAACAAAATTTACACGCAGCCCAAACTCAGACTAGAGTCTGGCATTTGAATAATCCTGGAGTATTTTCAATCCATCTCATTCTGTCTTAGTAAATGCTTCATTTTTTAAAGCAGGTTGAACTCAAAAGATCTTACTTAGGTCTCTCCTACATCATCTGATTTTCAAATCCTTAGCATCCACCACCACATCTGAAAATCAGAGTATTTATTTTGCATTGTAAATCCTGAAATAAAATTCTGGACACTGTAAGTCTGTATATATCAAATAATTCTGAATGTTTTGTCCTTTGTAGTTACTGGCCACTAAAGATTGATGCTCCCCTGTAAATCCTTGCAGATTATCACATTTCTCTGGGTGCCTAATTTGTGTGAGATTTACACTGTGCAAACATTGTTTACAGGGAGCATTTGATACTCCCTAAATCAATTAGATGTGCCTTTTCAGGAACATTTTCTCTTTCAGAGGGGTTTTGTTGTGTACCTGCTACAAGGGTTCCAAAACCGCATCACCTCTGAGAAGCCACAGGGCAGCTTGGAAATAAAATGGGCCTGCCAGTGCAGCCTCATGTATAATTGAAATGCAGTTGAAGGGGTCTTCAGAGGAATTTCTCCAACTCTGGAGGAGGCCAATCAGCAATCTGACCTCCAATAATGACAACAGAGGGAAGCTCCCTTTGACAGATAGCGGGAACTTTTTTCTTTGAAAATCATTCTTAGGTACCGTCTGCTGACAGAGTGCAGACTTATCTCCTGAGGTCCAGACAAGTCTGCGTTACTGATTATGCCAATATACCTCGTGCAGCTCTCACTGCCCTTATCTAAGAACGGGAAAAGTCAAGGAGAGCAAGGAAAAACAAAACAGAACCCTACCCAAAGGAGAAGTTTATCATTACAAGGGTTCAAAATGCATCAAAAGAAACCTCCCTGCATATATATGAAGTCTTGAAATTTTATTGTGTTATTTTTTTCCAGAAAGAAAATAAAAAGTAAGATCGTGAACAAAAAGCTAGCAGAACATGTCTATAAACCTGGTGGATACAATTACAAACAGGTAGTTGTATTTGCAGTTATGTATTGTGTGTGCAAAATGAGGATCTGTATCTACAGGTACACCTGAAGTCATGACACTCAACAAAGGCAAATACTGAGTCTTACATCTCGAATAGCTTGGATGCCAACTGATTAGAAGTGGCTTTGCAAAAAGGGACGTAGGACTCCTGGAGCAGAAACTGAACATGAGTCAGCAGTTTGCCTTTGCAGCAATAAAATCCAGCCTCACACTGGGCTGGTTTATTAAAAAAATAGCCAGCAACTGAAAGGAAGTGATTATTCCCCTCTATTCAGCACTTGTGAGGCCACATCTGGAGTACTGTATCAAATTCTGGGACACTGACAAACTGGGGCAAGTCAAGCTGAGGGCCACCAAGGTGGACAAAGGGCTGGAAAATGTGACATGTGAGGACTGCTGAGTGAACTGGATTTGTTTGGCCTAGAAAAGAGAGAGCTAAAGAAGAGGGCCACACTACCATCAGCACCTACCTAATGTGTGGTCGCAGAGAGACTGTTCTTGGAACATCAAAAGACTAAGTGGCAGTGGATGCACGTCTCAGCAAGGGAGCTTCCAACTATGTGCAAGGAGAAAAATATTCACAATAAGAATGGCAAAAAAAAAAAGGAAAAGAGTGCCCAGAGAGACCATGGCATCTTCATCTTCAGAGATATTAAAAATTTGACAGGAAAGGTCCTAGCAACATGATCCAACTTTGATGTTAGCAATAGTTCAAGCAGGCAACCACACTGGAGGAGCTCCAAAGGGACCCTCCAATCTAAAACATTCAGTGAGTTTAAACTAGACACAAAAGTTCATCTGTTTTCACTGTTACCCTGTGTTCCATCTCATGTCAAAAACAGAGTCAGTGCATTCTCTGCAAGTTTACAATTTGTGGTAGAAAGTGGCCCACTGCTGGGACAGAGTAAGACTAAAGAAGAGCTGGAGTTGAGGCAACCAGCATGCCTCAAGCAAGCCAGAGCAGTGCAATAAACTAACCAAATCCATCCAAACATACAGTAAAAATTCCCATGACTCAACCGCCTCCGTAGCCTGTCAGCCCTACCTCCCACCCACAGGCCTATCTAACACTACAGCCCAACTGCCCAATACTTCAATCTAAACAATGTGGTTATACAAGTTCTCTCCAAACACAGGACCCAGAAACAAGAATTCTGCCTTGATCCATTCCTGAGAATGTGTGTATTTTTTGGTCAGAATTTCGGTTGTCTATATTTGGAAAGTCTCACCCACGGTCTTCAGCTGGCTAAAGGAAGCCAAAGAAAATGCAAGATGTAGTGGCTACCAAAGCTGAAGTACTCCTCAAATATGACCATTCCTTGTGTATTTCTAGACTGCATATGTGACTACTAAATATGTGAGAACTCAGTCTCCTCCTTATTTCATTTGTAGGGAAGAAAGAATCATTTTCCACAGAATTCCCAAGATACAATCTACCACGGAGTACATCATTAATTAAGGATTTTTCTTTTTATTTGTTTCACCCAGAGCAGCTGGTCAGTTGTATCTCTCTGGGGCACGTCAACTAATACATATTATTTCATAAGCTGAGAATTTTTGAATAACACTGTCTTGTCCCTTCCATTTGTATTACATTACATGAGAGTAAGGAAGTATTTTTTCATTATCCTGTAGAAATTTAAGGGGAAAAGCATTGACAAGACATAACAAAAGGACTGAGCAGAACTAAGGATTATAAAAATGCTGATAAACTTTTGTATAAATGGCTATACTTCATAATGGAAAAGGAGGAGGCTAGGAATGAATCTAAATAGTGCTCATGTGAAGCAGAACTAGTGAATGACAACTGACGAAAACATATTAAGAACAACAATTCCCTTTTTTTTCCCCCACAGATCTCTAAGCATTGAAGTGCCACTGAACTCAGTAGGAATCTATTATTGATTTCAGTGGGAAATCCTGGCCCACTAGCCTCATTTTCACAGTTGGAGAAACTGAGATACAAAAACGTTAAATGAGTTGCAGGATATTACCCAGCAAATGGCAGAGCTGGGAACAGTACTCAGCTCCCCTGGAGGCCACTCCGTGCGTCATCCAGCGCACCATTTCCTCATACTAGAAGGCAGCAACAGCACAACTTTCTGGGATTTTGTTTAATGAGAATGGGAGATGGAGAGATCTGGAGGCTCACCTCTGAAGTGAAGGAATGCTGGGCTTGTCTGACTTACATCCAACACACAACTGCTGACACTAATATATGAACATGTCTTTGTTCGTATGCAGACTATTAAAGGAAGAGTCAAAGAATCAGGAATGTTCACAAGGAGAAAAATGTAATTTAATTTATTTTAGAAACACACAGCCATGCAGATTCTGTATGCACTGAGTCAGGAGGCAAGTTTGCAAATCGTAATCAAATGTGATTTAAACACTGCTTCTGCTAAAGCAGTTGAATCAACTAGTTGGCTAATGCAAAAAGAATATAATGCAGGGGGCTTACTTCACTTCTGATGCCTACCAGTCCTGTTCTCCACAGACTGAAAAGGGTGATATCAGGCCCTTAAATAGAAAACATTACTTGTAGCATGATTATTTATGTCTCACTGCTGTATGGGTGGCATGCTGCTTTACTCTTGGGACAGATGCACTGACTTTGCAGCTTATTCCTATGAGGGTATTTTAATCATTGTAAATTATGTATATGAATCCATTTTCACAGCAAATGTGTTTGATAATGCCCTCTCCCTGTGGACACTGCTGCACACGGTTTGGTATTAGCCTTTCATCTGAGAGGTTCGGCATCCTCAGAAGAACACATGTGATGGGAAAGGACTGAAAGATACCAAGTTTTCATTGTTTTGCTGAAAGGCTCTGGCCCATGGACCCAAAATACCTCAGGCTGCTGAAATGCTCATAATTGAGAAATTGTCCTTATACATACAAGTACCAAGCAGGTGATCCCTTATTTTAGTCAGCAGTTCACAATCCCAGTACTGGGAGAAGAACAGCAGCTGCAGTGCTTGGCACTGCTTCAGAGTGGACCCACTGGCCTTCACTGGGGCTGGAGGATGCACTTGCGACTGCTTGTGCAGGGCATTTGTACCAGAAGGTTTCAAATCATTATACGAAGATGGATGATACACATTAGCGCCGTGATGGTTTTGTGAAAAGCAGTGTAGTAGTTATGGCCAGCACTGCGTGAGATGACTGCTAAATTCTAGACATTTAAATGGAAGGGACTGGTAGATGTTTAACATTTAAGCTTAATTGAAGGCCGTGTGTGAACGGAAGAGCAGCAAAAAATATTACAGGATTTATATCTCACCATTCAGCAACCTTTAAAAATGGACCACACCAAAGAGTAACTTAGGAGCAGAAAATTGCTGGACTTAATTCACTTTAATACTTCCGACTTTGTTGCTTCGATACAAATCTACTATGTCATTTAACTTCATGACTGTTAATGGGAAATAAATATTACTGAACTTCAGGCTTTGAACATTTCAAACTTTGCCTCTCATTTTAATCTTTGAAATCTTGTAACTCAATTTGAAACTTTGACATTACAATTCAGCAAACACTTTCTTCTTAATGGCATTTTATTCATTTATATTGTTCCCACCTACCACAAGCGTCACTTCTGGACTGGGTTTGACTTTTACTGTCATTTTTTTGTTTGTTTGTTTGCTTGCTTAAAACTTGCCATTATGCAGCTGTGTAATATAGCACAATAGAGGGTGATAAATACTGAGCAGCTGAAGCTGAAAACAAGTTGAGTTAATGGGATGAAGTGAAGGTGATGACACTTTTTTTTTTGAAACACAAAGTCAGGAGATATTTTAAACAATGTGTTTTACACATGTCCAAAAAGAAATCCTTCATTTTTCCCCAAAGACTCTCTGGTGTAAAATTCATCCCCAGTGGGGAACACACACACACAAAAAAAATTCCTAAACTCGATTTAATGGCTTCATGAATTCACATGAAGTGGGATAATATTTATGCTTCTAATATCCAGGTCAAGCAGTAGTCCTCCATTCTGCTGCTAAAATCCTCTCTGTTGCTGTTGGCTGCTAGAAATTAAAGAGTTAAAATGGAGACCACTGAAAAAGAGCAAAGCATATGTTATAAGAAGCATGTTACTTGCTCAATGGGCTTCCCATGGGCTAGTGAAGGTTGGGAACCACTTCCGTAGAGGAAATGTATATGGTGTCGAGTTATGGACAGTCCTGTGAGTTAGCTCCATCTCTGCAACTGATTAGCCCCAGAATTACTTTGGCCTCACTAGTTTCTTACAAACATTATTTAGTCAGGCTTCAAAACTTAAGAAGGTAACACAATTATTTCATTTTACAGATGAGTTGTAAGTACAATAGGGTTAACAGCTACTGCACAGGGACACATTACACTAGCATTAGGAACCTGAAAAAAATTCAGTTTCCCAACTCTTGTCCATTTAACCATAATGTCCACAGTCATTTAGACGGGAAAAAATCTACTGGAACCATGCCCACTTGAAGCCATTTCTGATACTTAAGCAAGCCTTGTTATTTTTATAGCTACAGTGCACCTGCAGCTTCCAAACAGTTTCCAAAGGTCACCCACCTATCCTAACTTCACCGACCCTCAGATTCTTCATCTTTCAAAACCTGGAAAATAAAAGCTCTCCATCTTCCAGTGTTCTTGCCCACTGAGGCCAGAAAGAGACTTCTTTTGACTTCAGTGGCTGTATGACTTATCTCCTATATTCTTTTGCCTCAGTTTTAGAGAGCAGTTGTCTCAGGGCGGGTAAATGTCTGCTTCAAGAGAAACTGTTGTGTTGAGAATCACTATCTAATCATTACCACCCAAGCACCACACAATACAAACAGTAACAATAATGAGCAAATGAAACAGCATAAAAATAAAGAATAAGTAAACAGCACAACCACCCTAGCAGCAGTGGCTAGAAATTTATCTTGAAAAGCTTAGCTGTTCCTGTGGCACAGAAGCTAAGAGCAATTGTTCTGTGCTGCAGTGGCATTGCCCAATAACCCATTCTGTCTTAACTAGCAGAGCTGGTTAAATTGTCCTGCCTTGTGTTCTCTTCTAATTAATTGTTTAAAGAGAGGATAAAAAGGCTGGCGGGGATCCAAGTTTAATTGCTCACTGCTATGACAGAAGAAAGCACTGATCAGAATATTTTTTTGCAAAATGAAATGTGTATCTCCTGGGCTTTTAGCAATAGCAAAACAAGTTTACATTTCTCTCTAATATAATTCTGTCCTCTAAGTCATTAACAGTTCCTTGATCCCTTCTCTTATTCCTTTCCCCTTTATCTTATTTATTGAAACTTGTAATATAAACAGCATTTCTTCACCTACTGTCTTTTTGAAATGTTGATAGCCTGGAAAATGGCACTAGCGCAGTTTCAGGGCATTTCTTCTGCATAGCAGTGGTGTTTCCATCACATGTGGGCACTGTCAGACACTAAAAATCATTTAGGGCTATAATGGGCATCTTGGAGAGTAATCTGCTGGACCTGCTTTGCCACCATCACAACTGAGCACAGCACAGTGTGACCCTGGGAGCATCAAGCAGATGCACATGAGGCTGAGGATCTGGCTGTGTGGCTGTTTCCAGCTAAAAACACATTCTTCCACCACCACATGCTGGAAAATTAGAGACTGCAGATCTTTCTAAACATGCTTATGGATGTAGAAAACCCTTTCATAAGGAGGTAGGGGTGAGGTTTCTTCTGAAAGGCAGCATAGGAAGGGGTTGGAAGCACCAGCACTTTTGCCCCCTCGTTGTTACATTCCTTTCCCAGGCCCAGGAAGCAAGGCTGTCTGTGAGCCGCGCTGGCTGGGAAGAATCGCACTGCTGAACAGGGACGGGAAAGGGAATGTGGTTTCCTGAAAGGTTTCCAGCAAGTACATGGGAATGGAGCTCTTGAAAGAGACATGGAGCTGGAAGCACTTCCCTTCTGAGAAACACTTCCAACTTGTTCCCCAGGCCAAATGCAATAACAGCTCTGACATTATTATTGCAAAGGGGGGAAAAGTCATTCTTCCAGCTCAGTGCTGTAATTTCTCCATTTTGAAGCCACACCTACTCTGGGACCTGGAAGTCATGTGGTCTAACATGCAGCCTGCATATGGGATGCTTCTTGGGCACTTATCTACCAGCACTTATCACCAAGTCTTCCTGGAGATGCTGGGAAGCCTTCTGGCAGCAACAAAAAACCTGAACTTAAAAGATGTGGTTTTCAACCTGAGTCCTTCCTTTTATCTGTTTTGACTTACTTAGGATTTATTGCCACAAGTTGTCTACAATATACATGGTTTTTCCTACTGTCAGTCATGAGCCAATACCTTAATATGAGCGAAAGTGCTTCCACATATGCAAAATCTCTTCCTTTCCCCACTTAATACACTACACATCACAACAAATAAAGAAAAAATATTTGAAACATTTCTCTAAACAATATGTAAACAGATCCTTATGAGGGAATACTAACAAAGTAGTGCTAAATATTCAGGTGATCACTAGAAGGATTAGGAAATAACGTATGAAAGAAGAAATGAAGCAAAAGCAGCAAGGGACCCAGTTGCTGTTTAACTGTCCAGGAATTCACACACAAGAGTTACAAAACAAGTGCTGTTGACAGTACAAAGGGGAAAATAAAGGCATTAGAAACAGTTTAAATTGTACTGGCATAAATAATGTTTCTTCTCAGACTGTTCTAGAAAAAAAAGGGGGTGGCATTAACTCAGCAACCTCCGTTTTTAAATAAGTTTAGTTAAATTGGTACAATTCTTGTTTAGATAAGACCTCAGACTCACTGACTCTCTGGAACCCCCTCTTAGTCTTACCTCTAACCACTTTTTTCCAGCCCATGGCAGGGAAAAATGTACCACAAGAGGCAGAGCCAGACACCAGTAGTATCGTAAGAGCCTCTCCAAGAGTGTCTCAGCAAACACAGGGCCAGAATCCATCCTTGCTCACAGTGAGCAATTCATCTGATTGGGACTACTTAAAGAGGCAATCTCTAAGCCTCCAGCTTACTGACACCTGACAGCCATCAGCCTGCTATAAAACATGAGTCAGTCAATGAATTACATGATTTTGTGGAAAATAAGAGTCATTTAGAACATTCTATTCACATTTCCATGCACGGATCATTTAACCTCGTGGGTGTTGTGTTTTTTTTTTTAAACTAAGCATATAAAAGGAATATGAACACAAAAGTTCCTACCAGTATCAGGAAAAAGTAAAAGAATATTTTTACAGAGTTATGTCCGTATTCTAACTAGAAGCAGGAAGGTCTTTTAAATTCTGAGAAAATATGGCATTAACAAACCTGACAGCATAGAATCATAGAATCATAGAATTGCTCAGGTTGGAAAAGACCTTCAAGATCATCAAGTCCAACCGCAACCTAACTATACTACCCTAACCCTAACACCCAACCACTAAATCATGTCCCTGAGCACCACATCCAAACGGTTTTTAAACACGTTCAGGGATGATGACTCAGCCACCTCCCTGGGGAGCCTGTTCCAGTGCTTAATAACCCTTTCTGTAAAGAAGTTTTTCTTGATATCCAACCTAAACCTCCCCTGGCGCAACTTGAGGCCATTTCCCCTTGTCCTGTCACCTGTCACCAGTGAGAAGAGACCAACCCCGCTCTCACTGCAATCACCTTTCAGGTATTTGAAGAGAGCAATGAGGTCTCCCCTCAGCCTTCTCTTTCCCAGACTAAACAGCCCCAGTTCCTTCAGTCTCTCCTCATAGGGCATATTCTTCAAGCCCTTCACCAGCCTTGTTGCCCTTCTTTGGACCTGCTCCAGCACCTCAATGTCCTTTCTGTACCGAGGTGCCCAAAACTGAACACAGTACTCAAGCATACTTTTCTTAAGATTCAAAATATTTTAGCTGATGTTAGAAGCACAGGTAACATTGCATAGATCTGTTCCTGTAGCATTTCTGGTTTTATAGCTAACATATTCATATACTTCATAGTCTCATTTTCAGAACAAAGAAGCATGACTATGTCTGATTTTTTTAGGAAATATAGCATACTTAGGACGAGTGTTTCCCCTTTCACTCCGATTCTTTCAGACGGATAGAAACAGACACAATATCAAAGATTTATAATGGGGTACAGATAATAATGCTAAAAATTTCAAGCAGCAACAAAACTCTCATAGGCCAAAGAACTCATAAACTGAAACTGATGTATGCAATAGGCTGTGCAAATAAGTCTGAGGAGATGGGTTCTTGCAATAAGAGGTAGATGGATTTCAGGCACCTAAATCCAAAATGGTAACAACAACAAAAAAATCTGCCTCATATTGAGGATGCCTAAAGTCACTGGGGCCTGTCTTAATTTACATGAAGTATAGCAGGGTGCAGGACATCACAAATAGGCAGGACTGACAAAATCTGGGCTGATGTACACCTGTACTATTAAATATTCCTGATTCAGGAACAAGGTATATCTCAATTTGAATTATTTGAGGAAACCAGCTTAACAGGTGCTTTTAGAACAGGCTCAACACGTACTGCTAAACTGAGGTCTCCACAGATAGCCAGCTGTGGTCTTTTGCTTGTTTAAATGGAGCAGGAAGAGGAATTTTTGTCAGTGACCCCTTTGTGCTTCTCATTCAAAGCTGGGGTAGTAATATACAGACATGGACCTGGAAGCAGGATTCCTCCTTCACAGCAGCACATCTTAAGCATGAAGCAACAGAGACATGCTCCTTTTTGCTAGCTCTGGTTCAGTGATCTCAGGGTTCTTGAAGTATCTGAGAGTGGCACAGGCGAGGAACTACTCCAGGTTGTCCAGTCGCTTGCCTGGTCGAAAACAAACCTTTTTGGCAGGGGGATAATAAAATTATTTTATTCCTTTTTCTCCTTCTCGTCCAGACAAACACCTTAACCTGTTAAGTTCTCCCCCTGGTTACACTGCAGAAGAGCAGTTTACTGCTTGCTCTTGCACACTTTAAAGAGGACACTGAGCGGTGAATCATGACTAAGTTGAGGAATCTTCCCACAAACCTTGCTGAGGCTCGTTGATGGCTATGGCTTCAGGCACATCCTGGCTACAGTTTAGTGCTGCCTCCAGGCTTGCCCTAGACAGCTGTCTGCTTAGTATGAGGGTTTTCTAACTCATCCTTCTGAATCACCTCCTTTTGGTGTACTCTAGCATACTCAGACTGATGGTTTCCCTTCTGGTGGGGAGATTCCTGAGCTTGTCAGACCTAGCATTAATTAACGATGTGACAGTTGCAGACAAACTGGAGCACTAAGCACCCCTTCACCTTTGGCTTGCTTTCTTACTGATTCTTTTCCAAATGAAAAGGCACTGGAATGGCACATTATTAGCATCCTCTCTTTTATTAGAATGACGGTCCTCATGTAAGTCAACAAGAGATTTACATGGCAGGCCAGCATGGGGCTGACGCACTGAATAGCCAGCAATCCTGTCTGGTTTTTGCAGGGTCTCGTAAAACCAGCATGTGTGCCTATAAACTCAGAAATGCCATCAGTACCATGGAGGAAGTGGCCACGCAGACAAAGTTACCTTCATGTGATTTTCAGAGTTGCAGAGCTGAACATAATTTTCATCAGACTGGGCTCAAAAATTCTGACACTGGAGCCTATGCACTAATCAGAGGAAGTGAACCTAGAGGGCAAGCCATCAGTAATCATAAAATGCAAGATTAAGTGTCCAAGCAGCAACAAATTTAAGCGAGTTTAGGAAATTACAGTCATCCACTTTGATACTGTATTTGAATATTTCCTAACATTCTATATAGTTCTGCTTCAGTTCTCATCATGTTTTTCAGCAAATATTCCATTGAGGCCTCACTGTTCTCCAATCCTGTGCTGGACGTTGCATAGTGAGTTTATGTGGCATCCCTGCTGGACATGCTGGGTTTGCCAATTTAATTAAAAAAAAAAAAAGTGGAGCTAACATAGCCCCCTAAACCTAGCAAAAATCTAGCTGAAATCATTCTGAAATGCTCCTACTGTCTACATTACTCCCTGCCAAGTCTCCCCACCCTCTACTGTCATTTTCTCCTCCTTTTTATAAGAGGAAATGCATGCTAAATCAGCAAGTTAGGTTCACTCCTTAACGTAACAATTACTAACAATACACTTTTCTCCCTCTGTTATAAATAATTTTAGTGTGTAATTCAGTCAAATGAGAAGTCAGGCACTTATACACACTGTCTCCACTCTTTTGTGTAAGACCAAGACTAGCTGCCTTCACCAGCCTAGAGACCTGCAAAACATTTCTTTCCTTCCACTGTAACAGCATGCATTGCTCTCCTTCTGCTACTACCTATCTTTATCCACAGAAAACTAGAACTCCAGGAAACTCTGCTGCAGATGGAGGAGAGATGAGACTTTAGGCATTCAAGATGCTGAAGACTAGAGTATAGCCTTCAGTTTCTTTGGCTAAATAAAAAATGGCCTATTTGATCACATAACCACGTAACCTACAGCATCCTTAGGCATGGCATCACCGACAATCCCTTTCTACCTATCTCATCTGCGCCATGCCTCCCTCACAGCTCTAACACACAGCACAGTAGCGCCTCATACCACCATTTGCTAGGCCCTGTAGTACAGGAGTGGCCCCAGGGAGCATGAAGAGAAAGAATGAGTCAAGCCAAAATGCGGTCAATCACTTTCCAACATTCCCTCAGCTTAGTGATATCCTACTAGGCATTTCACATAGGAGATAAGAGGTATCATTTGCCTCCACAGGCTTCATGTGCCTTAATGTCTCCATCAGGAAGTGTTATCCTCTACCAAAAACTCTTTACTGGGTTACACAAGCTAGGTATATAGGTATTTACTTCATTTCCTTAATGTATTCTCAAAGGCTTGGATATCCTCTCTATGTAGGAAGCCTACATAGTTAAATGAAATCAGGAGACTCTCCTACACCCATGCACAGGGCAAAATCTGGATTGAGAGGGAGAGCAATGAAGAACTTTCTTATGTGTACATATCCCATAGGGATTGGGAGAAAAGTCTGTGCCACTGGAAGTCACATGATGCACTGGACAAGTGAGTTTGCCTTCCAGAACACCCAGATCTGCTTTGTAGCCACAGCCTTCCACAGATGTCCTATCAAATCCCTGTGCCAACAGTGCTGGACTCTAAATCTCACACAACACACTCAAGGATACACATTGTTTTCCTCTGTTCTGACAAAAGAGGAAGGAAAAGGGAATTGCTCCAGCCTGTCTTCTAGGGACCTACTTGCTCAAGAGCCTTGCAGCCACCACAGCGGCTGCAGAACTGCCTGCAGGCCCCAGAAGAAGCTGCAGATGAGCTGCTGGCATCTTGCTGCAAGGCTCCATGCCAAATTACAACCCCCCCAAACTGTTTCACTCAAAATCTGATTGTTTGAAACTTACTGACTGGGTGAAGAGGTGAATTTCACAGAGCCCAGAATGTCACTTGGGTGTGGCAGTGCATGCCTGGTTTGTGTCCCAGCTGACACTGATATTTGTGTATAAAAACAGAACCTATAGAGATCAGGAATATTTGGGGGATAATTCCCCATTTGGAATAGTCATGAGAGCAACTTTTTTTGTGAACACAGCTCTCAGGTGGATACATACACTGTGGGAATTGCTGTGTCCCCAACTTCTTTGGATTTCAGATCCCATGCTTCAAATTCACTTCAGAAATCACTCAAATTTAAAAGTCATTGGTATTTCCAGTCCATCTGAGAGAGCAGTTCTGAGGTTCACAGCTGACCACATTTTCTTTACATATACACCATGTAATTTTAACTCCCTCTCGACTTGCTCTGTTGCAGATTAAATTATAAAAAATGAATGTTCATTATTTAAGCCATTTATTACAATGCTAAACATTATAGACTAGTTCAACAATTGATGTGATCAGTTTAGCCACATTGCAGCCCTTGAATAAACAGTGATTTACACCAGTGGGCAGTTTGGCCTTAAAAGTTCTTTTGTATATACGGTATCAAGATTTTTTAAAAGCTTTACTTATTTTTATTTTGGTCTGGCCAAACTGGTGTGGCGAGGAAGGAATGGCAATGGCGTTGATTTTTGGCAAGGCTCTCAGCTTCTAATCTGTTCTCATGAAATTTTCAGTTGAGTTCTTGCAGAGTCAGACATTTAGTTACTGTGGTTTCAAGACGCACCTCAGCCTATTGATGCTCAGCTAAAGAAACCACCAATTCCAATCCTCTGGTAGCTTACCTATCATCACTAGTGTAAACCAACCAGCCTTTCCTCCACAAGAAGCCTAAATTCCCCGAAGCACTGTTTCCAGATGGGGAAACTGCCTCCAGAGACACCTGTTACATCTCATATACATCAGATAGTACAACGTCTGAAATTCTATCACGGACTCATCCTACAACTTTGTGAGTCACACTGCATGTTTCATGCACCAAGCGAACCAAAGCAAACAAACAGGAATTATTTGTATTCTTCTTATTTATGCCAGGACTTATAATAAATCCCTTCAGAAACACTTCCGAACAGGTAGCAGCCAGCACACAAGTTTGGCCAAGGTTTTAAACTAGTCTTTACCTGTTGCAGTCGTTGGGAAATTTGTAGCTGTTGGTGGAAATGTACTTGTACCTGCATGCTGGCACTAGGAGTGTGAGCAGGTGTTTGCAAACCAGAGTTATATTGCTTACCATGCTTACTGTCTCAGACTGAAAAATATTAATCATGATAGCAATGTCTGGTACCTGAAATATCTTGCTGCAAAAAGTTCTCATTCAATTTGTCTTACCACAGTGATCAGAACTGCTCTAAGCAATAAATGCCTCTCGAGCTAATTTCTGTGTGCAGCGCGATGTTACTTACCCTGAAGGCCCTTTAAGATTTGACCCCTTTCACTATTTTTCCTGCTGTCAGCCAGGACAGCAAAAGGGGTGGTATGCGGGCTGAAAAGCCAAGCAGTCCTCAATCAGCCCTTTGTCTTTCATGACCAGCTTTTTATCCAGGGGCAACAGTCTTTTTCCATTACCAGTAAAAATGAACCCCCCAGTAGGGGTGATGAAGAAACAATAAAACTAATCATTAAGCAGGCCTGCTGAGAAGTGAATTCCAGTCCCAGGTCAGATCTAATTGCATTCTGACACTGAAGCAATGGCCTGGTCATTTATATGAGCAATGTCATGTTTCTTTTTGTTTACTTCTCACCATTTTGCTCCCTGTTCCCATTAACAAATAAGTGCACGTAGAGATCAAAATACACATACTGTCCTGTGGTGTACTTTGCAAATTTTTAAAATACTCTCTCTTTTTAGCCAAGATCAATTGTGGAAAAACTAAAAACAAATATAGCATTTTGGAAAATAATGAGAAACTGTAGAAGGGATAGTCAGTAAAAATTATGGTAGTATCATGGCCTATGACCAAGGAAAATTAAATACTCAGGGGAGGAAAGACAAATTTAACCATGCATATGAGCATGATATATATACGTAGCTGTGATTTTCAAAACTGGAGAGATTTAGATACCTATCTTAGAGTAATTAGAACAACAGTACAACACTTCTGAGCTCTGTACAGCACATGCACGCACATGGCATGCACACGCATCCCTGAATGTTTGTTTTTGATACAAACACCCTTGGTCTCTTTCCTCCTTCGCCACCTTTCTTTTACTGCTTTCATCATTAATGATGTTTTGCCCCTATCTGCATCCCCAGTCTCCTCTCCCACTGTTTTTTGCCCAGATTCCCAGCCAGCTTCCCAGCCTGCGACTCTTCCTTCAAGAATCTAAACAAGATGCCTTTGCATCTGACTAAACACAATGGGCCCCTCTTCAAAGCCAAGCAACATTTTTCCTATCATTGTTTGCAGGGGAAGAGTCACTCTAAGTTCTGCTCAGATATTATGGTTACACTGGCCTTATTAGTTCATGGCTAGATTTGCTGTCACAAGAGGGTTTGTACAACTGACAAGATTGCTTAATCCCTTCCTAGGTCCCTCAGCATTTGTAACAAGTTTTGTAATTGCTTTTTAAATAAAATGCCCTGACCTTGGAAACTCGCTTGTGAGCCAGCTCAGTCCTCTGGCTTTTTTCCCTTCATATAGCTTTTATGACCTCTCCTATCTGGATATTGAGCCCTTTCTCAGAAGTATCTTAGTCCAATCCTCTTGATGTTATCCAGAGCTAAAAGCCCTCAGCATGTGCTTTGGATCTGATCCCTACCTGGCTGCTCTGTTCAGAGGGGCGTTGATCAAATCTGGTAACAACAAATCAGAGCCCAGAAAATGTATTTGTAGAATCTGGAATTTTTCCATCTAATTGCAAGCAGGCTTTCGCAACTCATTCACTGAAGAAAACTTTCTTATCAGGTGAGGATGTGACTAACTTCCACCCAGATTTCATGTTGAGGCTCTTGTCAAAAACACTTGAAAAGAATTTTCCTTTATCCGTGGAATCAGCTTTCCAAAGTTGCTTTCTTATTGAAAGCCACAGCATGGCATGATGATGATTTTGCCAAGCATTTACCATGCACTTCATGTTCAGAGCTGGCAGCAAACCCTATACTTGCACAGCTATCTTCTTCTATGAGCTCCACACCACTGTGAAAACAGTGCCACCCGCATGCAAGCTAGCTAGTTTAGAAATTCATTTATGAGTTGCTTGTGAACATTAATCATTGTCAGGGAAGGCACGCATTCCCTGTTGTGTTGTGGCTTTTTTTAGTTATCTGTGGTGAATCTCTTCAAAGCCACCCTGAGATGCCAGGCCAAAAACCTCAGGAATGCTCTAGGACACTTCAGCCCTCTCTGTGCACACATAGAGCTAGAGTTGAATGGTTGGACAAATCTGAGAAAATCACGATGCATGTGCCCATATCTCAGCCTTTCATCTAATGTATGTAGTGGAGTTTTCTACTTCACTAAGCTATTCCATGTTTTAACAAACACAGAGTGGGCTGGATCAATGTGTAACAAGGTCTGGGACTTGCACCTAGATCTGCTAACCTACCTAGGATCTAAATCATATTAAAAGCTATAGGGATTTAATTCCCAAGGTGTTGAGCTCCTAAAACATATCCAACACATTATAGACATTACTGGAATGTAATTAAATAGTAAATATTATTATAATAATAACGTAGTACTTTTCTTTCCAAGACCAAAAATGCATGTTGCTAAGCTCTAATTAAGACAGAACTCACGAAGCACCAATTCTTTGCAGTGGATAGCAGTATATGTGTAACGGTGTGCAGCAACATGACCCAACAGATTAGAGAGGAAAGTGAGGAAAATACCACAGCTAACTTGCAAGTTCAGAGGGAATTAGGTGAACAGAAGGATCTCAGGTGGAACAGGGATTAGGGTACTTGAAGTAAATTAACTCTATTGCTAGAGAAACAATTACAGAACACTTAAGTCCAATAATTGTGAAGACGCTATTTAATATCTTTTCTGAAAAATACTACTCACATTGGCACTGTTTCCTACCTCCTACTTGGACACAAAGACTGACTTAGATGAGGGTTTGACACCTACAGAGGAACCGAAGCATGCTGAGGGCTGCAAGAACAACCCCAGCCCCAGGAAACATCAGGTGGCATCAGGCAGTAAGAATCTCTTGCGCAGAGCACTTCATGGGATCCTCTCTCTCTTCTCCGTATCAAGCTGCCCAGGACTTCTTTCTCCCATAGTTCCACGAGCCTCAAATGTGAGCGGAGGAATGTAATTGCAAACAGACTCCATTCCTCTTATATCCATAAGCTGCTCTCATTTTTTTTGTACCTTGAATAAATAAACTATGTTCATTTTCAACAATTGTTTTTCCTTAATCTCCATGCCTGTCCCTAATCCGCACGAAAATGTTGTAAAGTTTAAATCCGTTTTATTTGTCACCAGCACAAGATTGCTTTGTTTTTCTCAAATTGTAAAATATATTGTACATTTATTTCCCTTTCTACTTTATATTGGACACAATTATGCACCAGAAACTGCTGTTTTCTACAAAACATGACAGCTAAAGCTACAATATTTTGTTTATCAGAAATGAATGGAAAATTGCCATTTCATTTTTACTAAACATATAACACAACACATGCATATATCTCCAGAAATGTGCCCTGGAGCTTAATTTTTAACTACCCCCAAATGCAATCCTATGTGGATACTTCAAGACAAGACTCACAGGTCTTGAGTTAATGCTCTTTGAACCCAGTGCCAGTCTATTCATTGACATTTATTGCTTTTGTTCTACACTCTTAAAGGTAGTGGAATATTTGGAGATAGTTAAAGCTAAATTTTTACACACAGCTAACCTCCGAAGTCTGGGCTTGGTAATGACAGCACAAAGATTATCTGAATAACTGGTATCAAATAGTAGGAAAAGCTCGACATTTCACAGAATCATCATAGAATCATAGAATGGTTTGGGTTGGAAGGGACCTCAAGGATCATCAAGCTCCAACCCCCCTGCCACAGGCAGGGCCACCAACCTCCATATCTTATACTAGACCAGGCTGCCCAGGGTCCCATGCAACCTGGCCTTGAACACCTCCAGGGACAGGGCATCCACAGCCTCTCTGGTCAGCCTGTTCCAGCACCTCACCACTATCTTGGTAAAGAACTTCCCCCTGATATCCAGCCTAAATCTTCCCTCCTTCAACTTAAAACCATTTCCCCTTGTCCTGCCACTTTCTACCCTTGTAAAGAGTTTACTCCCCTCCTGTTTGTAGGCTCCCTTTAGGTACTGGAAGGCTGCAATGAGGTCACCTGGCACCCTTCTCTTCTCCAGGCTGGACAAGCCCAGCTCTCAGCATGCCTTTGTAGAGGAGGTGCTCCAGCCCTCTGATCATCTTTGTGGCCCTCCTCTGGACCCTCTCTAACAGCTCCCTGTCTTTCTTGTGCTTGGCACCCCAGATCTGGATGCAGTACTCCAGATGGGCAGAGTGGCCTTCTCCCTGCTGGCCACCCCTCTTCTGATGGAGCCCAGGATACCATTTGCTTTCTGAGCTGCAAGTGCACACAGCTGGCTCATGTTCAGTTTTTCATTCACCAGGACCCCCAGGGCCTTCTCTGCAGGGCTAGTCTCAAGGATTGCTCCTCCCAGTCTGTATATATGCCTGGGATTCCTTCAGCACATTTCCTTTCACTCTTCCTCTAAGTCATCTTACCCCAAAAGAAAGACTATCGGGAAGAGTTTCCATGTGCTATATAAACTGTTCCATTTTGTGAACATCTGACAAGTATCTCTTGTTTAGTTATGCAGGACAGGGTCACAGCAACTTGGGTGAGCATAGTCACGGTGCAAAAGCCCTGGCAGAACTGCAAAGCCCTCATCCTATTTCATTTACAGGCTAACAGCTGATACTGAGCTGAGAGGAATCATTTGAACTTAAAGATACATCATGTAATGGGTTTGGTTTTGCTCACACAAATAACTCAAAACCTCTGCCATGACATTTCTGCATTTAAATAGCATCATTAGGCAAGTGGAGTTTGGTAGGCCATACCTCCGTACCTTTGGTCAGACACTTTCCTAACTCTGATGGTGGATTTGGAAATAACACCTCTAAAATTGATCTCTTCACACAAAAGTCTCATGCCTTGTCTCCTAGGCAGCCCTAAAGCTGTTGAAAATTCATATGAACATTATTTAGGAAAACTAAGTAAAGCAAAACTTGTAAGAGGAATTTAGGAAATCCCTGCCCTGAATTTAGGAAAACTGCAATTAAATGTACCAAGAGACAATCAGGATCTTTCTAAGAGCTCTGAGAACAAAGCTTTACTAATAAAAGATTGATTACAGCCTTCATAATACTCTAAAAATCTATTTTGTAGGACAGGCAGTCTGAAACTTTTTAGTCATTCATGATTCTTATTTACATCCATATCGACTTAATCTCCCTATCATGAACTGAACTTCCAGAAGCTCCACTTCATAAGCCTTGTTGAAGCTAACTGTACACATGAAATCACCTTGGTAGAAATGCTGGAGTCAAGACAAAAATAAAGAAGACAAAAATATCTCCTCTCCCATCCTCTAAAAGATTTACAGAGACACAATGTAAGAGCATGTGTTACCAGTAGTTCTTTTATTGAGGAGGAAAGCTAATTTAGTAATCCCATTGAACCAATGACAGCTCTGATTGTCTCTGGGAGAAAAGCGAAGAAAGAAGGAAACATTGTCACACCACCTTTTTTAGAATGGTGTTATTGAGCCCCCATCTTCACCAGCAATTCCTCATGACTCATCCACCTCTGCAAATAGTGCTATTGATCTCATATTGAGACAATGAAATTTGACTTATTCCATGTCTGTTTCTACTCAGTTGGCTTTATAAAGAAGCCAGAAAAGCAGTATCTAGATGCATTTAAAATACATAAGCATAGTAAAAAGCTTTTGGGAATACTTATTATGGATGAAAATGATTAATAAAAAGAGGGCAAAAGTTACTGAATAACTGAGATTTGTTCCAATTCTACCTCTTCTGAGGAAGCAGCAGAAAAAGGAACTTTTTAGTCTCAGAGAAAATCCAAGTTTCATTCTCAATTTTCTCAATTTTCAGGATCCACCAGCCCAAGTTCACTAAATTACAAGATGCTTCATTACCAGTAGCACTGTATTACTGTGCTGGGGTATCAACATGAAAAGAGAAAGCCTTTTTTACTCTCCTTGCACACACTGAGTAGTTCAGACCACTTAAACCAGCTATTGCGGCTCTATAGAATGGACAATTTTAGAACATGGTCTTGTTTGTAACTGAAGACAATCATAACCTGATTTTGGTGAGAAGGCCATAGCAAATCACCCCTGCGCAAAGAAAAGCCAGAGGCTAAAGGTCAATCAAGGCACACTCCAAAACTGACTTTGACAGGGATGCTAAATAAAGAAAAAATGAGGTCTTTAAGCCTAGGTGCTCTACCAAGACTTACCGGCAAGCAGGCAATCTGCCAAGCATCCCTGTGCTCCTTGCCCAGCTTCAAGCCTTCAGCCTTGCTCTGAAAGAGCCAGGTTCCCTCAGGCCTTTTCTGCTGCCAGAGAAACCTCGCTGGAGCTTGCTCCCTTTCCTGCAGCACCAGGTTATTAAAGGGCCTGTATTCCTCTGCCTGCTCCCACTGACATAAATCCTTGTTTAACGTTGCTTTTCCTTTAACACTGAACATAAAAGAATGTACTTTTATTGGAGTTTTATCTCTGCCTGGGCTTCTAACAACCGATACTGAACACTTGGTTATTATGGCCCCTTCTGGATTTAGAGGCATATAAGCTGCTTGTGCTTGGCTGTGTACATTGGTATTTTTATGTTCTTACGTGTCTCTATCTGTACAGTATCTCTGAATACACTAAAAACTGTTTCAAAAACCACCCTAAGAATTCATTCAAATAAATCTGTAGACAAAGCAGTCTGTTACACACATATTTCCTCAATACTTGAACTTTCACATTTCAGCGAGGGACACAGTGTTTAATTTTGGCCATTTGCTTTAATTTGGCCGTTACAGTTTTAAAACCATGTCACAGATTTGGCCCTGAGAAGGGGTAGTTTGCTCCAGTTTAAGTGGGTATGAGGCATAGCATTTTCACATCATAGAAACACTTCTCTTTTTTTTCTTTTTCCTAATGTAAATTTTGCAATGCTAATTCCTTTCATAAGAGACACAGGGATAAGTGGTGCTTTACAGTTCAACCTTCCCTTGGTACCCATAAATATTTATTGTTCTTGCCCTGTTTCAAGGCACAGATGAAATTCATCTTCCTGCGGGGGGAAGGGATGTGGAGGGGAGAACATCATCTTTAAAGTATAAACGTGAAGAAAATGAAAACAGATGCACGGAGAGGAAAAGAGAAGCTGGTGGGAACACGGTGGGACTGCCGCGCGTGTTCCCCGGGAGACAGCCGCACTTCCTCAGTGCGCGCTGCAGGCGGGCGGCTCCCAGCAGGCAGCTCACAGCAGGAGATGGTGGCCACCGCCAGCAGGCCCAGATGGGCAAGAAGTGAATTGGGAAGGTGCCCGCTGCGCGCTCAGGCCTCCAGCTCCCTGGTCAGGCCTTCAACTCCATGCATGCACTGTCCCCTCTCCAGTTAGAGCTCCTGCCAAGCAGGGAGGAAAATGTTTTGCTGTCAGGAGGCACAGGGTCGGCAGCAGCATGCTGGCAGCACTCTGCGAGCGGGCACGGCCCCACGAGGTCCAGGCTTTGCAGCAGGGCAGCGGGCAACAGCGAGGAGGAAGGGGGAGGAGGTGCCGGGAGGGAGACCGGGAAACTGTAACTCATTGTGGACGGGCTGTCCTGGCCAGGGTGGCGAGCGCTCGCAGCCCAGCACATTCATCAACCTGCCGAGCGGCCCGACAGGCTGGAGCCGCGGCTGCTCCCTCTCTCCCCGTGTCAGGCGTGATCCAGCCCAACTGCGCCGAGGCGGCGCGGCCTGGCCAGCCCAGCTCCGGTCAGTGCAAAACACCGCAGCCCGGGCAGCCCAGCACCCAGGCACTTGCCAGCGTTAACCCTCCTGAGCAGCCTGTGAGATCCAGAGCCTAATTCCACTTCCAACCTGCAGTTGCACACAAGATTAATTTAACCCAGTCGTGTCCACTTGTGTTAAAGTCTCTGTTTCTTATCTCTTCTTATCTCTTCTAAATTGGCCTAAGGCCACCAGCTCCAGCAAGTGTCTCTGCATGAGAGGTAAAAGTCAACTCTGAGCTTCCTTTAGTAATTCAAATGGTGCAAACACAGTGCTTTGTTTTCTTCTACTTCAGGTTAAATTCTCATATGTATTTTTCCAATCCTGCTGTAATTATGTTGTTCTCTAACACAAGGTTATTAAATATTCAAGTTCTTTATCAATGACTTTCTTTGCCTGCCCCTGTGGCACATCACAACAGGGTTTCTGCCACCACTGCCTGCTGCTCTGCTCTGGGGTACTGTGCTTTCTTCTGGCTGGTGAGGCAAGAGCCACAAAGGCCCCAGTGCCCAGGCACGAGGGCAAATCTGTGCTCACAACTTGGCCCCTGGCCCCGCTGTATCAGCTAATGCAACACTGGCACAGCTCATGAAGGCCCTTGCTTTGCCTGAGGTGCCTGATACGCAATAGCTGCAACACTGAGTCATGTCACAGAGCCTTCGCTCACAGCTTTTGCTCTAAACTTCCTGCACTTCGCCAAAGCAGAGCCAGAACAATGCTTTCTTGATGGGGACAGCTAGAATAATTTGTCCAATTTCAAAGCTTTTGCTTGAATTCATTTGATTCAGGGTGTTTTTTTTCTTTGTTTTGGTAGAGGTTAAATGATCATTTTGAAATTACATCTAATAACACTTCCTATTTTTCCTAAATGTATGCAGTTTTCCCAAACTGGTAGGCCAGCTATGCATTGTACAAACCCATCTCTGATATACTTTCCACATTGTTACAAATTTTCATTGACCTTTTTGTTTTGTTGGAGCTCATACTACCTAACGTGCCCCCCAAAATAATGGTTTTCTATATTGTTATTACTAGGTATTTTGCAGTGTGACTTTCATTTGAAAGGAGAGGACACAGTGAAGCGTGAACCACAGTTCTTTCATCTCTAAGAATCACAACTCTAGTTGTAAACAGAGATCCTCTGTTAGGAACACAACAAAACTCAGAAGAACAGTTCACATATTTTAGATTTAGATATGCACTCACAATCCTCCTGAAGTCAAAGAGACATTACCATATAATCAAAATAGGGGAGGGGAGCCTCTTATAGGGTATTTTGGGATCAGAATTATTCTGCCATCTCCAAAATACAATTTTCTTCTAGATTGGAACATAGAAGTATTTAGCATACTGAGAGAAAAAAGTAAAATGAGATTATTTTTTTTTTCAAATGAAAAGATGGTACATTTTAGGTGGGTAAATAGAATTATTCAAAGAGCAGTTCTGCCAAGGAAAAAGGATTGCTGTCACCATACTTAAAGAAACACAAGGTCACGAGCTCAGTACAGTACTCATCCAGAATCTGGAAGCTCTAATGGTATCACTTTAAGCTTTGCCTTCCATATAATACCAGCTCAGCTGGTACAGACAAAGTAATGATTTTGTTTTGATGTTTGTATCTTGATATAGTGTGACAGTACTATATATTAACAGGATAGGAGGAAAGGAAGAAGTATAGGAAATCTAATAAATTCACCTCTCAAATATGAGAGAGTTCTGTACTGAAATCACTTCTTGCAATATTTTAAGTGATTTCCAAGGACCTCTAGCCTCTGATATTAAGCCAGGCCTGTTTTGTTCAGTGTTCTGTGTGTGTCAGAATAACAAAACAGAATAATTCTCATTACCTCCAAAGTGAAATGCTATTATGCATGGTGCTAAAGGTGACTCTCATGTTTATGAATGAGCACACCTCTGCAGAATCAGGCTCAACTCCAGCACTCTGATCTTTCTGCACATGTAATTAGCACTATCAGACTAATATTTTCTTAAGTGTTCCCTCTATACTGAGGACTGCATTTTCTATTCTCAGCAGTCATACAAGTGGAAGAGCTACAGTGATTAATAGCCAATTTAAAAGATATCTTAACTGCAGTCAGCAGAGGCAACTGTTTCTGCAGCAAGGCAGGTGAGAAACCAGTGAAAGAAACATTTTAAATTGTGTTGTTTCGGTTTGTAGTGTAGCTGCTGCATTCTTCAGAAATAGCATCAGGCTTTCACTGGTGTCTGGAAATCATCTGCTGCACAGGTACTCTCTCTGTCAGTTGTTGCTGGACAAAAGACAATAGTGAAAGGTTACATATGATGTGGCATGCTGAAAGACTACTGTTCGGTCAAACTGTTCCACTTCCAACACCAAACAACATCAGAAAACCCTTCAGAAAAAAAAGTAAATTTGGAAAAGGTGAAAGCATAAAGTTTAAATAATACAGCATTCTCACTAGTTACAAAAATTTATAGAAAAACTGAATAAATATACATCACATAAATGAATCTTGCATTACCTCTCAGAGGTGACCAGGCATGTGAGAACTTTGTTAAATCATTCACTGTTCATTAAAAATGAGAAGTCAAAAACCTATTAAAAGAACTTTAGGAAGCCTCTCTAAAAAATGCAGTGAAATTGCTGGCTTAAGATGAATCTATTAAAGGATGAGTATAGGCAAGTCTTGAACAATATTTTGGGATTAATAATGTTTCACTGAAATGCTAGCAATCACACAGCACTATTTATGCTAGGCAGGTGCCCTGTATTAAACAATTCCTATTTAAAAGGCTTCTCCTAGTCAGATAACATCCAAACTACAATTGAATCCAAGCCAGAATCCTAGATCCAAATACCTGCAAACTTAGATATTTATGAAAACAAAATTCAAATGTAACATGGTTTCATAGCTAACAAAAAATAACGAGTTATTGTTAGTTACTAGACCTGTCATGGATTAACTATTGGGAAGCAGTCTTACCAATGCTCATGATCATCTTGTGCTCTTGCTCTTAAAATAGTCATTATTTTTCTTGAAGTTCTAGCTGCTGAAATATATGGCATCTATTAATCTCACTTTTCTCACTCTCATTTTTTAGCATTTCCTAACAAATTTGCACAGTAATGTACAGTAAGTATGCCTTTCCTATGCAGAAAGGGAAATTCAGGCCCGTGTCTTACTACGTTTAAAGTCTGCAGAGAAATTCCAGGTTTGTTTTCATTAAACAGTTGGCACAATACCTGGGCCTTCACTGCAGTACGTCTTTCTAAGGATACATAACCCAAGCTGACTAAGATTCTGCATCTTAATAAGCTACCATCCATCAAGGAAGTGGTAGTAGCTGGCTGGGGGAGTGCTCCCAGCGTGTCTAAGCTGTGAGGTACTTTCAGAGTAAAATGCATATTCTGCAGCCAACAACAAAAGTGCCTAAGACCTAGGAAGTAGACAAGATTGTAAGAAGGATCAGAATTAATAGCAGAATCAGAATCTGTTCTTTTTAACCTTTAATTTAGTAGATAAATGCTCTTTAATCTAACCCAAATAAGCAATAAAGTATACCTGGCTTCTGGCCACATAGAAAAATATAACAAATTTTGGTCCACTGATTCCACATCCATTTACTAAAATAGAAATAAGCCCATTGTAACAGGAGATGGCCATAGGATCTGTATCTCCAGCTTTGCAAATGAACATGCCTTGATGTTTAATTTTCCGTGAGTTCCTCTGCATTTAGGAACCAGCAGGGGACCATTATACTGTGACAGCACTCAGTTCTGATGACATTATCTTAAACTTTTCCCTGTTGTCTGTCCTCACCCCTGTTGTGCTGCTGCCATCTATTAACATTCCACTGACAACAATGAAAGATGTTAGAGTAGAACATGTTAATGCAGTAGCCGAGCTAGGATGCTTTCACCTGGATGTACACAAAAGTTTGGCAGCAGCTTTATAGTTAATTAGCTGGATCACATCATGCCAATTCCTCACAAGGCTTGTCTGAAATGTTTTGCATTCATAATTCATGGATTCATGGATTTTTATGGCCAGAAGAAATCATTAGATCATCTGGCCTCCCCTTCTCTATTATAAAGGACATACAATTGCATTCATTTACTCCTGTTGTTAAGCCAATTACTTGTGTTTCACTGTCTTCCAAAAAAGACATCCAAAGACTTCAAAAGATGGCAAGCCCACTTCTCCCTTGGAAGTTTATCCCAACAGCTAATCACCCTAAGTATTACACAACTAATGTGGGCTCGGGACTAATAAAGCTTAGTCCCCTATGGATTTGTGTTTCATGGTTGATTGATTTCCATGTCTAACAAGCTGTGAGCAATGATTAAAGTTTCTTCCCATATACAGAACATTTTTTAAGGTCTTTTTCCCAACTCCTTGTGGTTCTTCTGTGTCTTCCTAATGTGACAACTAACATTATAGCCCTGATGGTATGTAGCTCATTATAGGTCTCTGTCAGGACTCTGATGAAAGGTTTCACCTATTCTTGACCACATGCTTTCATGAAACCTGTAGAAATATAATTGCTTTTCAATCTTTCTCCGCACTGCCAAGAGTGATGCAGAGAAAAAAGTTCAAAAGTTACTGGAGGCACCTGTGCACGTACATGCAGGCACATATACAGCATGGTTACATGCATTTTTTTTCTAAACGATTGTTCCTTATTTCTTATTTGTTTACATTTTTTGCTCTCTTCCTCACTGTGCCTTTCCTCTCCTCCTCAGTATGTCTTTCATCTTCCAGTTAGTAACCACTGGCACTCCGAATTTGCTCTGTACTGAAGACATTAATTCACTTAGTTTTCTGTTTAATACGGTGAACACCCTGAGTTCCATCTCTTTCCTACCATAATGCATTTTTTTCCAGGTTGGAATCATTTTTATTTCCTCCTTCTGTACTACTGCCAATTTTTCCTAATGCAGATGTGAAGAAGGGCCCATATGCCCAGCGGTTTTTCCACATTTTTCCAACTATGTTAGCAGATCCAATAAAAAAAAATGCAGCCATTCCTGCAAATATTCCTTGTATCTTTAGACCACCGTAGTTATGACAGCATTGCTAAGAGACAAGAACAGTATGTAGTATTTTCAGTGTTAATCTCCCCAGTGTCAGATAGAGGTAAAAACACCTCCTTATGCTACTCACAACTCCCCTTCTTATATATCAAAGGACCACATCAGTCTTTTCCCAGAACATCTCACTGGGAACTCATGTTGAGTGACTTGTCTTCTTTGACCTCTAAATCCTTTCCAGAGCTTTCTAAGACACAGTCTTCCTATTGTTCAGAGAGAAACTGCTAACGTTCTTGAAAATACAATACATATTACTGTAGAGGAAAGATTGATGCAAACAATTATTTCAGATGGAAAAAAAAAATCTATAGCCAAGTTTCCCAAAATCAATGTAAGAAATAACCAACTGAAATAAATAAACAATTAGGGAGACTGAACATACTACTCTGATATTTTTTGAGAGAGAAAAATAGTAGAAGTTTCACATGTCGATTTAATAATTTTTTTTAGAGAGAAAAGAATATAAAAAATATTTTGCAAAGTTCTGTAATTTCTCTTCCTCTTCTCCACATTTTAGACTAGCTTTATGCCGAAGCACTGATTATCAAGCCTTATATGGCCAAAGCAAGTGAACTGTGTGAACCAACATTAGAGGCCATTTTGAAAATCTGAGGCTAGGCTTCTCTATACTTTGGCGTACCTTTCAGTAATTATGATAATAAAAATGAAATCATATCTCATAGATAGGCTGAAAGACACTCAGGTGAACAATCTCAAGGGTCTCAGAGATAAGCAGATCTACATCCACTGAATATGTTTTGTTTGCTTTGTTTTTTTTTCCATTTTTGTTTTGCGTATTGCTCTTAACTAAATTTTTTCCAGTTCTTTTATTAATAGCTTCCATTGCATATATCACTGTCAACTTTGCTAATTAAAAAACTAATCAGCTGTTTAACACTATACTCTTTTGCATCTATAATGAAATATAATAAAGACTGAAGAGAAAAGTAGTAATTTTCTTAAGGGAAAGCTACAGCCAGCTGGATCATTTGACAAGAAAATAAAACTAAGCGATGCTCATTTTGATGATCACACACCAGGTCCTGAGACAACCATTCTGATTGTGGACCAGCTCCTTGAAGGGCTGTCTGTCTCCAGGAAAGGACTGAGTTCCCATCAGATAAGAAGGAACTTGCTAAGCTGAATCCTAACTTTGAGGAAAAATCTCTGAACAGGAAATGCAGTTAGATGGCTCTTAGAGACAGTCCTGTCTGTCTTGTGCCATATCATTTATCAAAGACATGGCTGGATTTAAAAAAAAAAAAAAAAGTAAAACAGGATCATGATTAAGGAAAAATGTTGGTGGAAAAAGGAGTGTTGATCAAGTTTCTTTTGACTGAAGCTGGGAGACAAGCTTTCTTATCATAGTAGTAATAAGTAACTGGGCAACACACTGAGTATTTGATTTTCCTTTATACCTTGTCTAAAAATAAGCAAATGACTCTCAATGAAAAAGAGAATAAAAACTCCTTTTAATTGAAATAAGTTAATAGATATTCTCTGTCCTGATGGTTCTAGCTGCAGAGATCTGACTGCAAACACTAATGCATAGAAATAAATGACTTAGCTGCATCGAGCTGTTTTCATGATCAGACCCAATAATAGCTCATTTCTAGAGTTGTTAATATTAAATAACAAATACAATCAAAAATGAACTTTAAAAAAAAGGTCTAAGCTGAACCTGAGGCAGTACTTAAATCTGCTGAGACTGCAAAACCAGCACTTTACTCCATCCACAGAGGAAGAAAGCCAGGGGAGGCAAACCAGGCTTCTATGAAAGTTAATTAGCTCTATTTTTAGCTACACAGGGATTTTTTTGTGTTTCAGATTTTTTTTGTGTTTTAATGATTTCAGATTTTCAGAAAAGAAAAAAAAGTACCTGGAAAAATTGGTTTAGGCTTTAACTTAAAAAAAAAAAAAAAACTGGATGAAATACTGGCAGTCCCAAGGATGTACAGGTAATGCTCCTTCCAGCCATCCTTGAAAAAATATTTCTCATGAGATTACAAAGAGCTACATTCATGTATGAGGGATTAATTAGTAAGAGATAATTCTCATGCATTGCATAATGCATTCATCTCCCACAGCTCAGCAAATTTTACTGAATGATAATGTCAATAGCATGAGTTCTCACTGGTCAAAATTACATATGCATGATCTCTCCCCATTTATAATCTTTGAGGCTTAAACCTCTTTAAACACATAAGAGACATCAGTAATGCAATAAACATTAAAACATGGGATCACTCCTGATTGGAATGCTTTTCAGTTCAAATCATTGATAATGAACATGGTGGGATTTGATTCTGATTTTGTCAGCTCTGGGAACAGGCCCACTGGAAATGTTGTTGATGGAAGCTGCAAGTGCACATCCACTCTGAAGAAAAGTTATAATCCCTCTGAAGTTAATGCAATGCTATAACTAAGGAAAGACCTTACTTCTAAAGATTAGAGGAGGAAATTTCTAGTACAAGCTTTCAAAAGGAAACGCAGAAATGTTAAAATAACTTTTAGAAGAAGTCAGATGGGTTCATGAAAGATGCTCTGTTGTGTGGTTGCCTGTGACAGCAGAGGACCCACAAGTCTCTTTTAATCTTAGATTTCTCTATTAATTGCAAAACATCTATTGACATCAAGATACCTCACACCTCTCCACGTGTGCTGAATTTGAATGGAAATCCAGCTGTTCAAAAATAGAGCTCACATCTGAAAACACACCTTTTAACTTTTCTGATTCTTCAGTCATAAAATAGGTACACCAATTACATACCAGAATAGGAGATAAGAGTTACATGTACATTTAGAAATATATATATACATATATAAATAATAAATCAATTAAAAATGAGTGACAGAAAGAAGAGTCATTTTGCAGTGCCTGGACACATTACATTTGAGGACAGAACAAAATATACAGCAAAGGAGGTCTGGGAAAGAGGAGTCAATCTTATCAGTCCCTGGCTGGGCAGAAATCTCTGACAATCTTTAGCTGGGATTGTCAGACAGCTCTAAGGAAATCAAGGGTAGCTATCTTTATCATAAAGCAAAAAAGCTCAAAGGCAGAAGAATATTCTTTTGAATACTATCTCCTAACCATCCCTAATAAATCAACTGTCTTCTCCCCTTCTCCCACTCTTTTTCTCCACCTGTCCCTTCTGTTTCCCTTTAAGTGACTACACCTACATTTTCACCTGCTTCACACTCGCCCCATGCCAGCTTCAGCGCTTGGAGCAATTGAGAGAAACTTGCCAGCAAGCCTCCAGCTCTGCTCACTGCCCCACCTCCTATCTGCTGCTCCACAGCATTGGCAATGGAGCAGGTGAAACACGCTGAGAAGGCAGATGGAGGGAAGAAGCAGGTTCCCAGCTGGTAGCAGACAGCAGAGGACTTTTCTCCCACGATACCCATAGCTAGATGGAGTTGCCCTCCAGTCACTATTCATTTTCTGGAGAACATCAAAGGTCTAGCTTGCTACATTATGCACCACTTCTCCAGAAAAAGTGAGACACTATTGAAAAACCTGGTAACTGCAGAGCATTTTCGTGATAAAAATTATAATGGGCAATGAAGGAGCATTTAATAAAAAGAAAAAATAAAGCTCTGAGGCATTCTAAGAAAAGAAATGCAGGACTAAGAATCCCTTTGTAATGTAAGGCAAACACCTTACTCAAGAATATGTTAATAAAATGGATTTAATTTATTAATGGAAGATAATGAACATTTAAAAATATTGTGCCTTTGGCTATCCCACAGAAACATTCTGGTCAATGAATGCAATCAAATTATTTTAGGAACTGCAAAGAATTTCTTTTATAGCAAGAATGAAAGGTTATCTGTCAGAAAAAATCCTCAAATATGAATAAGTACCTCCTATGTGTAGCATTTGCGTCTGAAATCACTCTCATTTAGAGGCACACTAGCCAACTGCAATTACAAATGCAGAGTTTTTCATTAACACTCCCATTTGTGGATATAAATAATTGCAGTGCAATGCCAGAGAAAGTGCCAGCTCCAAATCAAACCAGAATAAAGAGAAGAGGTCACTGGGATCACAGCAACTAAGCATAGTACTACACACTATAGACATAACATTTCCCAGAAAGTCACGTTTGCCTAAATTTGCTAGTGCATTAAAGCACAGCAAGAAGTTTCCCCACAATTTTGAAATAGGAATTTATAGACATTTTTCCAAATTTTATTTTGGAATAAAATTATAAGGGAACGAGATGAAAAAGGTACAACATCTGAGGGAAGATGTACTGTCCATGGCTCTCGTAGGAAATCCACCAACAGCAGCAGTTGCTCCAGTAGAAATTTCAGCTGGGACAAACCTCCTAGCCTTTTGCTTGCAGCAACGAGTCATCTCAGCCAAAGTCATAAAGCTTTCTGGAATGCCAAGCTAAGTGAAATGAGATATGAATCATGTTTATTTAACTTTTATTTAAAGATAGCAGTAACTCCCTTGCACTCTTTGGGAGCCTACGGCTGCTTACAGGTTACACCTGTAACTTCCATTAGGGTAATAAGGTTATACCTACTCATTACCCCTCAGCATGTTAATGGCTAATTACGTGTCTTATTATTGTAAAAGTGGGTGCCCCCATGCAGATTGTGGGGGGTTATGGGAGGAGAGGAGATGACCCAATTAAAGAGAAAAGTTTTAAGTGTGTGAAATGAAAAGGTAATGCTGTATCTGCAAAGTGTTCTTAGAGGTTAAATATTTCAGGTCAGGAGGATATTCATTATAGTATATTTAGATTAAATGAATGTGCAGGTGGAATAAAGACAAAGCGCTGGTATTGTAACTTGCAGCATTCATTCCCTTCAAAGATGCTCCTGATATCACATTGAATTTCTTCAGTGCCAGCTTAATCTGCTCTCTCGAGTGCTCATATGCTCCCTATAGCATGTAAAAGCACAAAACATACAAGAAATCTATTCCCAACTTGCCCTCCGAGACAGCATTAAATTCAGGTCATTCTAAATGGAGCTAGAAAAAAATTGCAGCTATTGTCTTCTTTCAGAATAGGGGTGCAGAAACACGAGTTGAAATGTGTAGCCATGTTACCCAATTAGTCTGTGCAGAGAAAAATAAAAAGGGTATCTTGAAGCATTTTTAAATATGAATACATTTTAACCATTTAAGTGTCTCAACGGTGTTTCACAGAAAAGCATTTTGATTCCTGGATTAAATAAAACCTCTTCTTTGAAATTCTATTTCTCAAACAGAAAAAAATCTTTTTTTTTTCTTTTTTTTTTTTTTTCTGAATCTGCTAGCAAGCCAATAATATGTTATCCACTAAGTCTTTTCTCTTAAATACACAACATCTCAGACAGGGCTTAGCCTGCTGAGCCCCAGTTAATCACTGCCACCGAAGCAGTTATGGTTCAAGCAAAAGCTAATGTCACTGAATCTCCTGGTATGAGAAAGATTATTTGTTTGATTTTTTTCCTCATAGCACTGAGAAATCGCTTTAGGCAAGAACTTTTTTTTTTTTTTTTTTTGCTTTGTTTTAATTTTTTCCTTAAGCAAAAAGGAGTGGGACTCGTTTGTAAGGTGTGTGAGACTTTGCAGGTCTGGTTTTACAATATGCCATTTAGGCTTTGGTGAGGCTTGTTAAACCCTGAAAGGAAAGTCATGCATTGACTGAGTGACGCCACCCTGAGGTTGATTCCCAAGGGAAAATAAAGGCTCAGTCCTGCCTCAATCCTTCAGGTGACCGAGAACACCTTCTAGCAAGTGATAGCATACAGAACCTTGGCAAGCTGCATAATAACATTAAACCCAGTGATCTAATTATTCACCTCTAATATAAAGGGCAGGGTTCCATGGGAAATCAGGAGCAGGGCTGAGAAATACACCCAGCAAATACATTTCACAATACAAATGGAGGCACTGTGTCAAGACTCTAACCTGGGAAAACTGACTTGTGAGGCTGTCCTGTTCATCTGCCGTGCCCAGTGCAGTATAATTTCTCATTGGTTATGCAGGAGGGAGCTTTAAAGCACCAAATTATCAGCCTTGAATCCCTTGTTTAAAATATTGTTTTAATTCTTTGGGTTTCTTTTGTTTTAGTCATGCAGGTATATAATATAAAAATATAGAGCAGATATTTAAACTAATGCCCACTGACCTGTGAACACAAGAGGAAGCCACAAGTAGACAAGTAATACCTTTCACATACACTAATGAGAAAGTCACCAGCACTCAGGATGGCATAATATCTTTCTCCAGTGTCATAGTTTTTTCATGATCACTTCTTTATGTTCTGTATGATGTAGTGTGTTTCCATATACCAAATTTTTGCTGTGTAAAGTACGAATTTCCAAATGCATCCATCAGTACACACTGAAAATATTTGCGTGTTCACTTATTTGTACACCTAAAACCATGGATTTGTTTGCAAAGGAACAACTACACATGCCCAAAAAAGTGACTGTTTTACACCCTCTGTACACAGGAAAATAGATTTTTCTGCAAGTATATTTCAAACTGTGGAATATTTGAACTGCAGCCCAAGTAATTACCTGAGCAGTCTACTGGGAATGTACATATTAGAACAAGTTGTAAAATAATCTCTTCCAAATAGCTATTAAAAACAAAATTACAGATCCCGGGCCAGATCCTCAGCTGTTACAAATTGGTGGCTGTTACAAGCCTCTTTGACTTCATGTGTGCAAAGTCTGAGCTCCAAGAGAAATTTTACAGTAAAACTACAAATTACTGAAAAATAAGGTTCAAAGTGGAAAGACAGGTGATATTCACACTGTAGCATTCAAGCTCCTTTCAGCATTTAGCTTGGCTTCTCTGAATCACACATGCCTCCCTGCACTGGCAGCATGAGGAATCTGGGTTCCTCCAAATTGCACCTTAGCAGATGACTGAAAAAGCCTCACAAAGATGACGCAAATGCCCTGGATACCACCAAAAAAAAAAAAAGGTCATGTCATGTCTTCTATCAATATAACAGAAGTACTGGAGAGAACTCACTTTCAAGCCAAAAAAAAAAAAATATATATATATATATATGTATGTATTTATGGATGTATATCAAGCAAATTCATTACAGAATTTGTGGTTGCTTGCAAAAGCATATCAGTTATTGCACCAATTTCTGCATGACTTTCTAATTTCTCTGAGACTCTCTTAATTAAAAGGTGTTCTGAATGATGCCTTGCTCTGTATAATAGCAAAGACTTTTATTTTCTTCTAATGATGGTCTAAATCTCGTGTAGTAACCAACTGACTAACACAGGGAAATCCCAATCTTTCAGCTCCATTGTATAATTTATACAATATGTTCAACACTTTCCCACATAATAAACGTGGGAATCCCATACAACCAGTCCAAGGTCTGAGGTTTTTTGTATGAATCATGTTTGCTGCATCCTGGCTTTACCACACCCCCAGCTACTTCTGCTGGGAGCCAAAGAGTTACTGCAATCACCACTGGTAGGAGATACCATGTGCAAAGGTACCATTTACAGCAGGATGCAATGAAGATGAGAGCCAGAGACTGATAATTTTATCTCAGAGGTTACCTGGGAAAGACTTCTCTAGCTCTATTTAAAAGAGTAACTTTAAATAATGAATAAATTTAGAGATATTATCATTCAAATATTACTTCTTGCTATGACAAATCTTTCATGTAACCCTCAGCCAGGTTGTGTTTATTTAAGGTGATGCTCATTTGAATAGTTTGGGAAAGTAGTGCTTTCACTGTACCTGTTATTCATTTTGACAGTTCTTTGCAACATGAGAAAGTCATGTTTGAACTTGTACAGAGAAATGTCATTGTCTTGTCTGTAGAAATGATATTGAAGATACCTCAGATAATGTTCACATGCATTTAGTCTCCCTGGCTGGCAAATTTACTGGCAGATTTACTGTCTGACAGCAGGTTTTCTATGGTTGAGTGGGGGAATAGGGGAGATAACCAGTTGCTCCATTATTAATGCAAAAGTGATTATTTTAATCAGTCCTCAAAAACAAATACATATTCCTGGAGTCCTTCTGCTTAGAGCCCTTACAGATGTACAAGCATATCACAGGGTTCGTCACCTCTCCGTCTTTTCTATGTCATATGTTTTGCACTTTTTTTTACATTGTACTGACAGATGAATCACAGCTCCACCTGCTGCAATCATGGAGCAAGAGTTTGTCAGGGCTTCAGGAACTCGGCTCAGATCTGAGCACCTGACTTCGAGACTTCGACTTCAGCTCTGAATCAGCCTCTGGAAGCGCCCAGACACACACCTGTCTGCTGACAACAGAGGGAAGCAAACCCAAAGACGAGTCAGGTAGCTCAGCCACCTCAGTCAGAACACACACTCTGGATGTTAAATGCAGCCACCCACTGCTGGAAAACAAAAAATAGAAGCAGAAAAATATCTGGCTTACATTTATAACAGTGTTTTTGGAGCATTTCCCTCTCTTCAAAGCTAGTTTTTAAACGGGTAGGAAGAATTCATCACAGGAATTGATTGTGCACTACTATGCAGCAGACACAAACCAGCAACTTATTCTATTAAGTACTGGGACTTTGCTTTGTCTGCTTTTGTCATATGGAGCAATGGGGTCAGAAAAAGGGATCCTGAGTTTGGTTCTTATCTCTGTCACTGATTCAGTTTGTAACATTAAGCGAGTCAAGTGAGTGGTGTCAGCTCGGCATCACAGATTTTCCCACATCACAGAAACACTGTTTGGCTGAATTAATTTATGCTCATGAAGCACTTAAGCCTTTTTTAAGAAGTCAGCATAGCAGTGCAAAGAGGAGTTTCTCATGGGTTCCCAGCGAGCTGGGATCCATAATACTGTGGCAATCAATCAGCGTTACTACAGAGTGAGAGCACTGTGCCTCCCTGAAAGACAAGCATACACAAAAGTTAAGAAATTGTTTATTCCAGCCGTAATAGGAAACTTTTGTATATAATTTCCCTGCTTACTCAGAGGCATTGTAACATCTGTCAGGCCAGGCCTAGCACTTAGCTGCAGATCAGAGGAGAGGAACGCATGCCCCATTTCCTGATAGCAGCTCACCCGCCGCCACTGCCAAACTCAATGACTATGCATGAGAAACCAAGCTCAGTTCCACTAGGGTATGGTCTGACTTACAGGATCAAATTCAAATTTGCACAGGTGTAAACGAGAGCCATCCAGTCTGTGCAATGCCTTTAACAACATGTCAGCACTCATTGCATAGCACACTGTTCCTTTTAACATTTCGAGAGGTGATAAGGATTGAAGCCAAAAGCTGGCCCTTGCTTCTTTGAGCCACACAGTATTTTGATCAGCATCCTTCCACAATGAACGCCATTACCACCATCACCACCTACCCATTCTAGCACTGCCAGTCAGGTCACAGTGTAGTCACTGCAACATTCAGAGTTCTTCAGGGAAAAAAAGATTAAGAGCAGCCATGCTTTTCTTTTAGATTCCTGATTTCAATCAAAATTTATTCAAGCTTTGCAACAGAAAAACTGCAGCATTAGCCCCAACACCACCAAGACACTCTCTTGTATATATCCTCCTCTTTGCGTAGTCATCTTCTCCTGGGTTTATACACCTGTGCACCTCTCCACTTTCACCCATAGACTTGCAATCTTCAGGCATCTGGTAATATCCAGTGCTACCAAGTCTTCCTGTGACACCAAGAAAGCTCAGACAGCAGCAGTGACAGTAGTCATTGTGAAGACATAGCTTCAAGTCTATTACAGCCCCCTTTTAGGTAACAGGTAACGGAGAAGCCCAGGCTGAGGTAACGGGGCAGCGCAGGCAGGGAAGCTATGCAGCACTTTAACTTTATACTTTACAGCTATACACACCTACTTGTGTTCCTGTATCTATACTTCAGAGTATTTTATCACCTCTCTCCTGGTGTTTCAGAAGACAGTCATAATTTACAGTTTTTAAAAGGCATCCCATGCAAGATACTGCAACTGACTGCAATCTATTCATATCACCCAAAGACTTTGAAAGCACAAGCAATGTTGTATTCCTTATCTGCTGTATTTCCTCCTCTTTCTGTATTACAATACATTTTGCACCCTGACAGAGGATTAATCACCTGATGGGAATACCGCAGACTGCAGGGATCTGCTGGGAAATATATTTCTGAATGACTTCACACCAGTCAGAAGTTCATGATGTCTATGATTTATTGTCTCTGGTGAATTTCTCATTGCTGTTGAGAATTTAAACTAGCTCAGCTGCTCCTAGTGATGAGGCACAGAAGGCAAATACAAGGCCACAGTAATGTCTGTGAAGCTCCAATTTGGAAAGCAGCTTTTCCAAAATACACTGAGAAATGATGAATTTAGTCCTTAGGAGGAGAAGAGCAGCTTACTTTTCAGCTGTTTCCACATTCCTTCCTGGCTGTGCCATAAAGCCTTATATGCAGCAAAAAGATAGAAGAACTGTGGCCAAAACCTGAAGTCCTCCTTCAGTTTTCATCACATTTTTACACTGTAAACTAGCTCTCAGCATTCTTCCGTGTAAAAAGATACACACACTGAAGAACAGGGAAAAAAAAAAAAAAAAAACAGGTCCAAGACGTCAGGACTTCTTTTTGGCACACTTACAAGGAACTAACTGGAAGCAGAAAAAGAGAGAGGCTCAGGTAACTGACACTATTGGACAGATGGGGTTCATATGCCCAGGAGGGTAGAAAGGCTCAGGTGGGGCAGTCAGAAGCAAAGGCAGATGGCCACATGATTCAAGTTCTCCCTTGAAGAGGGATTTCAGGTGCAGAGGCCTGATCAGAAAGAGTGAAAATTGCTTGGCCAATGTCACTCAATATTTCAACTCGTTTTTAAGAAGATTTGTATTTCTTAATATCTTCTTTGTTGTTCAATTTTGGTATTCAGTGCTATAGCATCTTTTCAGCCTTACACATGGATAGTAATTTCTTTGTGATTGTGGATCATTAAAAGCAGTGCTTATTCATGAAAAATAGGCACTTAACATTTTGCAATCTCTAAATATACTTCAGTGAAATACACGACATCATTTTTGGCCCCCAAAGACTATAAAAACTGTCTTCACTCACAGATATTTAAAAGAAGGGCTAAAAATATTCAAGAAAATTACAATGCTTTAAGTGTTAAAAAGTAAAACACATTTTAACATGCAAACAAATAAGGGTTTCACTCTGAAATGCTTTGCTCCTGTGTCAAAGGGTATAAACACATGGTGTGAACAAGTGGCAATGTTTAGGGAAAGTACTGCAAAACTAAATCTTTTCTATGTAGGCCAAAATGACTTATCAGTCAAGCTAGTGGGTCAGGCAACTATTTTTCTATATCATATCTTTATGAATGTGAGAAACTTATAAACTCAAGGGCAGAACAAAAGCAGACACCAGCACTTAACCTAGGCAAAAAGAAACATGGAAGGGACGCATCCCGGGAGGTGAATAGGTTAGGCTTTCTTTCTTCTGTCGTCCCCTTACCATCTGGACGTTCCTGTCCTCCATTTTGAGAAATTATGTGTTCCCCTGCAACGAAGAGAGGTTTCGTCTCCTTTCAGCTATCACATTCACCTCTTTCAGAAGGTTTGCTTTGCCCAGATCCTTTGACAGGGAGTGAGTGAAATCTCAGCCCCACTGAAGTCAGTGGGAAAATTGCCATTCACTATAAGGGAGCCAGGATTTAGCACAACGTTTATATCAGTAGAAGACCAGACTGAATCTAGTTCAGTGTTTGTGAAGTGCTTTGAAGTAGAGAGTGTTACAGCACTGAAATTATTGCTATTATTATTATTGCTGCTTAGTGCATGACAGAGAAGAAAGGAAGAAAACCTCTGAATGAACTGGAAGGAAATTCTGATTCTGCAGATCTTGGAGGTCAGTACATGGCATTTTTCTAAACAGTTTCCTTTAAACGTGCCTAGTAAAATTCTCTTTCAACCTAAGTACTTTCTTGGCATGTTAATCAGAAGCAGATCTTCCTACCAAGTGCAGCCATCCTGACTGAAAAACTCCTATCTTTTCCTTGAGTTTTTTTTATTGCTCTCTAGGGATTTACTGAAATACTCTACAGAGAGCTTAAAATGCTTTCAGAAACACTGCAAAGCTCAAGTGGGAAGGGAGAAACAATGGTTTCCTTTCAGCTTGCCTATTATTCCTCTGAACTGCAGTACGGCCTTTGCACTTCGTTGGCCCATGGAAGGGCCTGGGATTCAGTGAATGCTGGTGATGATAAGCTGTTGCACTACTTGTGGTTTTCGTGTATATATTACCACCAGACAAGACAACAGTTGATCATCAAGGAAAAAAAAATCCTCTCCCATGATCTCACTAACTAGCTTATTCCGCCACAGGCTCATTCAAAATTCTTTTCAAGTTACATCCACAGCGCTGCAGTCAGGAAATGTGCTTGCTGCTACCAAAGGAACCAGCGTTTGGGCCTCGGCTCTCTCCGTCTGCCAGGCTACAGCGAGGTCTCACCCCGGTATCCTCAGATCATAGCTCTCACCGCTCCCCCAAATGGCTTGCTCATTAGAAAGGAACGTGATCTGTAGGACTCAGGCACCCAGGGACAGCTCGTCAACTGGTGCAAACTGTCAGTGCTCCGCTAACCTCAGGCAACCCAAGGTTTCAGGCTGCAGAGGATTTATCTACAACTCAGCAGCTGTGAGAAGAGAGCAGCATTAGGTCACGGAGGGAACGGGCCAGCAACCATGATTCAGCCATTGGCACACTCAGCTCAGCTGAGAATTCCCAACCACAATCTACAAAAGGGACTTGTTACATCTTGATTAATTTCAAATTATTCTGTCTTCTTTCAGTCTCTACCTTTTTTGGTTATCTCAGTGTACAGCAGTGGTCCCAGTGGTTGAGATCTGTACAGCCGAGTTCTTGACTCTGATCTTAATCATGTGGCCAGTGATGGAAACAGTGACAAATTACTGCCATCATTCAACTACAAAGACAGGATAAACTTGTGTAGTCTCTTAAATTTACTCCATGGCACTACAGTCCAAATAAAGGCAGTGACATAAAATATGCTGTTAAATACTTTGCTATTTAGTAGGTATAACTGCAGCTAGAAAAAAAAATATAAAACATCATATAAAACATAAATATAAAACAAAATACAAAACATAAATATAAAACAAAAATATAAAACATCACTGCAGAAAACAGTTTCTATGTCTTCTATTTTGATCCAAGCGTCACTCTAATAGGCTACTGCTGCTGAGCAACAGCAATTAGGTTTTAGTGATGCTTGGGAAAGTTGCATGCATTTTACTTCTCTGGACACCACAGTTAATTCAGGACTGAGATTTATGTCTTTAAATGTGTGAGACAAGGCTAGATTCTCCAGTGCAGATACCTCAGTATAGACAGGTCTCAGTGTCATGCTAGGACACCTCTCTAAAGACGTATCTATGTAGGCAAAACATCTTCATCACTTCAGCTCAGCACCGCTTCAGAGCACCTATGCAGTTTCTGAAATAGCATCTGGAACAAAGCTGGTTTCTCTACGTACAACTCCTCTTGCAACAGAGGAGATCACATTTATTGGCATGCTGTCACGTCAACACACCAACCACTTGATCCTTGAACAACTGTTTGTCAGCAGGTCTCACAGTGCTTCGGAAAATGGGACATTTTCTTTGTAAGCTGGAATATGAATTTAAATGCCCAGCATGGAAAGACTCAAAAACACTGGCATCAGTGACTAAGTATTCTAATGAGAGCAAAACCAAAGCCTAAAGTATGTGCCAGAAAACATACATATTCCATATTTAAGCTTACCAGTATAAAACGCCAGGTTTAAATATAGCACAAATAAATGCATTCCTAAGATAAGTTATAACATGCTTTTCTACCACTCATCACATTCAAAGCCAATGGCTGCATATGTTTAGGACAGTCAGTTATCACACTTTGCTCTTAGCACTACATCTCATGGTCGGGAACAAAACAAAAGAAGGTACTGGGACCTCTGGAAGAGACAACACCGTACAAATCAGCACTTCCTTCACACAGCACAGCTCTGAAGAACTTGTGTGGCTCCAAGAACAAAAACAGTGTTTTGACTCCAGCAGAACAGGCAAGGGGAGAATCTAGAAGAGGAGAAAGCTGGAGCGAGGGGTGTCCCTCTCGGTGCCCTCAAATGCCGCACAAACAGCACTGCCTAGAAAGGCCTAGCAGAAAGTACAGCTAGTTCACAGTCAATCATCTAATATTTTAGCTTTCAAGAAATCAGCTGCAACACTCTTTTAGTGGGCTCAGGATTCTATTTGCTCTGCTTTTGCCTGAGAAAGCCTAATCTTTTGCTAAGTTAACTTCTTAATGGAGCTGCTTCTACTTTTCTGGCATTTGGGACAGCAAAGGCCCTGGCGCTGCTAACAGCCCTTTGATGTGGCGACCCTCACAGCCCCCAGGCCACGCTGCCTTTGGGGTCACACCTGCTCACAGCCCTGTGACTGAACATCACCCCTCAAGGTGTCCTCCTGTCCTCCCTACTGCTGGGAACACACCGGCATCCCCTAGAAATGCATCTCGCTTTCCCAGCAGCTCTGCAGGCCTGTGGTGGGTCGGCTCCACTGATCAGCTGGAGATTTTGTTTAGAAGGCTTCTTTACGCTGTTTTATGTTGCTGTCAAGTTTAGCTCACCACAGACCTAACACTGCCACCTCTTTGTTTACATACCTCCGCTTCAGGACATTATAACCCTCCTCTACCAACACTGCCCAGTGTGTGAGGGTGCACCTTCTCTTTTTTTATTTTTATAAGCCTTTTTAACCACATAGCTATAAGATATTCCTTCAAATTCTACCCAAAGACACCTCTTGCTGTTGGCATTTAATTATGCTTGCATTCCTATGTAAATAGAACATCAGCCAAAATAGAGCCCATTACAGAAGATAAGGTCAGGTACATCTTCCTTTAAGAAAAGGAAGTTTTTGAAGCTTTTGTACTTTTGATGAAAATAACTTTCTGGAAGTGAAAAATAATGTAAAGAGATGAGCGTGTTCTGTTGGGGATAAATCATGCTATTGAAACTTGTACTCAGTCTGTCATCATGCATCTTTCTTAGGAGGGTTAAGAGGACATATTTAATATGTATGCATAATGCATGTCCTCGTAGGTCTACAAGGTCTTCTCAGACTTTCCTTGAAAAATAATGACTTTAGATCACTTGTTTTAAAGGATTCACAGTTCACAAAAGATTTCAACCAAGGTTTTCTCCCAAGCCAGGTATCAAGTTATTTGACAGTCGTCTTCTCCGTTTGGGTCATGTATAAAAAACATCTGGAGAAACAGTATGTTCTAAGTTTAACCACAGATTTTACATCGTAAGATAAGCATACATTTTAAGTCCTCATTTAAATCTTAAAATACTGAAATCTCATAAATTCAAATGGGTCCCTGCTCTTCAAGGTTTAAAGGCCCGTTTCCCTTTCCAATAGATTAAGAAAAATAACGTAATCCTTCAATCTAGACTACCTGACCCCACTGTATTTAGATTGATAGGAGCTGGAGCAAGCCTCATACAATTTCTCTTCACCAACATAAGTCTCAACTCAATTTATTAGTTTATCTGTCACCTCCAATCCAGGTTACGGTGAAAGCTGGTACCAATCTCATGCAGTGGCTGAATTTGTAGTGTACGGGAACATTGCAGTTTACATCAGATTCCCAGGTAGCATTCTCAGTAACCACACTGAGAGGCAGAACTGAAATAATAGTGAATAGTTCCAGAGCTATTTCAGTGCTAGCTGCTTTTAAAGTTAAACTTGTGCAAGTTGCTGGATGATGAGAAAGTATATCAGGTATTTCAGCACCTGGTTTGCTCAATTTCCATCTAGCTGAACAGGAATTAAATATCAGTGAACCTGCTGCTGCTTCAGAAATCGATATTAAACATGATACGGCGAACTCAAAATGAGACTTGACCCTAAAGCTCAGCTTACATGTTATTTTCTTGTGGCACGTTTGCCTTTGACAATCCAGTCTCAATTTATCCTCAGATTCTTATGTTTCTAGTTTTGTCAGAGGTGAGTATAAGAATAAACTTTGCAATAATAGTTTATATGGATC
>NC_034410.1:106219955-106349885 GCF_002078875.1 Numida meleagris | reverse complement strand
CGGCCCCGGCGCCCGGCGCCCGCGAGCGCGGCGCCAAGAAGTGCGTGGACAGGTTCAGCCCCGAGTACCGGCAGCGCCGCGAGCGCAACAACATCGCCGTGCGCAAGAGCCGCGACAAGGCCAAGCGGCGCAACCAGGAGATGCAGCAGAAGCTGCTGGAGCTCTCGGCCGAGAACGAGAAGCTGCACAAGAAGATCGAGCAGCTCACCCGGGACTTGAGCGGCCTGCGGCACTTCTTCAAGCAGCTGCCCGCCGCCTCCTTCCTGCAGCCCGGTTCGGCGGGCTCCGACTGCCGGTAGCGGCGCGGCGGGGCCGGCCCGCGGGGCGGGCGTCTCTTACCTCAGGGCCGCGCGGAGCGGAGCGCAGCGGAGCGGAGGGGCCGGGCCGGGCCCACCCGGCGGTGCGCGGCGCTCCGGGCGCGGGGCCGCGGCGGCGGCGGCGGCGGCGCTCGCCGGAAGAAACGAAAGGAACCGAAGCTACGCGTCTTTTTGTTCGCTCCCTTAAATTATTTTTGTAACGGTAGTTGTTGTCTTTTCTACATGTTACTCGAACCGATGCAGCTATGGTACATCTGTTAATGATCCGAGCACCCATGTACGTACGCTAGGCGGTAGGACGGCGAGGACCGAGCATGACCTTTTATATCTATTTTTACAGCATTTCTTAAGAATAAAACCGAACAAGTATTTTAAAGCCGCTCCGCTCTCGTCTGTGCCGTACGTCTGCGTGCGGAGCTGAGCCGCGGGCGGGTGCGGCGGTGAGGGAGCGGGGGCACGGCTGCGGGACGGAGAGAGCCGGCAGGGGCCGCGGGCCGCGCTCGGGGCAGAGCTGCGCCGGGGACAAGGCCGCCCTCCGTCCCGGGACAGGTGAGGGAACGAGGGCGGGGGCGTGCGAGGAACCGCGCGCTGCCCCTGTGCCGGGGGCCGGCCCGCACGGAGCCGCTCCCGCCCGCCGCCCTGCGGGACTGCTGCCCTCCTCTCTCTCAGTCAGTTTAAAAAATCCACCCTCAGCCCGAGCTCTTACACCGACCCCCGTATCGGCTCCCACAGGAGAACAGGGGGCAGGGCTCCGATGTCAGCCGGCCGCAGGGCGAGGAGGGCTGGGGGTCCACGCATCGCTCCCCCCTGCACAGCGCAGCACCGCACCCGAGGGCCGCTCCGTGGGGCGCGGGGCGCTCCCGTGCCCTAACACATGGACTCGGTACGCGGGACACCTCAACACAAGCGTTGGTCAAGTCTTTGTGCCGTTTATTGCCCGGCGGTAACCAACACCGCCACTCAGAACCGGCCGCTTCCGTGGGACCCGCCGGCAGAGCTGCCCCGCCGCCGCTCCGCTGCCCGGCGTTCATTGCAGAAGCGGCAGTAACGCGTTTGCCGTTGACATAATAAATCCAGCGGTACACAAAACGTCACAACAGTTCGGAACTCCAGAACAAGGCGTTCGATGCGCCTCAACGACAAACTCTTCGGCTCGGAACGAGAGCTCGGGCGGCCGAGCAGAGCCCCGAGCGCGCGTCCCAGCGCGCTCCGCACACCCCCGGCTTTGACAGCCCCCACCCCCCCACCCCCCCGCCCCGCGCTACCGCGCTCCGGCGCAGCCGCTCGCCCCGCCGGGTCCCGCGGGCAGCAGCGCCACCTCCTCCAGCCGCGCGCAGCCGGGCCGCCCGCCGGCGCCGAGCAGGAGGCAGGGCAGCGGGCCCAGCTCCTTCCCCAGCACGCCGCTCGCCTCGTAGCTCTGCGGGGAGAGAAGCGCGGAGAGTGAGACCGTCCCGGACGCAGGGTGTAAGGGCTCTTGCGAGTGCTCAGAACAGATGGAAGGAATGAGCGCAGTGGGTTTCTGATAATTACTTACACCTCGTTGTCGTGTAAAGCGCTGCCTCCCTACCGGGCTTTTAAAAATGAATACTTTAAAATAATGCGGGAGGGGGGCGGGAAGTAAGTTTGACCTCTTTCGCTGAAGCATAACCCCACCGGCGCTTCCTTTACGCAGCCTTCCCGCACCGGTGGGACCTCACACACCGCGCATCGGCGACCTCGGCCTCAGAGCAGCCCTTGCCGTACGCGATGACCACGTCCAGCAGCCGTTCGAGGTGCCGCTCGGCTCGGGCAACGGGGGCCGTGCAGGTACCGCTCCGGGCTGCAGAAGTGGCTAAGCCCTGCCCCGCTGCCCAGAGAAGGGACTGCAAAACAGTACCCCCACGTACCTCGGCAGCTCTGGCAACAAGAAGAAGAGTTTAAAAAAATACCAGCAGACACTCGAAGTGGTGCTTCTTTCTCTACAGAGAAGCGCTGCTTTTTAAAATGCAGCCAGTTCCGAGATGGAAATGCTAATGGGAAAAAAAGGAAAAATACATCCCTGCGTTTCAGATAGGAAAAAAAAAAAAAAAAAACCACACACAAAAAACCCAAAGCTCTGTTTCTAAGTACCAGCATTATAACAGCTGAAACATGAAGAAGAGGTTGTTTGAATCTAGTAACTAGAAAAAGAGTTATGTTCTGTCAGGCTGTAACAAAACCAGAGGCATCCTGCAAAACTTTGCAGGACTTCACTGCTATTAAAAGGGCTAACACATTTTGGAAATTTCTCCAACTTCTTTGCTTAAATGAAATGCACACCCTGTGCTCTAAGGAAAGTAATTTACAATTTCAGAGAATCCTTATGCTTAAAGGATTATCCATAAATCACATTAAAACCATGGGGCATATAACTGCAAATTACCAGAACGCTGTACAATGTAGGGAAAGCAAAGTGAACTCCACAGGTACCACCTAAGTGCAGACACTTAACGAGGATGATTAACCAAAAAGACAAGCCGACCCTTGCCCCCTTCCACGTGCAATGGGGAGAGGGGTCTCCAGCTCCTAGTAGGGCTTACTCACATTCTGAAGGTGCAGCTCCTTCTCTACTGATCAGCTGGCAGCCAATGGCAGCCACGCACCTGCCCTCAGTGCCTCACTTACCTGCGATAAATCTGGGTCACTGTGCCAAATGTCAGGGTTCTTCTGATAGCCCAGAATAAGGAATAACTACTTTACGGTCACATAAACTGTACTTTAGCCCATGCGTCCTGGTGGCTTACGTGTATTTCATTTATATAGATCCCAATTACAAAGTATTTCTTTGCGTGCATTTTGCAATTTGTTCTAGCACTACTGCCCTTCGGTAATTTCATGTTTGTGCTATTAGAAAGTGGTTGTGTTTTATAGCGTTCAGAAGCCTGGAAAGGTAGGATGCTTGGACTGTAGCTTCACTGTCCTTGGACTCTCAGCCAGAAAACATGGTAAAGCCTGGCACTGCCCACCGTGGCTCTCAATGTCTGGAAACCGCTATTTGCAAGTAGCTGTGCATCCACATCTGAGCTAAAGCTGTCTACACATCCTGCCTGCAGCACCCCGAGATGCAATAGCAGGGCATCGACAGGTGGAAGGTACAATTGCCAAAGGGTAAGTTTGTGCTAGGAGCACACTAACACACTTCAAACCACTCTTTCCCAGGCCGAACACAAGAGAAAAATTATTTCTAGTGAAATCTCCTACTGCTTTTAGTGCGGTTCTGAAAAGAGCTGCCTGGAAAGCTGGTGGGATCTCTATCCTTGGATGTCTTCAAGACCCTGCCAGGCAAAATCGTAGCTGACCTGACCATGTGTTGGCAATAGCCCAGTGTGAGAAGCAAGTCGGACACCAACTTCTGGGTCCCTTCCATTTCTATGATTCAAATATCTTCCCTTTGAACTCACAGCATCTCCAGGACTCTGCCACTCTATGTAGTTTAACTCTCATCGACAACCACTGTACCTACCCCATCCTCATTGGCAGCAGACATCAGGAGAGAACAGATTGTTCTTTGCAGCAGCTGAAAGAGGAAATGAACATGTTTTGATCATGACAAAAACTTCGTGTTTTAGAAAACATTCTGTTTACAGATTAAAACAGTCACATCAAACAAAGATTAATGATTTCAATTTAGCATAGTTTTATTTCTCTGGCCAAAAAAGCAGGGGAGAGGTGACACAAAAGATGTTTAGAATAGGAGCCTGAAAATACAGGTTCCTTGCAGGCTGTGGAGATCTTCCCAAGAGCCCAACCCAAGGAAGTCCTTCAGCTGGACCTGATGCATTCAATGTTTTGGAAACCGCAGGCTGAACACAATGACCGTGCTACTTGATCAAGACCTGGGAGCTCGATTCTCAGTGCAGTGACACACAAGTCTAGCATCAGATTAAATTATGGGATACTTAGATCTTTTTTTCTCCTTCTAACAGAGCTTTTATACAATTGTCATTTACAGTACTCATGTATCTACATATCTAGCCTCATTATACTCAATACACTGATGCTCATTTTTGGCCATACCTTTACTTTTACTGTACTTTGAGATTGGGATGGACAACTCAAGAAGACTTCCAGCTGCATTTTCAAAACTGGTGAAATGACAACTTCAGAGCATTGGTTGCAATATAGCAGTTCACTGAAGTGTGCAAATAATGATGGAAAAACACAAAGAATGGAAAAGTTATCAATCATTAAATCAAAACACAAACAAAAAACAGCTTGCTTATTCCCTAACCACTTTGCTGGTAGGCTTCTAGTGGAAGAACAATGTTAAAAGCTTCAGCTGATAACAGCAAACAGAGCTCTTCTGTTGGTGGACATAAGTAATATTAATGGAGGACCTAAATTCTTCTAGCAAAAGTATCTTCTTTTTTAAGTTCATGCAACATGTGGGGAGGTTGTGATTTATACTCAACTCACTTCATAAAATACTACTCTCATAACCTTCTAAAAGTTGTGGCCAAAAAAAAAAAAAAAGGTATAGACTTGGCCTAAGTGACTTGTTGATTTAGGCCCTCACTGAGCAGACACTCAACATTTGCAGCACACACTTAAGCCATATGCATAAAATTAAGCACAGCCATTAGTACTTGCTGGAATATGGTCTTAAATAAGTGTTGATGCTACATTGTTCTCCAAACAAAGCAGAAGTGTCCTTGAGAATATAGAAAAAAAAAATTCATGAAGTACACTAGTATGTGTACATACACTCCTCCTTGGTTTTCGCACGACAGTATAATGTAGGACAACTTTTGCTTTATTTTCCTCTTTTCCCCTCAGAGGTTTTACACAGCAGAGCATATGCAATGAAATTTCTCGTATTTAAGAAAGTGGTATATATTTCAATGGGACTGTAATCACCTTACTTCTCCTTCTGCTTTTTTAAGTTTTTCCAATACAGAGAAGCCCCTTTCCTTCTTTTTACACTCTCACTACTCTTATCTCCTCATGCTTTCATCCCACCAGCTACCTCAAGAGTAAGCTGGCTAAGGAACTGAAGGGGATACTTCCCAAGAAAATGCCAGTGTGGTGCAGGTTCAGCCTTTGGCATGGTAACACGTCACGCTTGTGACAGCTGTACATCCCAAATTATTCAATAGCCTTTATAGAAAGGCTGTAAATTTAATTGGTCTGAAAGGCATCTCATTCACATTTATGTAAATTGCAGCAAAGATCACAGCTTGATATAAAACTGTGGTGAGTTACTGATATACAGGGTAACAACATCGGGTACAAAAATACAAGAAGTTGCTTTTCAAGGAGTTCAAAATAGGCCTTTGATTTATGTGGCACGTTCATTAAAAGAAATACTATAATGCAGCGGGGGATGAAATCTTTATAAGCAAAAATTTAGCTTGGAAAATGTGGTAGCTACAAATTCAAACCATTTCATATCTACTTGTATCTTTCTTAATAAATTAATCTAACCTTGCTGGTTTTATCAGTTCATCAGCAATAAAAACACTACGTCTCAGTTCTAGGAAGGAACAAAGTGCAGCCTGTGCCTGCAGGAATTATTGCATCACCTACTGCTGTTATGGCTACAACTGCAGAACACCTGGAATCCTACAGAGCACCTTGACTCTCACCTGTCCTGGGGATACAGTTCCAACTTTCCGTTGCCACATCTGTCACACGTAGGCCAGGAGAAAGCAGTGCTCTCATTAACTCCAACAACAGTACCTGCAGAAAATTGTATTTTTATAAGATAATAAATGTAAGCTAGCAAACGCAGACACTTCTGGCTTCACAGCAGGCTCGACCCCATCTTTCTCTCATCTTAAGAATAAGACTGTTCCTTTCATGGGCTCAGAGCAAGTATCAGCTTTTCCAGGAATCTCAGTCCCTTTCTCCTTCATCTCTTCAAAAAAGAATGACATTCTAAGAGTATCAAATGTGGGTATTTGAAAATTAACCCTCCAAACAGGTTATTTTTTTTGTTTGTTTGAGGGCTTTATTGTTTTTCTGTGGTTTGTTTTGTTTGCTTGCTTGCTTGCTTGTTTGCTTCTTGTTGTCTTCTGCTTCTCTGATGCCTCCTTGGCAAGAAACAGAAAAATCGTCAGGTCAAATACCTTGATATTGATATTTACAAAACACAAACCAATTACAAGATTCAATCCTTTTCAAAAACAATGATGCAGGCTAAATTCCATTAACAATGGAGTTATTCTACATCTACACCGATTTAAGAGAAATCAGATCTCACCCACAGATTTAAGTGTGCGCTTAAGAAGGGAATGCCAAAGATATTTTGGACTAATACAAAGGGCCTTGCGAGTTTTGGCAAGAAAAACATTCTGAGTTTTATGAGAAGCAGTAAAGAGTTTATTATGCTTTATGGTAATGATATGCTGAAATAATTAGCATTGTTTATGGAGAAAATCCTTATGAGCATTGTGAACTAAACATGGTGGATCAGCTGCAAGAACAAAATTACAGTAAAGTAAGCCCTCAGTCTGGTACAAAAGAGGCATAGACTAAAAATTCCAGCTCCTTTTGAAAAAGAATCTCACAGTTGTATAAGACATTCAATGAAATAAACCCCTGGAGACCAGGGAACATTTGCACTCTCTGTAAAACAGGTTGTTAATCTCCTCCGTTCCTGACTCTCCTGAGACAAGGGCTGTCAGAAAGGATGAAATGACACATAAACAGCAAACCCATATTTTCCTTTGGGAATTCGAAGGACAGCAGGCCTGAAGATCAGGAAAGTAACTTCTCACATACAACATTTATGACCTGACTTCTATATATATAATAACATGGATTACACTGCTTTTTTTTTTTTTTTTTTTGTAGTTAACTTCTTGGCCTGTAATAGGAATAATTTTGATTCTCCAGTTTTTGTGATACACTGTGAGTTTCTATCAGCACCTGCAAGATAGACAATTCCTGCCACAGCACAGGCTTGCTTCCCTTGCTAATGGAAAAGAAGAAGATACTAATTATTTTGCTCAACATTTTTCCTTTTTCATAACAACTTTACTTTTTCTAAAAAAATTCCCTCTTCTGACAGGTCTTTTTCTCTCTATGTCTCTCACCTTGGGACATCCACTTTTTACGTGGCAGATAGTGACAGGACAAGGTGGTATGGTTTTAAGCTAAAAGAGGGGAGATCTAGATATGATGTCAAGGGGAAATTTTCCACTGAGAGGGCGGTGAGGCACCGGCATAGACTGCCCAGAGAAGCTGTGGTGCCCCATCCCTGGAGGTGCTCAAGGCCAGGTTGGATGGAGCCCTGGGCAGTCTGCTCTGGTGGGCGGCAGCCCTGCCTGCAGCAGGGGAGTGAGACTGGGTGGGCTTTAAGGTCTCTTTCAACCCAAGCCATTCTATGAACTTTTCCACCAGTTGTGTGCCATACTGCAACTACAGGATGCCAGTGCGCAAGTAACACAAATCCATGTGAGGAAGATGAATCAGGATCATTCTGACATTATGCCTAGTGGAAAAGTTCATTTTGATGAAAACACAGAGCTGCCTCATGAGATCACCAGAGATCACTGAAGTCAGAAGAAACACAACTCCAAACAGCAGGAGATCTAATAATCCAGCAACAGTCTTTTGCATCCTGCATGCAAAGTGATTTTTCAAATTTAAGCTGCTGATCTACTGTATGTTTTTGTAAATCTTTCAGATTTTGCTTGGTTTTTGCAAACCTTTTAGATATTCTTGTGAGATTCTTCTTTTAAATGGAAACACACACAGCCAAAATTAGATTTTTACTTCCACACTACTTTTCTGGGTTGTGGCTGACATCGTTAAGAAGAAACTGACAATAGCTCAATTAGGACAACACCTGGAAAAAAAGGTGTCGAGTGAAGGATGCAAAGAAAGGCTAAGGACTAAAAGTAACATTCTGGTTGAAATGCTGAAAAAGAAAAGCGTGTACACAATCAGTTGTCTGCTAGTCAGTTACCCTGATTAACAGATAGGAAAGAAGAAAGTGCAGTCCAAAGGAAAGACCTAAGATGATTAACTCCATTTCGTTCAGACTGCAAACAGGGAAACTAAAAAAAAGAAACCTGAGTAAGGGCTTAAAGACAAAAATATCCAATGTAAAAATTCAGTCACTGGATGTGAATCATACACTAGGCAAACATCATTAATCACATAATAGTCCCACGCAGCATACGTGGTATGAACTAACTAGAATTTGCTTGTAAGCATGGTTTAGAGTAAGAGCAGTTCTCAGCAGCATGAACTGCCAACATTTAAGTCATCCTAACTGCTACTATATGGCAAAAAGAGGTTACTTTGGCATGGATAGTGATGAGAAAATAAATGTGTTAACCCCTCAGCTCACAGGTAAGAACCACAGACTGATCTTTGAAAGAAGAATAAACTGCCTAGTAGAAAGCAATCACAGGTTCTTACCAGGTCCCAGAGCTGGTACGATCAGGCCCCTCTGAAATTTCTGAGAATCTCACTGGCTCTCCTTGTCACTCATTTTTTGATGGGGGAGAAAGGATTTGACCGAGTGTAACTGGAAGACTTCATTTAGCAGAACACTGACACAAATAAATGAAGAAAATTTGCAGCAAGGGCTATTCCACTGATTAAAAGGATTTTTTTCTAGTGAAGGTTGAGAAACTACACTGCCAACTTCCCTGAAAGGCAGGAGGTGCAGCAAGTAGGGCAAAAGAACAGGAAGGAGCAACACTTCAAGAAGGGGTAAAGAAAGCCTTTGCAGCTCCTTTGAGCATTAGATGAGAGGAAGCCTACATACAGCACACGCAGGTGACCAACAGTACGGGAAGTAAAAGGAGGACACAAAGAAAAACAATAAACACAGTAATCCTGCTGCTCATTGAAAGTCAGATTAACAATTTGGTGAGTTTTTTTCTAGATGAGACAGAAGTGGTGAGTGCATTTTGGAGAAGACAATTTTTCTCCATCAAATTCATGTTCCCACCAACAAAACAGGGTTAATGTTATTATTTTCATTTCTTTTCATTAGGAAGTTGTAAGCACTAGCTAACCAGATCCCAAAGCAGCGGATATATGTTTTAAATGCTATTAAATAATGTTAGTTACACAAAAAGTGAAGGTTATAATCTATATGTAGCACTAGCATAGGGTTAAAGATGATGCTTTATATTCTACACTGGTACAAAGGTGTGGGAACATACTGATAACAGCTACCCCAAGCAAATTTCATATCAAGAAAGACAAGATTGTAAGATTAATTTACCCCGATGTCATTCTTCCATCTCTAATAAAGAACAGGGAAAGTGTCACACCTCTAATGTACATAAAGTGTTTGTTTACACACAGATCACAAAGGTGTCTTCACTTTGCTTTACTGAAAAAAGAAAGGACAGACACACACTTTTGCTTTATATACTCTGTGAATGGGATGAAAGAGGACAGGCACTCCGGGTAACCTAGTTACTAGTGTAACTTAGTTACAGTAAGTAAGAGCAGAGAAGTAATAACTCTTAGTATAACTACTGCAGAATTTTAAAACAAACAAACAAAATCAGAACAAAATAAAAAGTACGTCCTACCCAGTGACAGAAATATCTTTCAGGTAACTCACAGTATCAGTGGAAGATGTACATAATGACCAAGGCTTAGAGAGACTGTAGTTGTGCTTATTTTTCATTATATAGAGTTCAATGTTTGCAAGAAACTCATATATCAATCACAGAGGCATTTCTAACTTGCAGCTCTACCCTAAGAGAAGGTATAGTTAGTAACAGCCTTGAGTGGTTTAAAACTGACTTTTTGGTGTATTATTATATAGCCGAGAGAACTAACTTGTAATTACTATTTACTATTACTTTAAACATCATTTCAAACATTCAAGTGAATACTTGGAAGTGTAAATGTAAAATAGTTTTGTACAAGGGCTACTAGAATTGTAAGAGTTAAATTAAAAAGGGAAAATGTCTTTAAAAGCCAAAAGTTACTTGGCTTTTAAGAACTTCTCCCTATAGGCATTCTATAAATGGAGTGTTTAAGAAGTCTGAGTGGACAGTGTTAGAAAATACTGTGTATGAAATGTTTCTACACAATTAGGAAATATTAGAAAATACACTGCAAGAAATGTTTCTGCGTGGTTAGTGCTAGGACTGAAGTATCAGACAAAGCAACGATCCAAAGTGGCTGGTGAGCAAATCTCAGCTAAGTTAAGCTAGGTGACTATAGTGAAATATTAAACTGCCCCATTGCAGCAAAGCTCCAGGAAAATTAACAGGACAGTAACCTCTACCATTTGGAGTCTGGCTGACATATCTTCTCCATCTGCCTGAAAAATATTGGTATCCCTTAGTGTTGCCAGTATCAACAAGGCTGGTGTGAACAGAAGGCTTCTGAAAGAAGATGGTGATGGAAGGAATATGTTCAAACAGACTGCGCATCAAACATTTATTCTGGGGCATCAGTGAGTGGGTGCAGCGAGCAGGCAGAATTTGGCCAGCAAAAGACAAACAAAGCTCACAAAGATGCATAAAAACTTAAACATCCTAATGATCTACGGCAATATGGTGCTTTTTATCCCTGCACCCTGTTTGTGTAAGAAATCAATATGAGGACCTGAAAGATTAAAGTGAACACAAATAATTAACCATGTTCATTTCAGAAAAGGCCAATACGAACCTCTCACGGCACAAATGGAATTGGCCTGTGTGGTAGAATGCAGCTCATCGAGTTTGACAGGGCCAGGCAGCTCACTGAGGTCAGCATCGGCAGCCGAGCACAAAAGAGGCTTTTGTAATAAGAGAACAGTACGTTCAACACAAATAATCCTACCTGCCAACAAAGACATTTCAACTCAGTACAGTAACAAGGAAAAAGGTGACCATGATAATTGTCATGGCCAATAAAGACATTTATCACTGCCAGCTACTAAACAGATGGATAGACTCCATCAGGTTTTCTCAATGACAAAATATTTTGCTTTCAGTGATACATGCAGCATGCTCTTGTTACATTCCATGACTCTTGGGGAAAATGATCTTCTAAAAACTCCAACATATTAAAAAAGCAAATCAGATTCCATCCAGACTGCACTGTACCATGCTGGAAACACAAAGTCCTTGTCTCTTCCCTAGTAAAAATGTCAGTCACCCTCAAGGTTGTTTTATTTTTATTTATTTGTTTACCTTAAGATTACAAAGTGTAGGTGCATGCAATACTTTATTCTCCTAATAAACAAAACCAGTGCAGCCTCAATTAGCAAGGGAAAACGGACTGATTAGTGGATGTGGTGACAGGACCCACAGCCACTTACGCAGTTGCATTTTGGAAGTGAGCAAAGGCACAAGACATGAATTACACAGGCAAACACCACACAGAAGGATGGGTGAGCCTCATTCATATGAATGACTAAAAATGAATGTAGAGTGAACCATCTCACGGGATCTGTACAGTACTGAAGGCTCATAGCTGAAATGGTAAGGGAAAGCTTGTAATGTCTCTATCTAGGGACACTCAAGTCTCTAGATTCACTGTCTTACTCCTTTTAGATGTTCTAAGTTCAATAAAACAAGATTCTGCAAGACTATCAAAACAAATGAAAGCAAGTTTCCTACTATTTCTGAATCTTCTGTCAGCTAGCAAATTTGACAGTGGTCTTTAGATTCAACAGTCATCAAGCAAGACTTACAGAAATATTGGCGAACAAACAGTATGATAACTTACTTTCTTATTTACTTGGGAGATAAAGAAAAAAATCCAAAAACTAACAACAGCAGAAGAGAAATCGTACAGAAAACCTCTAATTACAACCCCTTTCAAATTTCTCATCCCAAACTTGCAACGTTTCATCTTCATCTGAGAGTGAAAGTCTACACAGGTTACGTATTACAGAGTTAGTAATGAGGGTGTTTTTTCAGTTTTATTCCAGTTGCTTCAAAACCACATGTAAAGCTTACCATTTCCCCACAGGGCATCCTTGAAGAAGATGAATTGCGAGGCAACACTGAGGGCTTCTATGATTTCCGTACTGAGAACGCATGATGCAGTGACTGACACAGCAACAACTTTTGGAATTCCATGAACTACACTTTGCAAAGTGAAATCAGTCACAAACAACAACATCTCTCTTTGATTTACAGGAACACTGTGTTTTGTCTATGATTAAAAAAAAAAAAAGATACAAAATTGGAATGCAGTCGTTAATTTTTAAAAGAAGGAAAGACAAGTAACATATTCATCTTTAAACAACTACTAAAACTGAAAAATTACTACACTTACGGCCTGTATAGAAGAATGAATCAGATTTTTCATTGTTCCTTATGCAGATACAGACTAGCATTTCTACCTTCAGTTAACTTTCCAAAGTTGACCCACTGGGATCTTGGTGCTCTTTCTATCAATTATCATGTTTTATCATAACTCATTTGGATATGAAAATAATTTTATAAAAAGTTAATTGGCTGTTTTTATGAGCAAAGAGTAAAGCAACTTTTCCTTTAAGAAAAGAAAGGCTAACATCACCTCTAATATTAAGAAAACGTTCTATGCACTGTTGTCTGATTCTGAAGAGTAACTCTCCCTAATAGCTCCTATAAATACAAAGCTGCAGGGTTTTCTTTCTGTGGAAGAAACACATCTCCAGATATCTGAATGATACACAGAAATATGAAAGTAGATAACTCATAAGTAAGAAACACAGGAAACCACAATAACAATGCAAGTTTTCTGCCTAAGACAGGTACCAAAATTAAGGTATATCAAAACCAGTGATGTCACAACCAAAACAACTACATTTTATGTCAAGCTTCGTATCCGAAAACAATTATCACTAAGTCAGTAGTGCTTTAAAAATACTCACACTGTGATGATGAACAAGACAGATTAGATAGACATGATATACACATCAGCGATTAGTGCGGAGTCTCTAGCAAAATCAGACGGGTTGACAATGCAAGGATTTCTTCTTTATTTTTGTTTTTAACATAACTTTTATAATACCTATATGTGCATGCAATTTTTCCCATACTTTAAAAAAAATGAGCTTAATAACAGACTATATTTCATATTTACCAGACCAAGCAACTTGTAATTTTAAATATTCTGATATTTTAAAATATTTAACTGATTTTTTTGTTTGTTTTAAAAAGGCTTTGTTAATATTTTTAATTAGTCTGTTGATTAAAAATCATTCAGTTAAGACATTTTAATACTAAAATGATTGGAGAGACACATATCACACAAGTATTTTATTCTTAAAGTTACATTTTTATAGCATAAGGTAACGCATTGAGAACTCCAGTTTTTTATCTTCAGTTAAATTCAAACCTTGAAGAAGTTAATCAGACTGAAAATAACTTTTGCTCGCGATGGCAGCTCTTAGAGCAAATACAGTAATTAGGAGTAATGACAGATAACATTCATCACTCAGATATTATGGTTATGCCTGAATGTAAGTTGCCTATTGCATTTACATTATTTCTTTCCCTCATAACTACGTGCATTTGAGTACCTCCTCTGTGCAGATACTAACAAAATAGCTTCAAAAGAAGGATGCTTTACAGCTGTCCCATGAGAATTACTAGCACATTAAAAGCTGGCTTTCAGAAGTATCATCCAAAAAAGTAAATAATAATAACATCAAAAATCACAAAAGTTAGTATAAAATCATCATCTTGCTATGTGTGACAATTTGTTCTGAACAGAGAGGACACAACAGACAAATAGCAGCAGGATTGAGTTATGAGGAAGGACAGCTCCTTAACCACAGATGGAATATATTTCCCCATATTCCTTCTGTACCACAGTACAGATTCTGAGCAATAATAAAAGCATATTTCCATTCCTCCTTCACACAAACGAAGCATCTCAGAGCACTGTGGCTTCATAGAATTATTAATACTACTTTTAAAGTATGTTTGAATTAACTCATGTAGCAGATTATCTTTGCTAAATGAACTAAACTGTATTCCCTATTTCACATATCATAACTGAATGATTTTGCATGTGAACAATAAACCCTCTTGGCAAAGGTATCTGCAGTTAACAAGCTGCTGCTCATAAACTTCTGGAAGAATTAGGCAAGCAATTCACTCACAGCAGGTAAATACCATTACTTTCTAGAGCAGCAATGCACAGTGTTACCCAGCGGTTATAAAGAAGATGATCTCCCAGTGCTTTTCCAATACTACTTTCAAAAAATGTATAAAAAATCATGCTGTTCACTCATGGAGATCTACTGCCTATAGTTCACCAAACAAACTCAGGAAACAGCTAGTAAACCTCCCAGCAGAAAGAAGGAATCACAGGCTTCTTTATTCTTGTTAGACAAGCTTCCATTCTTCAAAGTCACATTTGTTCCTGCATTCTTCACCTTTTCTATAATTTAGCGATGAAGTGATTCTACGCAAGAATGTTGACGACCTCCAATGTCTCAGATGTAGATGTTCCCTAATACAAAAAGGCTTGGCTAGGATATCACTAGTCTGTAATTTATTTATTTCTGTTAATTGAACAGACTCCTTGAAAATAGAATTCCACATATGTACATATCCATCTTTCTGCCAGCAGCCTGAAGATCCCATTAAGCTATCCCTAATTTCTCATGTTTAAAAAAACTCTGCTGTCACTTAGCGTGGAGAAAGCACTGCTGAGTGGTAAGAGTTACCCCATATCTCACGAGCTAAAGCTACTCCCTGCCTAATAACCAAATCACAACTCGTAGGCTTCTGAAGCAAGAGGAAAAGACCTACATCACATTTACGTCCCATACTGCTGGGAAGCATCCTCAGCTATTTTGCTGTCTGTTCAGAAGTTTCTTTGCCTTTGGTTCATATGCTTTGATTCACACTTTATTTTGTGTGGTGCTGATGGACAATTGCAAGCTGTTCTCCCCAGAGCTAGCTGAACTGAGGGTCCAGTCACCAGGAAAAAATAAATAAATCAACAACAAAAAAATCCTTCAACTACTGAGGGAGTTAGCAACATTTCAAAAGGAAGTTGTAGCATAACTCAGAAAAATTCAGAAACAAATAAAATGTAATTATAAGCTTCCCAACACAGTGTGGATGGCGGATGTATTTACCTAAAGTTCCTTCTTTCTACTAGCGGGACCATAAAGGCCAAGTTTGCCAGAGGGGTGTCTACTGAAGTCAACAAAAATAGTCCACCCACTTGCCTGCAAAGAGCAAAACTGCATCTTTATAAAACCATCATCAGTTACGTTCTATACCAACTCAACTGACTGGGAACATTTTGCTGCATATGTCTGAGGACAGTACTTACCTACAAACTGATTTTCATTGGAAGACTAAATGAACTACCTGTGAGCTCCTTTATTAGGGTGAAATATTATTTTAAGCTAGATGGCAATTTATTCAAATATAATTCACGTTCTAGAGTAAATGGTATTGAAAGTGAAGTTCATTTTACCCATCCACAAGCATTTTAGACCTGGTGATAATTCTGTTCGCATAGCTCTTGAAGGTAATTCAGGAGGTATTTGTATTCTCCCCTAAACAAGATAAATGCCGACCTCTTCACATATATGTTATGCTAATTTTATGTCAATTTCATTGCTAAATGAAAAGATTACCTGCGGCCTTAGATACAGCACTCGTGCCCAAAAGCTACAACGTTCATTACAACCACTGCTCTGAAAAAAATTGTACAAAAACAGGGAATGAGACAAACATGGTAAGTGAAATTTAGTGGTACAAAACATCAGTTACCAAACTTTTAAAGCAACTTACTTGAAGAATTTCCTTTAGACTATGCACAGTCGGTGGCTGGTACAAATTAGAAATCCTCTCTTCCTCATCCACTTTCACATGTATTTCACCAGAGTCAACAGTCAGAATGTAACAGAAGCTGGGAGGACGAAGATTAGTTGTCATCTATTAAAAAGGAAAGGAAAGAAATGCAACCTTACAAAAGGCATTCCAATTTGGCCAGTCAGGTTTTATAACAATACCCTAAACGAACCACGCAATTTGCATATTAAGAGCAATGGGAAAACAAAATAATGACTGTCTGAAGTAGAAGCTGAGATAACAAAACAATATTCACAAGTTCTAAGTGAAATCAGCCTGCGTGTATCATTCTTTCCATAATCTGACATTGATCCTCATCGCAAAAACATCTTGCGATTTGGCACGCTTGGCAAACACGGCAACTTTTTCAAGGTGACAGTCGTTGTTCAGCATTTTTTTAGTATGTGGTAGGGGTGCCCTGATTATTTATTTTTTATCGTCCATAACTTTTCTGAGATTTGGGGACTTTAGCATGTGGGTGGGTTTTTTGTGATAGTAAACAGCTGAAGAACTTTAAAAGCTGCTAAATTAAATCCAGGACAGCACAAGGAGATAATGAAGAACAGGAACTCAGCAACTACAAGAACTGCTCTTTTTGTGTTATACCAGATTTTTCTTCTCCCCTTAAAAAGTATTGTGACGTAACAACTTTATCTCCATTTAAAGAATGAGAAAAGCTTCTGAGAAATAAAAGATGCTACACTACAGTAATTTTTATTTAGGACTTGGTAAATATTCTTATAACGTTGTTAGTTATTAATAAAGCATTTAATACAATAAATCCAAATCCGCTGAAGACAGCTGTCCACCCATTAAAAATAATCTGCCTATAGAGAAAAAAAAAAAAGACATCAACTCACATTCTTATTTGCCTGTGACAGCACTAAAAAAGGTATGCAAATCTACACACAACTCCAAAGAAATCCATGCCACAGATCTCACTGCAGCAGCATTATCAGGGTGTTGGCAATATTATTTAGGTATCGATGCTTAAATGTGCTTCCATAAAGCTGTGTAAAACTATATTGCTTGTACAAGGAAAAATATGTCTCAGCTAAAAAAACCTGTGTTCTACCAAAAATCTGCAGAATTAGAATACGTCTCGATACTCTGTAGAACAAATTAGTATTTTAAACCCATGGCAGAAGTGTAAATTGCATGATTATGGAAAGTGTTCTTCATTTCTAGGTTGCTAATAAAACAGAGAAAAAGAAGAACAAAAGAAAATCATAACAATGCTGAAGAACATTTAAAAGTTTTGCTCCACCCATGTCAATTTCCATTCCGTTGTCCACAGTATTTTAACATACAAAACAGTCCTTTCCTCTGAGACTTCTGAAATATCTAGATGAAAGAGAGAATCAAAGAAAAAATGGTAGTTTCACTCATTTTCAGTCTTGGTTTTATAACCAAGGTCTGAACTTTTTATTATTGAAAATAAATCCCTGTACTCTCCCAAGAACTCTGTAGATTATAGCTAAAAGAATTTCAGAGTTCAGAAATAACTAAGAATAACTAGTAATATCCATTTTATGAAGTCCTCTGTTTTCAAGACTTGTTTATTTCCAGATTTTTCTTCCTAGGCTCTAACATAAATTTTTAATACCATAAACTTCTTCCCTAAAGAATAGCTATACAGGAACACCAAGCCAGCACAACCACTTGGTTACCAAGAAGCTTCTCAAATGACCTTGTATTACCAAAATGCCACTCGATTTGACAGAACTCCTTTTCAAATACAAAAGCTAATTAAATGAAAATTAAAGATGTAATTTTGGATTGGAAAATGTACAATAACGTACTTCAAATCTATTTTAATACTTCACATTAGGAATTTTCACCACCTCCCAAAATCACAGAAACTTTCATTATTTTTAGTAGGTAATTTTTGTTTTTATCTTTTGACTGCCTTCACAACTCTCCTCCTGTGAGGAGAGGAGAAGAAAGGAATAATTTGACTGGATACTCCATCATTTTAGTTCTAGAGGGTTAATAAAAGGCTAATTGCATCATTTTGGAAAGAAGCTGCTAATCCAGAGAGCCTCAGGTTGGCCTAAGGCAGATGGCAGAACCAATGAAACAAATCTCAGTAGCTAAAGAGAGGGGGAGAATCTGATTCCTCAAATATGTTACGCTACTAAGAAAAACAGTAATTGTTGTGAAAAAGTATATTTCCATAATAACAAAACTTACCATTTCAGGGTCTTGACTTTGTCCAGGAACTTTTACAGGCACTACTGGAGGCCACAAACTGTCTATCAGACTAAAAAGTCCCAACGCCCTTCAATAAGACCAATAAAATTAGGTTTAGAATGGTTTCCACTGTTAGAAGCTGTACTAAAAAGATTCATTAAGAAATACAATTTAAACCATTGCATGATTATGAAAACATTTTAAAATCATATTTGTTTTCTACAAGCTGGTTTTGATTTGGTCTAATTAAATCTCCATCATTTCTGCTGCAGGGTGGAGAGGGAGGGAAGGGACACATCACATACAGTGACAAGCAAGTCATATTTAATGCTTTGCCATGAACAGCCTGTGACATGGTAAAATCCAGGGGAAGTGGGGTAAGTGCTAGTTTGGGAAGGACACAGACACCAGTACAACTTTTAAAAAACAGCTTTTAACTATTTAGTTGGTAGCTTGAACAAAATGTTTTGCTTCTAACATCTTCATTTCTTGCTTTTCTCTAACACTGATTGCCAATGCTATTAGGAAAGATTGCAATGAGATAGGAGTGGAGAGACAGGCAAGATTTTGTTATCTGAATACCCGTGCCTTAGAATACAAAGAGCCGTCCCCTTCCTATGCAGCTGTTCATTTGGTTATGATTCTTTTCTTTTGCAAGTTTTCCACCTTCAATTTAGAAACAAACAAAATTAACAGCCCAGCATACTAAGATTAACTGCTGCAAATCCTTCAGCTTTCGCACGCAAAGCTGCAATGTGCAGCAGTTTGGTGGCTGGCTTGTTGGTTGATGTGTCATCCATGCAGTAAAAGCAGGAACATCCAAGGGAGAGGCCAAGAAAATAGCTGAGGGAGGGGAAATAGCTACAGATAACCAACTTGAAGAGGCGTGCATTTTTGAGTTTAAGCTCTCCGTTATCTTGTCCTAGCTCTCTGTGCGTGTTCTGTGTAGTCAAAGTACAGAGATCTGGATTTTAACCCTACAGTGCCTCTGAGAACTGCCTGTTTGTCCCTCCAGTTATGAAAGCCATCACTTCTGAAACAGTTATAAAAATGGAGTCCAAAACTTGATGAAGGTAATCTCAGGTTCTAATAAAAAATGCTTAGAAGAAACAAAAGGTGAGTTCTTGTTCTTGACTGAAGCACGTTTTAATATGCTGCTTCTTTTCAAGGAGTAACAGATCTTTAAAGTTCTGCTTTTAACTCACTTCTGCTCGAGCTTATTTAATTCCTTATTTCCCTCGCCCTTCTTTTCAGCCTTAAATGCTTATACTTTGGGTATCTAATGTCAGTCAGTTTCTTCCCATATTTTTTCATATATATAGCAGCAGGCATCACATATGAGAATGCTAACAGTGATGCCTGTGGACCAATACTACATGAATGTAAATCTCTGAGAGTGACTGGACCTCAGGGAATAATGCTTTCAATTTAAGATTTGGGTAATCAACTGGCAGGTTAAAAAGATGATGTTGCTGTCTGTAGTTGTTTTCCCCACAGTGATGAAGAGACCAGGAACACAAATATGCTGCCCTTCTACAAAAGTGACTTATATGGCATCATCACCAAGTCTGTAAAAGGAAAAGGCTGAGTACAGAGGCTGAGGTTTTTGTTTTGCATTTTGTTTTTAGCAGACTATTACAACATACAAAGCAACACTTCTTAGGTATGAATCAGACTTCAGAGCAAAATGACCACTTCTCCATTTCTTGACATGGTGACACTTTGTCTTGTACCACACAGAAAGAAATCTCTGTAGTTGCAGGAGGGCCAGCGCCCAGTGGAGCTAACTGCCCCTGTTAATTGGGACACAAGGACGGAGAACTACAGAAGCAGAGAGCAGCCTCTGTGCGACAAAGGAAGCTACACAAGTGGTGTTGCTCTCTTGACACTGAGTATAAGGGCAGGATATGTATAATAGCATACTGCAATTCTGTGTGCGTTTGTGTACGTGTATTCAGAAATCATGCATTTATCAACTTGCAGTCCAGATAGAATCACATCTCTGCACAGACCTTACAGTGATCCACCAGTGAAAATCTGTGTTTTTAAGCTTGCGCAAGCAACATGGAGTTGTCTCTTAGTCTTTAGTTCTCTTCTAGCTTGCAACTTAATGTCAGAACATCTATGACACACAGTATTGTGTCCTTTCAGAAGAGCTCATAAACTGCTTGAGCTAGGAGCACTTAATTATTACTGAACTACAGTATTTGTTTACAAACAGGGAGCAGAGCAGCACTCCTAAACATCTTGGACTCATCCTTCTCTTTGACTCCAGTCAGGCAAACCACAAATACGTTTGCCACCCAAAGGATGTGCAAGTTCCAAGTCACATCATGTAGAGACGAGGGGATCCTCCTCTGTAGAAAGGGGAGATCTCTCCTCAAGCTGTCCCTGACGGGCCCAGGGATGTATCAGACAGAGTACCCGGTGAGGGGCTCCCTTTTGCTCTACCGATTCCCATGCCTCCAGGAAAATTAACTGTCTCTTTACATTTATGGACTTTGACTTAGCAGAAGGGGGAATGAGGGGGGAACAACCACTGTGGAGAAACGGCAAGACATTGTGTCCTCCTCTGTAGAAAATCATTATCCTTGCAGAAATAATAAAATTTATTCTCTTTATTGGCCATGCAACACTCAAATCCCACTTCAATCTGACTTGAACAATGGGTGTATTTTATCCAATATATGTATCCTTCTTCAGAGGTAGAATCAGGACAAGAGATGAACAGTTGGCTCTGTGCTACAGAGAGGGAACTTGGTTAGCCCTGATGTGCACAAAGAGCCGTTCTCATTATGGAAGACAAAATTAAAACTTAACAATTTAGATCTGTGAGAGTACTTACTAATCACTATTTTAAAATATATATATAATATCATTTTGATGATAAATTATAGACTTCTAAAAAAAAAGCAAGAGTAAGAAGTGAAAAGAAACATGCACATGATCAAAAAAAGTATTTTTAACTATTAAAATACTAAAATATCTTAATTAATAACATTTTTATTACTTAAATGACAAGGACGTTATTGTAACATTCTATAATCTTCCTTCAAACAAGAAAAAAGAAAACAAGACTGAATCCACACCAGGAAACAGACAGAAGTTACCTATCAGATTCTAAATAAAAGATTTAAAACTGCTAATTCCATGCCAAACTGAAACCATGTGTATTTGATAAAAATCTTTTTGACCCATACTAAATACGTGTCTGTCCAGTACTTATCACTGACATAGCAAGACCACAAGTAATCTAACAGAGTTTTAAAATATTGACTTTTGTAGAAGTGTGGACTTTGGACAGATAGGTCCTCTACATAGAGGTACACTTCTCTTCTGTAAATCCACACCTTTAAGCTTTGCTAAAACACAATGATATTGTTATATATAATACATCTGTGTGTGTGTATACACACAGACATAAGCATGTATATATGATGTACATTGTAGGCAAAATAATTATTTTTAGTATTCTAGATTATTTTTATTATCCGATATGCTTAAAAGACATTCCTCTTAGATTTTGCTCGCTGAACTGCGGCATGTCTTTTCTGTTTGTCCATAAATGCAGACTGCCTGTTATGTATCCAGACAGCAATCAGAACATTTTAAAGACTTCACGTGACTGAGAAAATGCCAAATCTGCTTGCAGCATGTGCAGGAATTAATCCTGACCTATTGGCAAATCATCTTAAACTGCCTGATAGTTGCACTGCTTGCTAGAGAGTGACTGATACTAACAAAACATCATTTGCTTTTCCATCCACTAATTCTTGCCAGAGATGATGACTGTGCTGCCCTGCACATAATAACTTGCTTTCTTTTGCTCACCTATTCTCCTTAGTTTTACAGTTCAGTAGATAACAGAAGTCACCTTCTACTCGCCTTCCTGGCTTGTTCTGCCCTTCATTGCTAAGTCAAGTGGCATACATCCATATTTGCACACAAGCATATATGTTTGCCATCTGATTTTTAATTAAAAACATACAAATTAAAAAGAAAAGTCCTTGTAATTATATTTAGAAACCCAGTAAACTATAAATCTGTATCTACAGTCTCAGTATATCTCTGATCCTGTGGACATTTCGTGCTATAAGCTATACTGCAAAAATCAAACAACTTAAAACTTGGAATTTTCAGAGCAGTATTTCACTGGTTTTGTTTCTGAAGTTGTACTAAGCAGTTACAATGTCAAACAATACTCCAATCTGAACTAAGCAGTTTTTGTTTGTTTCTCCCACAAGCATGAAGTTTCATCTACAGTTCTGGTCCAGAAGCTGTGCATGTGATGTGCCTGACTCAATTTTTAAACAGTACAGGTATGCTGCTATGATTTTTGATCACAAAGTGACTTACAGTTTGGGGGATTTTTCCACTTTAATAACTATGCCACAGGTTCAGAGAAAAATGACAGAAAACATCAGAAACACCAAAGATGATAGGAGGAGGAAAACAATGCCCCTAACTAGGAAAGAAGAAAGACTGAGTAGGGGAGAGGAAGAAGATAGGAGTCTCCTCCAATGTCTTCCACAGCTTTGACTTAGCACTTTCTTGTTTCCTCCTCTGTTTCACTTCCAATTTTAATCTGAATGCAAGCAGTTTTCTTCTGACATTATTATTGTTGCAGACTCAGTATTAAGAACTCAAAAAAAAAAGCAATTCCTAGCCCTCTATGAAACATTTCTTTACTCAACATTAGAAAGAAATTCACTAATAACTGCATAGAGTGCATGACCCTGAACTACCAAGAGACAAGCAATCCAAATATAAAGCTGATGCTACAAGGTAGCTTTCGATCTAATTTACCCATTAAGATTTGGCAGTACACAACCTACGCAACATTGTGTTTTCTCAGACTTGAGTAATACAAGCAACAGAAAAATAAGTTAAAAAACTGAGCCTATTAAACCAGCATCTCAGTTAAAATACAGATAGATGAAATAGTTTTGTTGAAAAAATTATTTACATACTTTAATAAGTACTAGAAATTACCCATGCTATATTAAAACACTGAAATTCTACTATAATACTTTTCATACACTATGAATATGCCTGTTTCACCCTGCAGTGCTGGTTACTGAGCAGACTCATGAGAAAAGTACTGAATATGCAAAGCAGCAGTCACTGCTTGTTAAAGAGAATAAAACTGTGGAAAAAAACCCTGATTTTCTGATGCATGAGCAGTCATTAAAATAATAATTATATATATATATATAAAACCTTAATATAATTACTTAAATTATGCTCTAAATGGAACTCAACTTTTAACCACAGCAATTACTGAAGTGTTTCAGGACCTCAAAACCTCAGAGGGTGGGTGGCTCTTTTAGATGGCAGTCTCTTTGGCAGAGGGAAAACCAAAGGAAGGAAGTTATGACTTCCTTGCTCTGTGGAGAAGTCTTACTATTACATTTCCTGTCAACGTCTATCAGTTGAAACACTTTGTTTTACAACAGTTAACAGTGGTCCTACACTTCTAAGTGTAAAGCAAAGTAGAAGAGAAAGTATACAGTCACAGAATCACAGAATTGCAGGGGTTGGAAGAGACCTCCAGAGATCATCAAGTCCAACCCCTCTGCTAAAGAACATACTATACAATAGGTAACACAGGTAGGTGTCCAGATGGGTCTTGAATATCTCCACAGAAGGAGACTCCACAACCTCTCTGGGCAACCTGTTCCAGTGCCTCGTCACCCTTACCATAAAGAAGTTCTTCCACATGTTAGCATGGAACTTCCTTTGTTCAAGTTTTAGGCCATTACTCCTTGTCCTACCACTATGCACTACTGAGAAGAACCTGGCCTCATTCATTTGCCTCCCATCTCCCTTCAGCTATTTATAAACATTAATTAGATCTCCCCTCGGTCTTTTCCTCAGGCTGAACAGTTCCAGGTTACTCAGCCTTTCCTCACAGCAGACATGCTCCAGGCCCTTTATCGTCTTTGTTGCCCCCTGCTGGACTCCTTCTAGGAGATCCCTGTCCTTTTTTTGAACTGGGGAGCCCAGAACTGGACACAGTAGTCTAAATGTGCCCTCACCGGGGCTGAGTAGAGGGGGAGCATCACCTCCCTCAACCTGCTGGCCACACTCTCGTTAATGCACCCCAGGATCCCACTGGCCTTCTTGGCCACAAGGGCATATTGCTGGCTCACGGCCAACCTGTTGTCCACAAGAGCACCCAGGTCCTTCTCCGCAGAGGTCCTCTCCAGCAGGTTGGCCCCTAACCTGTAGTGATACATGCAGTTATTCCTCCCCAGGTGCAAGACTCTACTCTTGCTCTTGTTGAACCTTACGAGGTTCCTCCCTGCCCAACTCTCCAGTCTGTCCAGGTCTTGGTGAATGGTAGCACAGCCTTCAGGTGTGTCAGCTACTCCTCCCAGCTTTGTATAACCAGCAAACTTGCTAAGGGTGGACTCTATCCCTTCATCCAAGTCGTTGACAAAGATGTTGAACAAGACCTGACTCAGCACTGACCCCTGGGGAACACAGCTAGTTACAGGCCTCCAACCAACTGAGCCACTGATGACAACGCTCTGAGCTCTGCCAGTCAGCCAGTTCTCAATCTATATCACCCCTCACTCATTTAAACCACACTTTCTAACTTTTATAACAAGGATGCTGTGGGAGATGGTGTCAGACACCTTGCTGAAGTCAAGGTACACCACAGACACTACTCTCTCCCATCTATCCAGCCAGTGAAGAGTAGAGGAAAAATTAGATTGGTGCAGATCAGAGAATTATGAGACTGAAATAAAAGAAAAAAAAAGAGAGGGAAAAAAGAGAGAAAACTGTGACCAGTACTACAGATTGGGATAAATCATAGAATCATAGAGTGGTTTGGTCTGGAAGGTACCTTAAAGGTCACCTAGCTCCAACCTCCCACTAGACAAGGTTGCCCAAAGCCACATCCAACCTATGGCTATGCGTTTTCACCAGCAATGAACGAGAATCTGCATGCCACGCTCATAAAAATCTGCACCAGCAGAGGTGACACATTGTTGCCACTACTGAAACGCACCACCCATCCCTCTCTGTGCTCACATCCATTGTTTGGTCCCCATAAACGTTCAGCAAGCATCAATGAACATCAATGGGTGCAATTTTTTCCTCAAGGAGGAATTCAGTTCCGCACCTTTGCTTTATACGCCCTCCCACATCAGACACCATTTTGTCAGACTGCCGCTCTGCTGCCATCTGTCACAAAGGAACAAAATGCAATGGAATATTGGTGGGAAGGTTCAACCCCTACTGCTGTACCACCAACATCCATCTCTGACATAATGGGCCGACATAATAAAACAGGAGGCATTACTTTCAGAGCAGTCCTTGTATATGTAGATTTTAGCAATATCCATGGAACATTCTCATCTTTCTTAAAAACTTTTTCAACAGTTCTTTAATTTAGGGACAGAATCGGCATTGACACCCTGTGTTAATTACATATTACATTAAAGCATTTTCCCTCTTTCATTTTTAAATTCGTGTAGTTTTTCTGTTCTGCTGGATATAAACTCTTCATCTTTCTACCTTGTAAAAACCATAAGGAGAAGAATACAGTATGTCTGCTATACTCAGTAGTAAAACAAGTCAGTGCTTGGCAAATCAGGTGAAAGGACACACATTATCAAAACACAAAATATTATTCTCTGTGGAACTCTGGTCAGGGCTAATAACGTAAAGGTAATATCTTTTGCTGGTAGAGACATATATCTAACTACAAAGTTTACCCTAGTTCATTGGAATCAGTTTATGGAAGGAAGCAGCAGACTATGCCAATTTATAGCTTATTTATTCCTGAGACATTTTAGCGAGTGCTCAGTCCCTGCATCTAATTGCATCCATTTAGTTACTGGTCATACTAGACATGCTGAAACAAACTGAATCTATCAAAACAGAAAGGTTACCTATTAGTTGAAATGCATGTATTTTAGCCAGCATTTCTGTCTCCAGCAGTACACTACAGAAATCTCACCTCCTCTTTCTCAAGGGGCTAAATTGACATATGAGGCAGTTGGAGGACAAGAGAGAATATACACCTCTCAGAATCAAAAGTCACCAGTGGCAGATCAATTAACTTTTTGTTGTGTAAGTTCTCATCATACTTTTCTTTCTAAACACAAAAGTTTTCTTACTGGAAGGAGAAAAGTGTTTGGTTCCTCTGGTCCACCTCACAGTACAGGTCCATTTCAAAAATCAAGTCAGGTTTACAGCCAGGTTATTGCCTGGATGAAAAATACCCTTTATTATAGATTTTTAGACCCTGAAATGCAAATTCAACTCACAACAGTGATTTTAAAATTGTGTTTACTGGAATTATGTTAAATAGTACCTTAAATTAAATACTTGATGATGAGGATGAATGATGGCCTGGAAAATATTTTAACAATAACAGTATTCCATTGATGAAAAACCTTTAGAACTTCTTGTATCTGATAAATGAAAATCTCCTCTGTCTAAAGGAATGACTGAGGAAGCTCTCTGTCTCCATAAGAGAGATTACAGTCCACGTGACTGTGGGACAACAGGCACATATGGGATCTTATTAGCCATTCTTGGCTTTCTCCAGATCATGTGCTACAAAGGCAGAAAAAAAGAAACCATGTATTTTCCCTCATATTTCCTACATTTTACTCCCTTTTATCCATTTTAAAAGTCTCTGTCAAACTCCAGGAAACAGACAGTTTAAGAGCCATCTCCTTCCAAAAAATAATTGGTGTTCTGGAAGGGGGAAAAAAAAAAAAAAAGCAAATGTCTTTCTTGCAGGGCAGACCACATAGCTGCTCTTCACTCGTGCTACAAGCTAAGGTTGGGAACTTTACAGGCATATCCCATCGTGTGCTCAGATATACCACTGGCCCGTGAAACGCATTTATCCAGTGGCAATGAGTTCTACAGCCCAATTATACTCTGTATGAATAAGTACTCCCTTATATTCATTTCAGCTATGGCTTTACTGTGGTTTCCATCACACCTAGATTGACACAAAGCATGTCCTGACACTAAAAAGTAATAGCAAGTTATAAAACAGAACTTAAGCTAAAACAATTAAGAAAGAAATAACAACAATCCCCCCACCCACCCAACTTGTACACTGAAATCACGTTTAACCACCACACTGTCCCTGAAGCTACACTAGCCATTTTCTTTTCATGTTTCCTAGCAGGATTACCACCAGCACAGCTCCATCTGAGCCACCAGCATTTTCAGCAGTGTGTCTTCTAATCATCCTCAGAATAGCCAGAAGTAAGTTACTGCCGCTTTGAAAGAGAATTTACATTAGAAAAAGTCTGTCTCTTATTAGCTAGGCTGAGTACTGGAAACACCAGCAGCCAGTTGTAAAACTTCATTTGTATCCAGAATTCCAAAGCCATTATTTAATTTGTTTGGAAAAAATGTAACTTGAAAAAAAAAGCCAACAAAATAATTAAATAAGAAGACGTGTTTGTTATTAAAGATCCATAAAAATGCAAGTAGGCTTGAAATCCAAAGGATCTGAAAATTAACACTGCAAGTACATAAAAAGAAAAGCATACTGAATAGGGCTGGCTGGAAAACAACAATTCCATTCTGCTAAACATTTCAAGGCTTTGAAATTTGTTTTTGTTCCAATATGAAACAAAAATGAGACTTTCTGAAAGTTTTTCATGAAATGAAAAAGAGAGAGAGTATTCACTCCCTCTGGACCTGAAAAAAATCTTCCCAGTAAAATTGTCTCCAAAATAGATAAAGTTTCTGTGAAACTTTCGGATTTTGATGAAACAGCATTTTTTCAACAGGAAAAAAGTGTCAGATGAAATATTATAGCCATTCTAATACTGAAGGCTTATCGAGATAGGATGTTTTTACCAGAATAAATCACGTTGAGAATTAAACCAATCTAGTTATATTTATATAGCTCCCCATGTGGAAGAGTTTTCCCATAGAAAGATACTCTGAAAGATAGCTCTGTAAAATCTACTTAAAGTGGTAGTGTTTTTTTATCTAACGTATTTAACATATTTTATTTTAAGAAAGTAAAAGGAATCAAAGAATAAGCAAAATGAAAGAGGTACCATAACATCAATTCATTAATTAGTTGTGGGGATTTTTCTGTAAGCCTGTGGATGCTCTTATTCCAAAATAAGAATGTTTTTATTGTTTGAGAGGGTTTTTCAGTGTTCTGTTTGTTTGTTTCGGTTTTGATTTTTTTTAGAGACACTTAAACTGTGCTTTCAAAAATGTATAGGCCTTACTGAATTAAGCTCTCAAATACCAAGGGAAAATCTTTGCTTGAAACTTCAGCTCAGACTAAAAAGAACAGAAAAAAACAGGAAAAAAGATATTGTAATAAACAGTTTTGCAATGAAGGGAGATGAACTAACGTTTTTAAGTCTTTGAATCTACCAAAGAGGAAGAAAATTCATATTTTATGAACCACTGCATAAGGTAATTCTTCTAAGTTCCATTCTCTGTTAAGCATGTTTCTGTGTGTCAGCTTATTTATGCTGATTTGGGAATACGGTTGGCTCAAGTGCAATTGTATCCAGCTGATGCCTACTTGATGCCCTAAAAACAGCAGTAGGATATTTAGTTGAACAGGGCCTGATTCAGTTGTTCCGAAGAATATTGACCACATAAGTAAAATGGCAGATCACTTCTGCCTGCCACAGGACTCAACACATCCTTCTCAAACTGTTCTCACCTTCCTCTTGTGGTTCTATGCAAAATTTTCATTCCAGCTAAACAGCAGAATTTTCCTTCCCATCTCTTGCAATACTGCTCAATGTCTTCTGCAGAATCCAGACACTGTAGCTGTACTTCACTGAACATGCCATAGGCATCCTGGACAAGGAGGCATAACCTGTAAAACATTCCTCTGTTACTCATTTATTCTTGTTCACAACAAAATGAACAAACTTATCTTCTACAATATCTGGAGAAATCCTACCAAATAATGAATGCTAGTACTAGTACCAGTAAATAAAACCAACATCATCAAAGGTTTTCCCATATATATCTGCAGGAGGTAACAGGACCATAAAAAAGAGAAGTCTTACTGAAACTTAGAACAAGGTGCTTCCATTCAGGATTAGAAAAACTAACTGCTAAACAATATATGCTTTGTGTATCTACAAAGAAAGTCATGTTTTTGCCTAACTTGAGGTGAATTTTTCAGTGCAGACAAAGCAATGATGCAAGCGTATGTATGTATGTGTATAAATATAAAAATATCTGCTTATAAGTAAATTAAGCAACATATTTCATAAATAATAATCACAAATGTCAAAATTGGTAAAGCAAGCACTACATTTGTTTTACTTCAAAAGAGTTCTGGGGATTCAAGACAGTGAAATGTCAATTTTATTACATTTTGAAAAAAACAACATGGGACTACAGATTAGTAAATTCAATACTGGGTATGAAAAAGCCCAGAGGGACTATTTTAAGGAGGTAATTAAGAAACCTGCTAAACAAACAATTTGATTTAAGTAATCTATGGAACCAAGGCTGGGAACTATTGCTTAACCAACTTGTTGGCATTTCAAGAAGATATTACCATCATAGAAGATAAGGCAAAAGTCAGTGGATGTCATACATTTAGACAGACATAAATGCATTTCACAATGTTGTGCACTTGAGATGAGTCACAACGATAGCTTGAGTCACGGAGGAAGGAGGCTGCTGTCTATAAGATGGGTTTAATTGCCCCTCAAAAGAGACAGTTAAACACGGAAACTTTTCAAACAGCAACAAGAAATAGCTTTAAGGGTAGCACACAGGTCTTTATTTCTAAATAAAACTCAGGAATGTAGTAGGCAGAATAATTCCGAGGCAACTTGCTTGAGCAGAGGACCAGAAGACCTCCAGAAGGCCCTTCCAACCTCACAAATTCTGAGATTCTGTGGTTCAGTTCATTTCAAAAATTCATGCCAAAACTACCTTCTCCAGAGAAGCACCATTGTTCACAGCAAGCCAACCCCAACTGCTTTTGGAGAAAACCATATAATTTGCTATATGCATCCCGAAAACATCCAACAGTAGTCATTACATCTTTAAAAAACTTATTTCAAATGAAATGAGCTCCTACACTTCTCTGTAAGAAATCCTTACATTTTCTCAGTACGGAGATTTAGGCACGCAGCAGACCATTAGTTACAGTTTCCCTGTTCTTTATGAACTAATTTTTTTCAATATTCCACAGAGAATACAACTTTCTGAAGCCTTTTAGACATCAGTAGATGCTCAAGCATAAGCACAAATTTTAATTTTTTAAATGCAAGTGCTGGTTTGGAGGACGAGGGAGTGGTAGGACTGTGCACAAATGAAGGCCCCATATTTTCTCTGTATCTCTAACTACAAGAGTTACACAAAACAGAATCTTCACCAAGCAAAGCAAAGCAAGCTTAGCTACAGTTCCTCCATAGCCTGGCAACATTAGGATGTCTTTCACAGGCATGGAACACTGCCTCTACCTTGAGTAATGACAAACATGAAGAAAGCAAACGCTGTTGTGAAGTGTAGGCTGGAAAGATACATATCCCGATCTGAGCCATGAGTGATGCTCCCAGCCTAGACAGTGTGTGACTGGCCTAATTCAAAACTGTGTCTTAAACAGCTGTATCCCTAGCTTCATTTTCTCTGTAAAACACTCAGTGAGATCTTTGTGGATTGGTATCACAAGATCACCTCAAACTCAACTAAACAAAGACTGTTACGCTATGGCCATGACAGCACAGAAGCAGAGCAACCACAGTTGCCTGCCATGTTAGGGCCTTGCAGTCACTTACAGTTCTGTCAAGTTTTAATTGATTGGACTGAAACTTCTCTTGCTGTTGTTTTGTTTGGAAAAACAAAGCTAATGTACTCTAGACTTTTCTGAAAACCAGATTGAGGAGAACAAGAAAAAAAAAAACAGTTTTGTTTATACTAACAAAACATTCTGTGACTCTTAATCATGAAAAATCAGGCCTTCATATCTTGGAGCAAGCAAGGGCCAACTGAGCTAGTGTCTTAGATCCAATCAGTTCAGCAGTCTGTTAACTGATCACTGGAATTTCTCCTGTTTTAGTGAGAAATAACTGAACGCAAGTAAGCCTCAGACTAGCTGGCACCATGCTCATATTAAGTCCTCTGGGACACGTTAATTGCCCAAATAAAATTAACTCAGTTGGTGCCAAATATATCAAGCCACTAAAAGTGCATTTTTCTCACCATTTTAAGCCAGGCAAAGAGATGGCTGCTCTCAGACATGGAAATCTCAACTTACCAGGTTCCAGCCTGCATGTTTCCAACCCTTCATGGTGACAGCTTAAATGGCTAGGACAGGAGACAGATCTAACAAAAAAAATTATGTAGTCTAATAATAAAGTCAAACAGTAACTATGTATAATAATAATATATCATCATAATCATAATCAGCTCCCTGAAAATGAACTCACTGAAATTAAACTCGAAGTTGCATGGACTACTACTTCTAGATGAGGATGTATTCCAGACAGGATTGGGGGCTGAAGCTCCCACACCAGCTGCCTAGTGTATGCAGCTCAACATCCTAAGTCATATGACAGGGGAATGGTCATCAGATGACAAACCTTGATATACAGAAGTAGAGAAAGAACTATGAAACTTGATGCTCATATCACTAATGTGTCCATTAATACTAGTAACATGTTTGTGATTACTGGTGTAATGAAAAAAATAACAACACAGAGCAGCAGATCCTCCTGCCCCAGACTCAAAAGACTTTGTTGTATTAGGATCACACATGTGAGCAGACACCTAATATACTACTACACTCACTTTAACAGTATTCAAAAGGTAGACATGATTTCTCTACAGTATGGATTTGAAATGAAACAAATATATCCACCCATCTGGAAGACAGAATTTCAGAAATAATCTTGAGATCCCTGATTTTTAGTCTGAAAGATGAGGAACAACCCAGACTAACTCTTCAAGTGGAAATTCACAAAGAAATGTTCATTGCTTCAGTACTCTTTAGAAAATGGTACAAAATGAAATAATGACAAAAACTTGAAATATTCTCAGCATTATTTGATGCATCTCATACTGATTAACAAGATAATGCTATACATACCTAAATGAGTAATTACTGATTTTTCTTCTTAATGGCTACGCTAAAATCACCTGAATCCCAGAACAGACTCAGTGATGCATTTGGAGAACCATTCTCACGTTCTCTGAAATGTTCTCATGGTTCTGTTCTTAGTGCAATGTAGTCCAGCTGCTTATAATGGCTGATGGTACATGGATTTAATCTCCTCATCAGCGTTGTTTTTTTTAGCTTGCTCTCATTATTTCTAGAAAAGTGAATTTGTAATATTTTCTCAAGTTACACTGTTGCTCCCATATTGCAGTTCTTGCAAATTATGTTTTAGCAGCAAGTCTAACTATGATTATGGAAGAATTTGTCCCATGATTTTTGCTCCCTTTGAAGCTCACTGCCAGGATGAAAGCCTATGTCTAACTTAAGAGACAAGCCACAAATACAAACTGAGTACTTGACCCCAGGAATTAAACACTTAAATTTTGTGCATATCTATTACAAATTCTTTTTTTTTTTCCCCCTAAAATGCAGCATTTGTACTGAATCAGTGAGAACATACCTTTACCAATGGCTCGATGGCAAGCATGTTATTGAATTGTTAGAAAAAATGAGAACATTGCCATTGTTTATCAGTGGTGCTCATGCAGTTAGGAAATCAAAGCCATCTTTGCTTCTGAGACAACGGGACGAAACCCTACGTAATATATGAATACAGTTTTCGAAACATAATTTTTTAATGCAAAGAAGTAGCTAATTCATTCCAGGAATGAAGGGTGGCAGGAAAACCAGTAGAGGAGTGAATGCAGACTAAGGAAAAGGTGAAATATGACTCACTGGTTATAACAAAGGGGGTGAAGATAGGGAATGATAAGAAAGTGAGGCAGAAATTAGCCTTTTTTTTTTAAGTAATGACACAGTAAGTCTCATGCAAAAGCTTGGGAAAATTTTGTTAATTTGCTAATAGCCTGGAGCAAAGATTAGGGGCTGGGGGAAGATGGGACTGATTATTCTGCATTATTTTTATGACGGTGCTAATATTTAGGACAAAATGGCTCCCAGTAAAAACCTGGAGAGGATTACAGGATTACACTGCCGTGCCCTTCTCCTAGTTTTTCACTCTTTACAGGTAAAGAGAGTAAGTTTTTGTTTTGGGTTGTTGTTTTTTTTTTTTTTTTCCCCAATACTTTTATTACACGTGAAAAATCGTATCTCTGCACACTGCTGCCTTGTATCAGGCAGGTAACTTTCTGGAGAGGTCAGAGTGACTAAAAATCTTCTTCATCTTTGGTGCTTTCCAGCCTCCTCAGTGGCTAGTAGAAAAGAATAAGAGAAAAGATTACCTGAAAAGATGACAAAAGCAAGTAGGCCAAAACTGACCGAAGGTACAGGGATTGCATTTACTAAGGTGCATTTACAAAGCGTAGCGAGAACAAGTAGCAGACATTTATCATAAACAGATTTGAACTAACAAGTAACTGTTTTGCCCTAGGACAGAGGGACAGCCATATGGACCACACCAGCTTTCTTCTGTGCATGACTAAGCTATGCAGTCCAGTTTAAGGAGCAAGACCAGCAGACAAATGCAATGACAAACACAGTGATCAGAAGGGACTTCAATATTTACTGTTTTGATGGAAAGAAAGGAAAGAATCAGGGAAATGTCTGAAAATGAATTGCACTGTATCAGCTCTGATATTTGCTCAGTCTTTATCTTAACCACCCCAAAGACAGTTCTTGCTTCTTTTCTTTGTGTGTCAAAAGGACTTATCTCTGAGGTGCGGTCCTTGTAGAGGCATAAAGCACACATAAACAAAACTCCCCTCTCTCTTAATCACCAGAGGCACAGCACTACCTACACAATTCCAATCCAGCAACTTGTCTGGTCAAGTCTCAAGGTGGAGCTGGTTAACTCCTGCTAATATGGCTCAGATTCAAACTGTAACCTGCAGGACACCACCCTACAGGGATTTGATGTATTCCTACCTTAAACAGAGCTCGCACACCTGTATTACCTCTGAAAAATCAAAGCTCAGGACTCTGGTCTAAATACACAAGACAACTATCTATATCCCTCACCCTTCATAACATCAGAGGGATGTTCCTATTGAAAGCCCCATATTCACTGGATCCTATCCTAAACTGCTAAATGCTTCCCTTCAAAAGGTATGGACCTGCCATAGCCTTCCTTGTCCTCTGAAGATTCAGAATACTCTGTTCCAAAATCCATGCCATTTGCTGTCACTAAACAGAAGCTCCAAGGAGCTGCAATAACTATGGATTGAATGAAGGGAAGTTGGACTAGATGGCCTTCAGAGGTTCCTTCCAATTCTAAGGATTCTATGATGCAAAAAAAAAATGTATGATGATGGTGACTAGCCTTTCTATACATAGGTCACAGAGGAATAGAAGAAAACATAAGCATCGCTATTTCCAGTTTATAAGCGCTCAAAGACTTCTGATCCAAGTACAGACATTTCCAGCACTTAAGCTGGTGCCCTGGTTTGAAACAACTAAAGTAACCAAAATGGTAATCATTTGCTTTGAAAATTGGAGGTTTAAAATAACTGCGAAGCAAGGTTTACGATCAAGTTTTACTAGACATTTATGGAAGCACCAGTAAGGAAACAGAGGGGAAGAGGGTTCAAGAATGTTAGATTTGGCAGAGACGGAACAGAGCATACAGCTACCACTGGACACACAAGTTCTCCCGCTAGAGATAGCCTATCTTTAAAAAGGGATTGGTGGGAACTGCACATGTGACAGGATTACAACCAGGGAAATAAGCAAGTCTTATCTCAGCATCTAAAATAGAAAATATGTAGCAGAGGCCTCTTCAGTCTCAGGAAAGGAATCTTTTCTTTGCAGATGGTTCTCAACATGAGCGTAACAGAATATTTATACACCACCCTTTGCAAATAACTCATTACAGTAACTACACCAAACCCACCATTTTGTATTTTCCTTGGTTTTAACTACATTTTTATGTGTATGTTAAAAATAAAATGTAAAAAAATGAAAAACAGCACGCAAGGTTATAAAGTAACAGTTGCTTATTTTTATTCACTTCTTCGAATAGTCAGTTGCTTCAATACAGACCAGAAAAATCAAATGTAACTTCCACAAAGACTTTTAGGAATCTCCACCTGCTGACTGCTTTCTCCATTTCTTCATTCAGGTTCATTCTTCCACCTGCTATTTTCTCTCTACTACCTGAAGAAGCACATGCCTTCCAATGTGAGCCACTTCTGTGGGAAACCGTTTTCACGCATAGGAAGAGCCCTGTATGAGCCAAGCATAACAGCACACCTGCCTTTTTAATGCAGAACATGCACATACTGAATGGAGCTCCACACTAGGTTTTCTGACTCAAAATGTGGAACAAAACACCAACTGCTTTGTGAGAACTACTTACAAATTCTTGGGAATGGATGCAGAACAAAATCAGACAGGTTTTGAAATGCGCAGTGACAACCGTGGCTTCACAACTGACAATTTTTCAGCATAACCCTGCTCTCCTACAAAGTTTTCCTATGGCATCAAATGAACTTTTTAAGCTTCCCATCCCACACTGTCTCTAAGTGCACTTTCAAATCCCTAAACTGTTGATCTGTCTTTTCTGCAAGCAAAATTTTACTCAAAAGTAAACAAAACAATTAAAATGATAAAATGACATTCCCACCATCCACTTAAATGCAAAATGAAGCCTAAGCTATAACTTCAAACAGTTATAGAGCTGCATTTGACAAATATTTTCAATATCACCTCAAAGCTTCAGTTATGTCAGATACATAAATTAATATCAAAGCTTTTCTATATCAATAGTTTTAATCCAAAGTAGCTATACAATATAAAACATAATACAGAAATGGTTGGTTTGGAAGACAGGAAGTTAAAGAAAAATAGATGCCTAAGTACTGGCTAAAATATGTGTAACAGTTCAGCCACAGCAAACCAGTAAGGCCTCTCCCCCTCCAGATCTCCCCCTGCATCTCTTCCTTACAACACTAAACTGCACATAATTTACGGTCCTCCTGCTAAAATGCATTCCGTAGAGTTTGTTACGCAAATAAAAACAAATTTTGAGTGGTAACAGAAAAGCAAGCACATCAGATTGTCCCAGCTTGTTTCAGACTCATATGCTCTAAACTGAAGTAGCTTTAAAAAAAGAAATGATACACACACTCCTCAGGTTCCTCACTGTTCCCAGTACCACTACTTCAGTATCAATTTAGAGAAAAAAGAAAAGATTTTCCTGTATGACTTACTAATTGAGAGGAAAACATACATTTCAGAAACTTAGAGGCTCCACTGAAAACTTCAAATCTCTGTTATGGATGATCTCCAGCAGAAAAATCATGTTCCACATATTACGTGTAATTACCATCCAGCCATTTACAGTACTTATCTATGAATCTGAGGAGGAGTTCTTTGTTTATTTTTTTTAATCTTAAGACTTTGTAATTACAGTTTTGGCATCCAAGAATTCCAACAGTCAGTGAGGTGATGCCAAAAGATCTCCTGCAAGGTGCTCAGCACCCTCCTTTCCAAGAAAATCAGAATTCAAGTGCTGATCCTGGCAATATTTCACATAATCTCTGCCATAGTGCGTTTCCTCCACGCTTCAGTTTCTTATACGCAAAAATCAGAATAAAAGTCCTGTCCTCAAAGGGCGACTGAAAAACTATAACTGAATACTATGATGGTATCTAGGATAGGTCCAAAATGTTTATGTGCTGAGGGAGGAGGCTATCTATTTACATATATCTGTACAGATTTGTACTGAGCTTGCAGCAGCAATCCATGTCCTCTGAGCTATGGGTTTCAGAGAACTGTAAATTCCTGCTGCAACATCCATGGTGAGAGCTTTACACAATTACAGCATCTGGAATGAAGCAAGAACCTTGCAGAAGCAGTAAATTGGGATTCACCTGATTTATTTCTAAACCACATTGAAGTTTCATGAAAAAAACTTTATGAAAAAAATAAAAAAGAAAAGGAAATCAAAAATAATGTATTAAATGAAAAAAGAAAAAAGAAGAACTAAAATAAATTTAAAAAAGAACTGCCCATCTCAGAAGGCACAGAACATCCCAAAATACATTCTTGGTAGTATAGCATTACACACGTGCTTCCACAGTGCGTGTGAAAGGTAAATGAAATATAATAACACTGCAGGATTTCTTTCAGAGCTGCGTCTGTATTCAATAAGACATTCTGCTGTTTCAGAGCCACATCATCCCACCGAAATAGCACAAAAATATGATATTCACCCAAAAAAGCAGAAGAACAAGTGCAAAGAAGAAAAGCAGAAATGAAATCTTGGGGCACCTGCTTTGGCAGAAAAGCAACTTTCTAGTGTTCCTTGAGGGGTCTGCCGTTCCTGTTTTGCACTCACGTTGTTTTCCTTTCCTCTCGCTTCCTGTCTGCATTTCCTAGGTGTGTTTCTAAAAGAGGGAGAGGGAGCATGTTTGTGTGCATGCAGCATGTTTACAAGAGTTATGGTAGCAGTTCTCAGCAGTCCACTGAGAATTCTAGGAACCGGCCCCTGCTATTTTATTCTAGGTCAATGTCAGCTCATGTCAGGCAGGAAAGATCACACAGGACAGCTTGCTCCATCACACAGTTCTGGACGGAGGCCTCAATGGGAGAGGGAAAGCAGGCAAGCTGCGAGTGGGCGGAGTGCCTTCCCAGCACTCTACCAACCACCGCACAAGGAATTATGATAAACACCACTCTGGAAACCAGATACAACAGTACATTGTGTTCTTCTTCTGAAAAACAACCAGACTTCTACTCACTTTAAGTAAACAGTTAATCCTGTTTATCTTTCTCTTTTTCTTGATGAGTTGTTAACAGAACAATCTCTTCTGCAAAGCAAGTAAGAAGTTTGTCCCTTACATTTATACTGATTTTCTCTTCCTTCAAGAAAAAAAAAGTCAATTCAATACGTAAGCTTCCTACTATCGGCAAACAGCGTGGAATAACAATCTTTCTTGGCTTAAACTGACTTAACAAAGCAATGCCAAAACTGAATGAAACCTTTCCCTCACTTACATATTTTATTTTGGAAAACTGGAGTCCCAAACAGAGCGTTCTGTTCATCTCATTTAACTCTTCCTTTTCTGACAAGAACAAGGCAAATCAATTTAAAAAATCAATAAATCAGGACGTGTGTTGTCCTTGCAGCCTGAGCAAACTGCACTGTATGCAGAGATCAGCTGCTAAACAGGGTGGGGGGGGTTCTCAGGTTCTCCTCGTGAGTGGAAAAAAAAAAAAAAAAAGAGGAGTCTGAGTAATCGCCTGCAAATGAAGAAATAAAGCTTTTCTTCTTTTTTTTTTTCCCAGAATATTTGCTCACTGTGCAAATTCATCATATCCTCGACTTTCAGTACAAAGGGTGATTAATTAGGAAAGCAGATGAATGTGATTAGCTTGCTTTGTTGGAATCTCCACGCTCTACCTATAACTACTTCTTCCTGGGAGTCTAGCTGGGTCCCCTGAAAGCTACCACCTTTTCCAAGGGGAATTCTAATTTTTAGCACTTAGGAATTTAAATAGTTCTGAAAGTCAATAATGAAAGGGTGCTTAACATCCCCAGTCAGTAAAAGCCTGTTGATTTAGCTATTTATAATCATAAAAATACACGATTTGCAAAACTGAAAAAGGAGAAGGAAAATATTCCCATTTTATTTTCACCCATCTTGCACTCTCTGGGTCTAATCCCCTGCGGTTTCTGTGCAACTGATGTCATCCAGTGCAAAAAGGTAAATTCAGGTCTGGGAAAGTAAAAAATAAAAGTCTGGATTTTCAGATTTTTAAAAAATATTTTACATACAAAACTTCTCTAGTTTTTACGCTTTTTTTTCCTCCCTCCTTGAGATCTCAATTTATTCTGTCTTCTTTTAAAACAAACAAACAAAACACTTTTGTAACAATTGCTGAATTTACTCAGCTCTCGGGAGCTAAGTGACAGAACAGGTCTCTGAAGTGACAGAACAGGCCAAAGCAGCGCTATTTCCCATTACAGAATCTGAACTGTGGAGGCAGCCAGCAACAGGCCAGGGCCAGAAACTGAGCTCAACAAAGTCCCGAGGAGCACCCCAGGGCCTATTCCCCCAAGTCCGGCACGCAGCCCACCGCGGCCTCCAGCCAAGAGTGGAGCCGCCAGCACTGGGAGGCCGGGGTTGCTACTGAACACTTCATATTGCTCCAAATGCACCCTGAGTTTCACCCCCTTCCTCCCATGGTTGCACTTGCTTGAGGAAAGCACAGTTGCTCCCTGATAATCATGGCTTTAGCCCATGTAAATTCTCCCCAAACTGAGGCAGGACCACAACACTGTGATGAACCCAACTCAGGCCAAGGTGCTGCAGCTCTGAGCAGAACAGTTCGTAGCAGCAGGACCGTGGAGGAGAAGAAATACACGTTGATGAAACTTGTCTCTGAGGAAGCCACAGAAGAACACAGTGCTCTCTGCTTGTTAGAGAATCTCCCATGAACAGGAGAAACAAGCAGTACATCTAAATCATCTAGCATGTAATCCACGTATGAAAGAAGACTCTCTTTGACCCCACACTGACTGGCTCCCACCATGGCATATTTAAGGAGGGAACATGCCAGCCAAGAGGAACGCGGGCAACAAACAAATCGATGGGAGATCATTAGGAGGTGAAGCAACAGCAGGAGGAAAATGGGGAAGGTGAAGAAAACAAAGATTAGGAGGAAATCTCTGATGTTACCTCTTTCCCACTTCCCTTCTTACATCTTGCTGATCTCCATTTATCTGGCAGTAAGAGATGAGGAGAAAAAAACAGTCTGCAGTAACACCACTATAGTCCCACAGATGCCCTGCAAGCATTACTTGATTGAGCGTTTTCCACAGATATGTTTGATATTTTTGGATCAAAAATCAAGGACACAATAAGCACTGCTAAAAGAGAAGTACAAATGTCAAGAGTTTTCTAATTTGGAAATAGAAATTAAATTTGTTACCCTTCTAGCTTCCATTAGAACTTTTCAAAATGAGAAATCTCCTTTTCCATTGTAGGTTGAGTAAAGCTCTACAAACTACTTTTAAATAAGCAGCATATTTGGGCCATTATTCAAAACTCACTCAAGTTACTAATTTTCCAACGATTTCAGTGAGCTTCATTTCATGCCGTGTAGCAGGTGGAGAAAACCTGGGCAGCACCAGTCACATCCCTCCACCTTGATTTCATTCATTTATGCAAATACCATGTTAGTCTTAAAGCTATCTGAACTGAACACCAATCAAGGATCAAACACCAAAATAATGCTATTAACACCACATTTCCAATTTTGTATGATTTCAAAGAATCACTTTTAGCAGGATCAGAACTTGGAGCATAGCACAAAACGTGAATCTTAAGTCCCATATGCTGGTTTTGACTTGGCATCTTAAGACAGGAATAGAGAATCTCTCATTTCTTTCACTGCTTTTGTTACCTTCATATGCACATGAATGAAGATTTCAAATATTTTGTGTGTAATGAAGTAATCTGAAAAAAAAATCTCTATTACAGCATTTCAATCACATTTCTCCCGTACAGATGACAGTCTTTACTTTTTTTTCTCATGTGGAACATTATTTTATTGTAACAACATACTCAGTCATTACACTGGATTTAACATAACTCTAGTGAAATACTGAGAAACAAGGTGCATAGTATACTTGATTCTGATTCTCCCTTCTGTTTGAGAAAAAAATGTAGTCCTGAAAGTAAGAATCTGTTCAAATATCAGTAGAGCACAGCTTGTTCCCACTAAATGTACTTCAGGAGAGAGAAAAAAAGATGACCAAATCTAATCAAAACTACAGGAAGAGTTTAGACAGACAAAAGATAATCATATAAATTAAAACTTGATTAGGGCCCTTACTAAACCTATCTATTCAGGTCAAAAGAGGTGGTTTAATATTCCATGGTTAAGATTCTGGTTTTGCATCTTATCCATAAGAATATCAACAATAGCACATTGATCTCCAACCACTGTGCTGGCTACAGCCTCTGATTTTGTTCACAGACATGAAGGGAGAGTAACAGCCACAGAAGCACTGCTTCCCTTGCCTTTGAATTTTCCCTAGATGTCACCCATTCCAGGCCAGCAGGAGATGCAACATCACAGCCAAGATAACAAGATACCCTGTCTTTTAAAAGTGTGGTTTCCTGTTGATAGCACTTTGTATTGTCACACTTGTTGTCTCATCCTCTTTTTCCTGTCACACATTCCTTCTGTAATTGAGACTTCACTGTATTGCATGAAGCAAGCATTCAAACAAGGAATATGACTTCTACCTGCTTGTAGAGCCTCAGACGATGCCCACTGGAGTATGCAGGTATTACTGTTGCAAAAAACCAAATCAAGCCAAAGCTTTGGTATATGGGCATGAGACACTTAAATATCACTACTTGCTGCTCATCCTTCTTAACAACAGGCAATAGGGCTAGTATTTGTATTTTCAGAGTCATAGAATCATAGAATGGACTGGGTTGAAAAGGACAATAATGATCATCTAGTTTCAATCCCCTGCTGTTGCCAACCACTAGGCCAGGCTGCCCAGAGCCACATCCAGCCTGGCCCTGAATGCCTCCAGCGATGGGGCATCCACCACCTCCTTGGGCAACCTGTTCCAGTGCCTCACCACCCTCTGTCTGAAAAACTTCCTCTTAACATCTAACCTAAATCTTTCATGTCTTAGTTTAAAATCATTCCCCCTTGTCGTATCACTATCCACCCATGTAAACAGTTGTTCCCCCTCCTGTTTATACGTTCCCTTCAAGTACTGGAAGTCCTCAATGAGGTCTCCCTGGAGCCTTCTCTTCTCCAAGCTGAACAAGCCCAGTTCCTTCAACCTTTCTTCATAGGAGAGGTGCTCCAGCCCTCTGATCATCTTGGTGGCCCTCTGCTGGACCCGCTCCAAGAGCTCCACGTCCTTCTTGTGCTGGGGGCCCCAGGCCTGGACGCAATACTCCAGATGGGGCCTCACAAGAGCTGAGTAGAGGGGGACAATCACTTCCCTCTCCCTGCTGGCCACTCCTCTTTTAATGCAGCCCAGAACATAGTTGGCCTTCCAGGCTGCAAGCGCAAGTCCTGTCAGCATTTCAGTAGCTGAATTTTTCCCTCTCAGGCTCTCCGCTAAGTAGGATCTCTTGTCATTGAGGAATCTCAAACCAAGCTGCTGGACTACTTCTTCAGCCTGACTTGTTTTCTGCACCACAACAAAGCATTCAATAAATCATCTATGTAAACTTGAACACTCTTTCAAGAGTGTTCTTTCCTACCGGTCATGCAATGAAACCATGAGCATATGAAAATGATGATATTTTACGTAAATATAGGCCACGTTATAATGCACTTTCTCTTGCCATGGAACACTTCGTTCATGGTGTAATCTCCACTGCCAGGCATTTTCAGACATGGTAAATTTTGAATAATATGCATGCCATTGTATAATACGAAGCTGAGCATAAAAAGAGCTTACATTAAAAAAATAGAGATACTCTAAAACAACAAAAATAGCCTCCAAAAATACATTAAAAATGTCCACATTAATACATGTGCTTTTAGGACGACCCATTTTTCAAACATGTTTCTGAACTTCTACCATAGTATTAAGTATGAAAATATCAACAGAAAAAAGATCCTTAGAAACACAGTAAGTAAATCCCACTCGGATTAATCTAAGCACTTTGTTTTACCTAATAATAATGAAAAAGTTAAAAAACATAACTGAAACGGTATTTCTAAACAAGTGGTTTTAGAGTAGGAAAATGGCATTGTTTCAAAACATAGCATTTCATCAATTTCACAATTTTTAAACTGGTTGTACAAGCTTTTCATAACTTTTATTTTACTTTTACAAAATGAGCAGACAAAAATCAATTATTTGAAAAATTCCCAGCTATTTTTCCTAGAAATATTTTTCAGAATTGTAATGCAGTAACTATTCATTAATTTTCAAGGCTTTGTTTTGACAAAACAACTATGTAACATACCAAAGATTAATTACCAAGTATGCCTGTAAAGAAGAAATGTAACATACACATTTTTCTCTCCCTCTCTTCCTCTTGGAATAGTTTATAGAAATGTTTCAATATACATCTTCTTTTTAAACAGAAGCAAAACGGGGGAAAGCTATGAGAAGACCACTTGTATGTGAAAGATTCTAAGTTACATAACTCACACAAAATAAAAGTGTATTTTTGTTTACACTTGTTCTCGTTGTTGAAAATATCCTACTAACGTTTAAGAAAATTATAAACTTGATGTATAAAGTTAAGCTTTCAATTTAGAAAAAGAATAAAAAACCCTGTGTCCAATACAGAAAAGCAAGAAGTTGAGACTGCTTGTGAGATTTCTTGAGGCCCAGTATAATTATGGCTGCCTTCTCAGAGGGCAACCAAGGCTGGGTACAGCCCCTGATGCTGAAAAGATAACATGAAAATGAGACAACTGTATTTGTATGTACCTGAAAGGGAGGCACCAGATTGCATGTGAGAACAACAACTGGGTGAAGACAACTGAGCATTTGGGGGCTGCTGGTGGAAAAGGCAGTGAGAATCCTGAATCTAAGAAAAGCAGTTAGTTTACCTTACTTTATCTAGACTGCCTGTCAGCTATCATGCAGTGCTGACCCTGAAAAGTCATTGCTGGATCTGCTCTGGATTTTACAGTTTAACTGCACCTATGGATTTCAGAAGTCATTTACTTCTGAAAGTAAACTACTTACTTTAAAAAAAAAAACAAAAAAAAAACAAAAAAAAAAAACAAGGCAGGGGGAATATGACACTCATGAGAATTTTCTTGGTAACTAAAACCTGTATGTAACTCTGTTTTGGCGTGTCATTATCACTAATTTTAATTCTGAAATGGCAACAGGCATGAACTGTATGAACTGTCTCACACTGCTCTTTTTAATCCAGTTACCTAAATAGGCTCTCTTAATGGCAGTCCCACAGAATATGATCAAAATGTTCCCTAGACTGGATTTTTTTCACCAATCTGTACAGAAGTTTAATTCACCACAAACTTTCCTTTCTTGACCAAAAAACATCTGTTTGAGCACAGCTAGCTGTAAATAAACATGCATGTATAAAAATATATATTTCATATAGCATTAAATCAAATATGTAATTGCAAGGGCACAAAAAAAACCTGTTTCAGGGGAATATTCTCAGCTTAGCTTGACCTAATATGACAAGATAGGATGCCCCCAAAAAACCTTGAAGGTTGAGAAAGCATTAAAAGAAAACAAAGCAAGACAGCAGGAAGAATTGACTTTCTAAAGAAAGCCAATGCTTTCCTGGTTGCCAGCCAAATAAACAATGAAAATCATACAATGCACATCCAGCATGTTTTGAAGACTTAAACTTCTATACTCCAATAAAGTTGTTTATGTACAGTATGAAGATTAACGTTCTTGTAGAGCAAGCAAATGTGATAGCATCTGACTTGGGATGAGATGCCAAAAGAACATATAATTTCAACCTACACTTGTTTAATTTGCATTCCTAGCTCTCCCTTTCCTCTCCCATGCATTTCTCCTTTCTCTCCAGCTTGCCATGTGTTTTTCAGTGCTGCACAGACTGACCTCGGCACATGTACTGAACCCCACGTTTCAGCGTTAGCTATCTATGATAGATTCCGCTATTTGTCATTTTTTCACTCCACAGCATGGACATCAGTTTTAGTACCATAGCTGAGATGTTAACGTATTGCACCGCTTACTGAAACAGCATATTCTTCGTATGCTTTATGTTATGATTTTTAATGAGTATTGTGCTATTAAGTGGTAGGAGCTGGGACAAATCAACCTTGTAAATACAGCTATGTTAATAACATTTAATTGATGAAGTGGCAAGAATGTTTTGTAGAAGTCAGTTGCATTTCTCTAGTGAGCAATGGTTCTCTAGCTAAAATTCATCACCTCACAAAAGACTGTGGCGGGCAGGATAAGAGAAGAATCTGAATGAAAGATATTTCTGTTCTACATGCCCAAGTCTTCAATGGAGTAACAGAAACCCTAAAGCATCAGTACAGATTTGTCTTGAGATTCTGTTTAACTTCTCCAGCATCAGCTCTTATAAAACTTGCCAAGAAGCCAAACAGTTGTCATGCCAGAGAGAAATATCACCCGCAGTTACTCCAGAACTAGACTGTAGGAACAGCTTATCGCTTCTGAGAAGCTGGGCTACTTGACCATCAGATAGAGTGTGCTGATGGTGGCCCAGAAGGACACTCTTGGAAAAGCACTGTCCTCACCAAGCGTTTTTGCTTACCCGAAGAACAACATCGACAACTTATCTATTTCAACAAGGCTTATAAGGTGTTATTTATTTGGGTTTAGAAAATAAAAAATGGAAGTTACTGTTATAACTCTTAAATATCAACACTGGGATAATTACCACACTGATCTTCTTGCTCTACTAACTCATTTAATTAAGGTACCAGATAAAATTGCTTAACCCTGACCACTGTGCAAGAGTCACTAAGTGGCACAAAATTCGGGTATTTGCAGTTGCGGAATGAGCTGCACGATTTCAGCATCACAGTGAGTGATATGGAGTAAGAAGGAATGGATCCTGTGGATTTTATGTCCTTTCTGGTTTTCTCACATACAGGTTGAACTAATATCAAAATGAAAAACAAAGAAAGCATAAATGGACATCACTTGTCCTGTGCAGTGTGCAATTAGAGGCCAGAGTGCACAGTTTGGAGGAATAACTCAGACTTTGCACTTCATTAGGTTTTAGAACAAAATTTTCCAGACAGAAAACAATGCCAGCAGGAGAAAATGAGAATGCAAGAAATGTCTTTTCATTGTCTTTTCCAGTTCTTTCTAATATCTCTGTAGAATCAAGACTAATGACATTGATTTAGGATGAGGCTGGTTAGCAGTATGTGGGTAAGAAGACTGCCATGTGAAAAGAAATAGACATCTACCACCTCTGATGACATAAGGCTGTGTAAATCTTATGTAAAACCATCCAAAGAAAACAGGAATCAGAGTTTGCAAGGCTTAGGGTCAGAATACCTGGTCTGCCTAGACAAATTTACCTTCTATATTCTAGTTGTTTTGTATAAGATCTGTGATGTTAAAAGTGGTTTTGGATTGAAATTTAACATAGGCAATCTTGGGACACAGAAAAGTTTTTATGTTGTTTTTAAATTTCTAGTTGAGTAATTAAAGAAATATCAACATCTCCACCTACACTTCCCCATAAACTAAACTTTGTAATGACCAGATTCAGCCTGGAAAATGCTCAACTTCTCATGACATGGCTTTGAGCGTTCTGTAGATTTCAAGAACATTTGTGTTTTCTGTAACATTGTCTGCCTACTGTCACTTGAAATCATGTCCTTTGAAGCATTTTTTCTGTCAAATTGTAACACGCTTATTTTATATGCTCTGCAATAACAGCAAGATTTCAACTATTTTTTCCCATGTACACATGTAGATACATGTGTATATATATGGATAGATACCTAACATATAAACACACACGCCGAAATAAATACATCCCTGGAGGTGTTCAAGGCCAGGCTGAATGGAGCCCTGGGCAACCTGATCTAGTGGGAAGCAGTCCTGCCCACTGTAGGGGGGTGAAACTGGGTGATGGTACTGGTCCCTTCCAATCCAAGCCATCCTATGATTCAAAATACTATTTGTCAGGTGATACAAACATTTAGCATCCACAAACTATTAAAGAGTTTCATGTCATAAAATCAGTGGAAATACCAAACGAAGATACTTCTGCCCTACCCACTCCTAAGCTGTACTATACTGGATATTCCTACTCTTCATCTCCATCCCCCCATAACTGTGAAGGCAGAGCAGGCTGAGACAACAAGGTAACACAGATCAAGGAAACAACCTGGCTTTAACAAATTAATCTCAGAAGGAAGAAATATACTTAGCTTTCCTTCTCATCTGTTTGTGGACTCAGCATCACAAACAGCTGTTCCAATTCAAGTAAAAGGGCACTCTGGCATGTCAGGGGAGGTAAGACAGCTCAGCGTGGCGAGAAGTGGAGAGACAGCAGCAGAGAGAATACTTTAAGCCAAAAGAGAGAATAATTTATCAGAGAGTTCCTTGTCAGGAAATCACAGTTTCGGTCACACTGGAGATGCAGCAGAAAACCACATGGGCCTTCTGTCACTGCCTGAAGGTCCATTGCTATGTTCCTGCCTCAACTGTTTGTCCTTCGGTGTAGTTTTGATGAAAACATTCTTACAAGTTGTGGGGATTCAGACCAATAATTCCGGTAAGAGTGATCCTATACAAAACATTCGTGTAAAGAATGGCATACAATGCAACATTAAAAACAGTATCACATTTTTATTTTATAATTGCAGAAGAGATAGAGGCCAATCTAAAAAATGAAACCTACTTAAAAACAGCGGAAACACTTCAAAAACATTGAAGCCAGTCTAACAAAAAAACACTATCAAAACCCTATACAAAGTTTATATCTTTGTGTATTTTTGATCCCATTTAATCTTTCCAGCAAACCTACGTGTATAGCCATACTCTAAACAGATATACAAACACAACCTAATTTCCTGTCAGAATTTGCTTACTAACACCAAACATTTAAAAAAACAGTCTTCAGAAATGAGGAGTAGGCTTTCAAATTCAAATTTTAATTCGTATCCAAGAGTCAACCACTACATTTCTGACTGACTTCTGATGTGTCTCCTGTCTAGCTTGCTGAATTTGCTCAGCCTACCTAAAATTTGAAATGGGGATGCTATTTAATGGTCTGCTTTACAGACTATTTTATTTATAAACCAGTTCCATGAAAAAAAACAATCCTCAAGCGATATCTGCAATTGCTGACATACAATAAAGTGAAAAATTATTGTATTCAAATGAACATATTAACTTCTGCATTGCATTCTCTCAGACTGATGCAAATCAGCTGGTAAATGAGACAGCTGCAGAAAACATTTTCCTTAGTTTATCACTTTGTACTTGCATGAAGTAGGGACAGTTATGGATGTTTTTCTCTTTTATTTTTCCATAACAAGCTAAATACTAGCTATTTGAACATATTATAACTGTAAATTATTAATAAAACCAACAACATATTTCCTGCTTTAAAGGGGGGGGGGGGGGAAGACAAATCATGTTTGCTGTTTTTTAAGAACCAAATGGATCAAAATTGTCAGACTTTAGGTCATCTCTAAGCATAGGCCAGAGCACTGGCACGAATGACTATGTTGTGAAGCCTACAAACTTTATTTGGTTTTCAGTTCACATTCCTGTACAATGAGACATTCTTAATTTGGGAGAGCTACGGGTAAACATTTATGGGAAAAAAATATTAAATATTTCCTTTCACAAAGGTGGGAAGCAAAAATAAAAGCAAAAACAAACTTTGGCACAATGTTAAAGGTGGTCTTTAACTATTAAAATTCAACAAGACAAGATACTCACACTCCTTTCTGACAGGCACTTGGAATTTTTATTATTACGGGGAAACTGATTTCCCTCTACCATTTATCCTTCATTAACTTATACTACGTTTATTTTCAGATAGCGACAACATTATCCATATATGAATGTGCCTACCAAATAGCCTTTTCCACTACATGGAGATAACAGTAATTACTGGGGCTTTGTGTACACTTGCACTTAGATTTAACATTACAGAGGAAGTGAAAACACTTGCAAGGGTAATGATACTTATTACAACACCTGATGTAACACTGGTCACTTCCCAAACCTCTCTCTGAACTCCAGTAGCCTTTGAGAGCTGTTTGTTGCAGTTCAGTTTACCACACAATGTTTTAAATGTCCTTACTCCAAAAGTCTTGAAAGATGAAGCCAATCCAAAAATTTTCTCTCTAAATACGAAACATGTTCTGCTTGCAGATGACTTCAGAATTTTAAACAAATACAAAACATAGCTTATTCACTCCAGTGAAAGAAGTCATCCTGCAGATGGGTCTAAGGCTGATGAGGACATTATGCACGATTCCAGAGAAAGGCTAAAACCAGTTTTTTATCCCAGCTGCAGCTCTCGGCACTGCAGCTTGCTTGCTCATTTGTCTGAGTTTGAGAAATCTAGAGGAACACCTAAGAACATATATCAAGATGTGTCTTGATCATGGTGTACTGACAGCAGAATCGTACTCTGCCTTTACAAGCAGGAACACGTTGGCCTGACTGCAGATCAGGGATTTCAAAGCTCTGTTGCTCCTCTGACCAAAATAAGACACATACTTGTTCTACTGAAAATTCAAACATATGCACACCATCCCTGCTGTACTTCAAGCTGTACGTGTTTTTTCAACTCTTAAGAAAATAGAAGATCATCTCCTTCTTTCCACTGCATCTACAAAACCATGCCAAACAATTCCTGATTTGAGAGGCTGTATGTCACGTCATGCTTCCCTAGGCAGGCTGATGGATTGCATGAACATTAAATTTGTGACTTTCGTTTATTATTTCAGGGTTAAACTTGCACCATTTACCTCTCCTAACTTTAACAAATGTAGGGTAGGACTGCCATTAAACATACCTATTCCAAACATGCAGTTAACCCAGGGGTGGTTCCTGACAGTAAAGCACATGGGTAGTACACCAAAAACACATTGCTTTTCACAGCAAATAATTTCCACAGAATCTCTGCTGTGGCTCTCAGGGAAGGGTACTCCTCTCCTGTTTACCTTTCTACCCCTCTCTATCTCTTATTTGGTAAGACTGAAGTAAAAAAAGTCTGCAGCGGACAAGCAAATTGCCTCTCATTTACTGCAACCATGTAGCTCCTTCCAGTCAGACTGCAAAGATTTGGAACCTTCTCAGAATTTTACCACGGCTGTAGAAGGGCCAAGCTTTTATTAGCTCTTCCAGTATTTCATACAATTTCCCATGGGCTCCCAACATAGCTCAAGAATTCTGGGGTGCTATTCAGTACAGTGAAACCTAGGGAGCACGTTTTCCTGAAATGTTAGGGAAACATCTACAAGACTTTCCTTGTGTTAACATCTCACAGTGCCATAGTGCCAAAGGAAAATTAGTCAATAACAGAAAGCACATTTTGCTCCTCAGATGCCCTATGGAATAATATGCCAAAGATCTAACCTTCTTTAAGAGTAGACTATGTATGTATAGTCTCTCTCTCTCTATAGTCTATTCTGCCATATACATGGCAGAATTAGTTTCACAACTCTGTGCCAGCACAATTATGTGCACAAATGTCATGCAGCTTGCAGAGAGCACAGAATAATTCAAAAACAGAACTAGTGGGAAGGAAAATAAGCTAGTTTTTTTTTTTTTTTTTTTCCTGGGAAAAAGTATTTACTATTATGGGAAATAACTGATTCTTCTCAAGAAGCCTCAAGTAGCATTCTTGTTTGACTACTGAACTGGTCAAACTACTGCCTGCTAATCCACAGAAACTGGGAGTATTAATTAGCTGGTATTCCTATGTCATTTCAAGGATGTACATATTATGCACACTACTTTAAAAATCAATCATATTTGTTCAAAAATTTTGGTGGAAGAATTATAAATTCTTACTGATGAATGATAAATGATCCATCTCTGTTTATTAGAGACTTCAGAACTCAGTTAACTATTGGCTAATGTATTTAAAATATAGCAGAAATGAAGTCTTTTAAAAATGCAAAGTTCATTTGCATGCAGCTTACTATATTTCTGCTAGGAGACCATAAAAAGTTAAAATGACCTAACAAAACATCAAGATATTATGACATGGTGAAATGGATAATCCTACTTGATTGCCACACCTTTTATACTTATGTATAAGGAGTCTTTTGTTCCATGGTTTTTCAAATGTCAAGTAACTTGTAAATGATAATCTGGATGTAAATAAATGTGTGCTGGTTAAAAATTCTTATTTATTTAAAGTGTGAAATCACTACTTGAAGTATTTGACCAGCAACGTCTTTTCTCAGCAACTGACCTGGAGTCTCTTTCAAATAGCCAACCTCAGACTATATCCATGAAATAAAAGATGGTAAGAGCAGGCCAAAATTTTTCTTCACCCATTTAAAACATCCATCAGATAACGTTAAATACCATAAAAAATCTTTAATATTGCTATTACTATGGTAGATTGAAGTAAGAAGGTAGATGTAAATACGGCAAGAGAAACTGAATTACAAGAATTTGTTATTTTTTTTTTAGTGTTCTTTTGTACGTAAATACCTGATTCTTATATTTTGTCACTCTGTCAGTAACATCAAGAATTGCTAGCAGAATTAAGAGCTGGAAAGGTGAAGAAAGGAAAAAGACTTTAGAAGTCGTGCATGATGAAGGATTTGGCTTTGTTTTGTTATAATAAAGGGAAACATTACTTAATCTTCATATGGGGTTCATCTTTGCCAGTGGATTTTGTCAATATAAGAGAATAACATGGACAGATGTTTTTAAAGTGAGATTTTGAAGTGAGACTATCCCAACAACCCACAGATGTGAGCAAAGAAGGTGCAAACAAACTTCTGAGTGAGTAGATGAGGGGAGAGGGAAAAAGCAAGTCATGCCTTGGGTCAATTCACCATGAAAAACTGCTAAACTGGGGTTTGATAGTCAACCCTTGTCAAGCATAGCAAAACTGCAATGTCCAGTAGCCTTCTCACTCCCCAGCATTGCAGTGTAATAGATGGTTGCTCTCATCAAGCTACGCTTGTTTAAAAATACAGTTTCTTCTCTCTCCTATTAGCAGGTTAGAATTAGTGATTATCGGATAAATAAATTGTTACTCAATTACCACCTAGCCTCATCCCCGTCAATTAATCCTGGGCACGCCTTTCAAACCACACTGTAAAGAAAAAAAAAAGTGTTAATCTCCTCCTCTTCTTTTCCCACATCTCCTTCCCCTACTTTCTTTTCCACTGCCCTCCCCAGATTAACACACGCTTTTCATGTTTCAGACCCAAGAATAAAACGTCCACTATACAATTTCTATAGGGGATGACCGGGAGATGTTTGTCCCAAATCTAGCTTCTTGAAGAGAGTATTCTGCTCTCACCTTTGGAAAAGCCCAAGCATGTGCTACAACATTTCAGTTCTAGGAGAACTCCTCAAAAAGTGGTTCCACGTTGCTCAACATCCCTTGACTCTCCCTCCTCCTCCAATACTAGTATTTCAGGTTCTTTTGATCTCTCAGTTCCTTTCAGAGAAGTAGCTCCTTAGTGCAATTCAGTTTATTTGTTCAGAAAAAAGAAATTTATTCAACTTGAATTAACAGACTGCTTTAGATGCGAGACTGTTAAAAAAATACAAATTTCTGAAGCAAATTCTAATCTCAGTATTGCTGTATTCCACACGATCTATAAATGGTATATGTTGTATGCCATGTGCAAAAATGATTTGTATGCAGTGTTGACTTATGTTCCCCACAATGTTTGGAATACCACACTACACAGGGTGCATAAAGATAAGATCACTTAAGTAAGCAAAATATGACCTTACAAGTGTGTAAATCCCTTATTTGCGTATGCAAGGGAAAAAGCTGTGAGCACCAGCACTATTTGTATGGGCAGTTATTTGTTTTACATGCCACATCAATTCTGCAAACAATTGTGACTATTTAGCAATATGCATCTCTTTCTATTGTATAATACTGAACTAGAGAGAGAGGGAAAGATACGACTTTAAAGTTATGGATAAATATAATACTGACTGCAAGTTAATACAGAAATCTCAAGTTTGTGCTGTGAGAACATAAATCTATGGCTGACAAAGCACCAGAATACTGATCCAAGAATCAGAACTGCAACAGGCTGCGCTGCTCTGAGAGAAAACATGGCTCTAGAAAGAACAAACACACAGTGAATATATACACACATATGAATAATACATATGACACACTCATAGCCATTGGTGGTTTTTTTAATCCACTAGAGAAGTATATATAAAACTTATCAAGCCTTCCTGTATTAGGAATCTGAAGGTGGTAAGGTCAAGTACTCGGAAGCCAACAGATGACAGTCAGGTTTTAGTGTATCCTTAAATTCTGCACTGTGGGAAATCTGGTATTAAGTTTCTTTTGAGTATTTTGCACCTGGGCTACCCAGCATTTGGTTATAGAGTATCTGTGTGCATTAGCAAAGTCTGCAGCTTGAACACAGTCTGTTACCATTTTAATTAGGGGACATTTGAGGGCCGTTATTGAGTAAGAGTGAAAAGTTGTCAGCACGTGATGCCCCTACAGAGGAAGCAGCACCAGCATAGTCTGTGCCCTCATTTGGAGGATTGTTTGGGAAAAACCTTACCTCAGCTGTCTCTCATCTTGAAATACTTTCTGCCTCAGGTGGCATGAACCTCTTGAGCTAAAGGAGAAAAGTCTACCTCTTATCTCTGCCCCTTCTCCCTTTCCAATCTCAACTGTTTCCATGGTAGAGCCAGTTGTAGCTGCTGCCAAAGAAAACAAGGCATTTTCCTACCTTAAGGGCATTCCCCTTTGAACATCTAAAGTCTATAGTAAACAATGGAGTTGAAAGAGCTTTGTAAATAAAAGGTCACAAGATTTTTTTTATAGTGGAAAATATCAGACTACCTACAGGAAAGGGTTGCTTTCGGCTCACGAATACTAAACTTGCTTGCAAATACACTTCATTTTGAGTTGAACCAGTTTTTGCTGAAATATTACATGGTCCCAGTGATGTAACTCTAATTTATCCTCCCTCTAGCTATTCTATAATCACCTTAATTATCAGGTCTTAAAAATAATAGATTTTTTTTGTTCTGTGGAAAGGGAATGCACTTACATACAGTTAAAATCATGCAAAGGGTGTTCTGAAATAGCAGCTCACAAATCAAGCAGCGCACAAAGCAGGGGAAAGGAGAAAGGGCATGCATTACAGGAGAGCCTCAGGGAGAAGAGCAGAGCATGTGATAAGCAACTGATGGAATTGCACTTAGTAAACTCTAGCCAAGGGACAAATGAGCAACGTAGAGAGCCTTAGCTGTCAGGAGCTACTGAACCCATGTAGAGGCCTCCATGGAGAATTGACAGGATGGGATTCAGCAACAGCAGGAGCCACATGTTCTCTGGGCTCCTGTCCCCTGCATGTATATGCCCAGCAATCTCCCACGGGGGACACGTTCCCCCACCCTGGACATTTCACTCCCTTTTGGCATCCTTGCCTCTTGGACAAGCATGCTGGCCTTCCCTTTCTTGCTTCTCAGGAACAGAGGCCTGGGAGGAAGTACGTGATGCCAAGTGAGAATGCTGCTGTTCTGAGGATCAACAGAAAACTCCCAATCTCTAGACCAACACCAAAAGGAAAGCAATTAATGCACCTAGTGGGGAAAAGCCTGGAAAAGCTCCTGTTGAGCAACTTTGCTGCACTAACCCTTCACTGAACTAAAAAACCCTTCAGTTGTACACAGTAAGATGATTTTAGTGTGGGAAATTAGCGCAGTTAAAACGTGCGCTCCAGATATTTTGCATTCATTTCCATGTAGGTATGCCTTCAGCAAAGATGTAAACTGATTTGCTGCATTTTGCTGTTCAGCATTGCTGGGCAGTGAAGGAGATGAGCGAGGAGGTATGAGCTGAAGGTTCTGAATTATCAGCACAACTCATGTTGAAAATCAGAACTGCCATTGTTTCATAACAAAAACGGCTTCCTTTGGATTTTTATTATTATTTTATTTTAAATTTCCCGCTCCTTTCTTGGAGAGTTTATCAGACAAGCCAGAAGTGCCAAAGTCTTAAAGTGTAGCTGAACACTTGCTCATTAAAAGAATTAGCATTACCACATCTTTCACATATCACCATCCTCTCAGCTCCCATGGAAAGCTGCCCAACAAGACCATCATTCATGCTCACTGCCTGCAGCTTCTCCTGAGATTTCAACACCTTTCTGAACATTCATCCTTAACCTAAAGGGCACAGTATGGGAACACTCCTCCAGTCTTACCTTCCTTTCTTCTCCTTCCCCATTTGGAAAAGCCTCATCAGCCAATACTTTCTCCACGAGATAAAGAAAACCTGTGAGTTTGACTAAGTGCGAGAACATGCTCAGATCCACTAGCAGATTTACTACTGAGAACAAAACATCAGAATTTTTAGATTCTTTAAAATGGGGGCTTGAGAAAATGGGATTTGACTTGTGGAATAAGCCAGTAGTTAAAGGTCACTTTAATTGGAAAAAAAAAAAAAAGAGTAATTCAGATATTGTCAGAGTTGGTGGCATAGAAAGACTGTTTCCATTTGGTAGCTTTCACTATTCACAACCAAAATGACAACTGGTTTACAGATACCATAACTTTTGTTTCAGCAGAAACCATCAGTTGAGATTAGTCTGGAAGCTGAATACAGCTCTGTATTTTCAAACAGAAGTAGAGAGAAAAAAATATCATTGGTAAATAGCACATTGTGGATAATAATGGAGATTTTTTGTTTCCTCTACTGCCATACTATATATATTAATTAACAGTGAAATCTCTAGAAACCTCCATCAGGTTAATACCCATCAATCCAGACATACGAGATAACACAGCAGTTTGCCTGCAATGCTCACATGTATTAGTGTTATCATAAATTTTAACAGATGAATGAAACAAATTGGAAATGTTGGTGTAAACAATGGGACTTCTAAATAGTCTACAGAAATCGGTGCTAATTTATTGTGCTGCCTCTTACCTTCATTAATACTGTAGTGTAATACAGATGGCTTAACCACACCAACAAGGTCTCCAATTCAATATCTCATTAAAGCTCCCTCTTCTTCAGCTTCCACTTAATTTGTACATCTATATCTCAAGACAACTGTCATATTTTTTACAAGTAGGCAACACGATTATTTCTGGAATATACTAACACATCATATGTATGTACTTATACATATATATATATTCAAAAAGAGAGAAGGAAAAGATGCATCAAGCTATTTTACAAAGAGGCCAAAGAGTTTTCTGACAATTATTCATCATAAGGAGCAAGGTATACACGAAAAGATTAGATAAAATTAGTAGCTGTCAACCTAATACTGCCTGCTGACAGAAATTGTAGCTTTATCTCTCTCCTATCCTTGCCTTCCTTACCATGTGCCTCATTAGGATGTTACTGACAGAACACACAAGAAAAAGAATATCCTCCCTCAGTTTAGCCATCAGAAAAAGTCAGAGAAAAACTCCAGCCAGCACGTGATGACAGTGCATGCGTCATTTCTGTGTACCTAATAAAAACAGTTTATGAAGCATTTAGGAGAATAGTAAACATGAATAAAAAATGTTTTCGATCATCACAAGAGCAAATGTTTCCAACAGTTGTACTGAATGACTGAATGTTGTTGGTTTGCATTAAAAGGAAGACTGTGAGTACATCAAAGCCCTACTTTGCTTGAGCAAGCTATCCTTCTGGCCCTCATAAGACCAGCAGACTTACAAATTGGAATGAACTGAGCCTTGACCCACAATCGTAAAGGTAATACTGACCCAGATCACAGAACACACTCTGTAGGAAAATGTAGATACTGGTGATACAAGAGGTTTCCCACCCGTACTTCGAGGTTTCAGCTGTAGGCACTGAACACATATAATTCATGAGCTGCACTTCCACAGCCTCACAAGGCTTTCAAGAGCTTGTCACATTCTTTTCAAGTGGATCATTAAGGGTGGCGTACCTAAATGGATGGGTGGAGGAAATTTATCTGAACAGGAGATTAGAAGTGATTCAATTTTGGGAGATAACCTTATTTTTTTTTTTTTTACTGCAGTTCAACTATACGAGTTGACATCGGCATCAGAAGCTACTCAGCAGTTTCACATACAGATACTGTTGTGCAGACAAAAAAGAATAGCATTATAAAGCTTCTCTTTGTGTACCATAAAGGTATACTTCTGATGACGATGGCTGATGTAATCAAGGTTTTCATGAGAAGGCTAGGCTGAACAAGGGAGATGAAAACTAGCTACAATGCCCTGGTCTTGAAAGTTCATCACTAACAATTGGTGGGATAGTGATAAAGATAAAAAGAATGGAAATTCATGAGAACATTCCACGATTACCTAGCCCCTAACCATCTACTCTGATCTCTGCAAAACACACTGCAAGTAGCAGCAAAGGACCTGTGAAGAAGAGGAATAGCAATTGTCTTGAGAACAATCTACCCTTCTTAGGAGAGGAAAACTTGAGAGGGAAGCCCGTTCTTGAGCTTGGAATTCCAAAGCTTTAACTATTAAAGTGACTAAACTATATTTAAGAGAGCCATCTACTCATTCCACACCTTTTACAGAAATGTAAAGCAAAGGGTAAACGACATTTCTTACTTCTTTAGGTCTAGGCAACCTCTACTGTTGCCTAGACAAGCAAAGTTGTCAGAATTGCTTGGGAAACATGGATTGAGCAGGAAAGGAAAGCATCACGTTGACGCAAATACCAGAGCCCATGGTGCTTGTCATACTGGAGCTCTAAAAACAGCACTACTTGTGCCTTCCTCATTCTCTGTTTTGCAGTTGCTTTTGTTACTTATTTTTAAACACCCTCCTGACTAACTATCTTCCAAAATAGCAGAAAGAAAAAAAAAGCAAAGAAAAAAAAAAAGCACAAGAACTGGGGGAAACCAGAGAAGGAAAGCTGAGCCATCAAATCCTCTTGGCCAAACCCTTAGGTCCAGTTCATCCTAAGATGCTGCCAGCCACTTACATCATAGCAAAAAAAATCTAGCAGTCCAAACTGGTGTATCTGAGACTTGTAGAAATATTGCTTACTCCCAATTCATCCTAAAAGCTAAACAGAAAGTACTCGTAGCTGTGTAGCTGCAAAGCATTATTTAAAAAAGAATAGCTTTTAAGCAGGCAATAAGCTATTTAAATATGTAAATCTTATTATTTGCTATGCTAAAAGTTTTAGCATAAAACCCCTCTGGATCCTGGAAGGTGAGTTCATTAAAAAGGTGCAATGCTGTTCCAACATATATCCTCTGTCAGCACAAACAGCCTTCCTGTAAACACGCAGCCATGAGGACCATGAGTAACAACTCTGTTTCCATCAGAAGCCCTTTATCCTGCGTAAGAGGTCTGCACGCTAATAGATGTCCCAGGCTAATGTTAACTAGCTACAGCTGGCTCGCGGCTATAAAAAGCATTAATGAAAACATAAATACTAACTTCTCTGCTTCCCTCAGCCTGCACGTCAAGGCTGCGCAAAGGCATCACTTTCCAAGCGGTCTGTGTGAATGAACTGGCTGCTCTGAACCAGCTCGCTCTGGTTCCCCAAAGTTTGTTTACTGAACAGCGTGTGCAGAGACACTGAGCACAGGGCGAGGGGAGAGCTGCACCACGTGTCTGCCTGGCGCACCCTGCAAAGCCTCCTGCTCTCTGGAGCCACGGCTTTTGGTGACGGCTCGAACAGAGGAAGGAAATGACTATTAAATGAGGAGCCGGCCTATGGACATAAAAATGTCAGTCTGAAGCTGAACACGCTCCGATACTTCCAACATAATCACTTGGCTTTGCTGTGATATTACTTTGCTGTAACGTTGCTATGCACTTTGTTATAATAAATAATGCATGCAGTGACATATGCTGATCAGAGAAAGGACGCTGCATACGTTAGAGCTCTGAGCGCTCTAACAGGATTTATTTATTGTGCCAAATATAAAACTAAATTGCAGGAAAAAAAGAAAGAGACTCAAATGTATCAAATACATATACAGAAAGGGAAAGACAGCTACTCCTGTTAAATGGATAAGAGGATGCATGCAACTTCAGGGGTACAAATTGGGACAGAAACATCAGGATACCAAAGCACAACGACATTCAGCCATCTTTTGTTCAGACAAGCTGCGTGCATATTCTTGGTTGTTCTCTGACTGTTGGACTGCCTATGTGCTACTTTAAAATGGTTAATTTTGCCCTGAAAATGGTGACTTTCTGCACTGCCAGCTCCTATACACTCCAGCACGTGACCTCAGACAGACAAACCCCCCAGGTTTACACTGGGAGGCCAGGTACGCTGTTCTTGCAGTTCCTTCCTGCTAAGCTAAGCTAAGCACAGTTCTTTTTTGTCCAATATTTGTCTGTTTCTAGGTCGATGTTGCATCTCAAAATACTGGATGTGTATCTTATAAATTCAGCTTTTGGAAGTTCCACCAGTGAGTAAGAATCAGCTTTATTTGTTCTTAATTTTTATAAAAGAATTCTATTTCTATGTGACAGGACATCTTGGGCTCCTCACCCTAAAAGCCTGAAGCCAAACTGAAGACATGTAGAAGTACACTTTAAAAAAATCTCATTTCCAAATATCACAATCCCTTATTCTCACAATTCTCATGTCCAACGCGTAACTTCTTTATTTTCTCTGACCACACTACCCAAACTGCGAGAATGTGCGTCACCCCCAAATCTAGCTTCCACACATTTAACAGGGATCCAACTCAGGTTAGAACAGAATCCATATGTCTACACCAGAGTTCCTTAAATCAAAAACATACAGACACGCTATCTGACATGGTGTAACCCTCTGCTATCATTTTAAAATTTTGATCTGACTTCTCCCCCTTCTCCTCAGTAAGTGTAATCTGATTTCCAAGTTACTTATTTAAAATCTTCAACACTTTTAACCCTAGCAGAGTTTATCCCCACTTACACTGTTGAAAATGGGCTGAGAGACACCAATCTTCTCTGCCTTTGAACATTTAATTGTTCCAATCAAATTAATCTCCTAGCATGTTTTTCCTTGTGTCAAGTAGAGTTTACAAATTTTGGTATTTGTTCAGAGGCAGCGGAAAATGCAGGACAAAGACAGAAACATCTGAAACTGCTGTGACTAGACCATATTTGAATTCAGTGATGGCAAATCTTGGCCCCTCAGAGAAATAATTCACAGCAGGAGCAACGTAGGCTCAATAGGAACTAACGTGCAGAAGGAAAGGTAGCTCACACAGAATGGTATCCGAACAATCTTACAACCACTCTCACATTTCCCATATGAGAACTTCAACTCCATGCATTACTTCCTTCTCCAACTACCTACAGTGCACTGCTTTGCCCAGGACTCTCACTGCATGATCCCAACTACTTTTCCCACCCCTGTGTAAATGGGACTCCAGCTGGGGACTGTTCCCCCACCTGTCAAGCCAGCACGTGTAAGTGATTGCCTTTGATCTAAAATAGTTGGGAAACCACTGAAAAATGCTGAATAGTTTTACATTTTCATAACTATTTCCTTTAAGTCATCTTCCTAGGTATGAGAGAAGATAAGACAAGATCATGCAGTGACAGCACAAGTTCCAAATGCCAAACTGCAGCACAAATTCATGCAAAGTGGAAAAGCTGTACAGACCCTCATTGCACTGAAACTCTGCTCCTATTTGCTACCTGTATTTGTACCCATGCGAAACTCAGAAGATAAATAACTTCAGGGGCAAAGAACCAAGCATGAAAACACAGAGAATGTGCCTGCTGCTTTCATTTCCATCTTTGCCTCCTGTCCACTGCTGTGGATCCAAGAAATGTTACAGGGATCAATTGATCCTCTCACCCTGTAGTTCAGGTGGCTGTATCAAGCCAGCTTTCAGATGCAGCCCTTGCACCTCAAGTTGCGTGGACCAGTAAATGCTTCTGAACTGGAGTAACAGCTGCACAAAGATATCTACAGTCGGCTGGTGACTGCCTGCTGGGTCAGATTAGCACCTCCAGAAAGGCAGGATCTGGAGCTGCTGCTGTGAAAGCCTCCTCAGTGACTGGCACACCACTCAAAGTAAGCACACCAGAGTTGAGAAACCACTGATACAGAGAAATAGTTTTATAATTTGTACACAAAATCACATTATCATGTGATATTGAATGAAATACTGCAAGCATGGCCAAAAATTACCTTTGCAACTTCATATCATTCTTGCTCCGTTTAATGTGAAATCTCTCTGAAATACGTTTTGTATTCAGTTTTAGCTTTAATCACTTCTAAAGCAGGTCATCCAGAGAAGTTCACACTGCAGCCAAATACAGGCCTCAAACAAAAATATCTAAATTCAGTGAGTTATAAAACCTTTTGGAATAAGTATTACATAGTATACATATCAGGTGAATCATTTCCTTTTTTTCTGAGTTATTTTTGTAATTTTCATCCTAAAGCAATCTCTCAACCACCATTCCACTCAAGTCTTTACACTGTGAATTCATCCCAGGCCCACTCTCACTTGAGGAGTACATTCTTCTCCAGACTCCGTGAAGCTCTAGCGAAAGAGAGAGCTGAGGCATTAACTGCAGTGATTTGGAGCATTTCATCACAGTCTGTATGGACCCCCACCTAGCGTGACACTGCTGACTTACTCTGGCTGAGAAACGGAACAAGAATAGCAGGCACTGCAGCCAGTCACAACTTGAAATAGACTGGCATGTGAGATAACACTTAAGCATTCCTAGCACTTGGAAGTTACCTCCCAGTTTTAAGCCACAATGCCTACTGAAACAAATTTAGATGGTCTTCTCTGAAAAACTTTATCTTTTGTATTCTATAAAGAAAGTGTGCAAGAGTTTATGATACAGACATACAGGCCAATGCCTCCAGTGATATTCAGCCCCTTCAAAACCTGACTTTTCTTAATTACTAGAGTGTGTCCATTATTTTAAAACATAGGACAGTGTATTCTCAGCTTTATACTCCCTCGGACAAGAGACCTCCTTCTTACCAAGAGAGTGAGATTATGTTCATAACACCCTTCCAAGGAGTAATGATTTGTTATATCCAAATCAAAGCTTTTTTTGAAGTTGATGACAAAGTTATTCTTAAGAATCTTCCCTTTCAGAAACTTGCCATTATATTAAATCTACACTGATGTTTCTTTGCATGCTTGCTGATCTATACTGGTACTTATGTTTGTGCATACAAAGAGTGTTTATGTGCCCAAATTGCACAGAAACTTAATGTTATATTTGGGTGGTTTAGATTTCTTTCTTATCTGTTAGCTCAACATGTGTCCATCTAGGTATTTATAACATTTATCACTGCTCACGGTCCTTGACTTCTGCTGTACCATGGTAGCAGGAAAACAAATTCCAGAGAGACAATCTGGCTTTTATAAAAGTTTTGGAGAGCTCCAACATGACTTTAACACTTCCTCCCAGGCAGGACTGAAGTCATGTATTCAGTGAAAGGTAGGGGTGTAAAATACACATGGACATTTTCTGCTCTCAGTTCTCCCAACCACATAACTTCAGAGATACTAAAATTCAAGGGGAAGAAAGGTCAAAAACAAGGGAAAGATTCCATACCTTTTACGGAGGCCATCTTAGAATAATTCCTGACAAATAACAGGCGCTAGAAAATTACTAGTCCTTGTTTAAACCAGGCAATGTACAACAGCACATTCCCTGATTGTGGCTCTAGGGGTGGAAAATTACCTTTCCAGTTGTTCACTTTCTACTCCCTAAGCTGGTCTCCATAATGGAGATAGCACACAAAGGACCACACTGCTCTTCCTGTATTCCCTGCTCACATATTCCTTTCAAAATAGTTGGTTAGGTGAATACAGCTGTAAAGTAGAGAGCAGCGGGAAATGAGGCGTTGAGATGCAATAAAACCACACCAGGTTTCTGAAGTCCTGTATGCAATCAAGAGTGGGAGGAGTGAAAAGGTATGGTTACACAATAAGTGGCAGTGAATATACAACTCTACACAATGATACTTCCATGCTATTTATCTTTTTCGTTATTATTTACATATATCTGCCATTTCTCTATCATGGGGAATATATCAGTAAGCAGAGCCACTCTTCCTTCTTCATCAGAGGAAGACTCTTCAGAAGGTAGGAAGGGTGTTCGTCTTCTGTGAACATATGGGCACTTTACTGCTTAGCTTTACTGATCACTTAATTATAGAGAAGAGAGAAGCTAGAAACCAGTGTGTCTTTTTTGCTAGATGCACACAGCACTGGTCATCTGACAGCTGATTTGTGATCCTATCCTAACCATTTGCTTTCCAAAGAGACTGAACCTGTGCCATGGTTGTGGTCTAAACTGGCTATCTTCTTAAGACACTTCTGTATCAGTGAGTTTACCACTGCCCTGACATATTTAAATCAAAGGCAAATTATTTAATCACTGATTCCCAGTGCAGAGCTGAAAATCAGTGGTATATGTTGGCGGGGGGTGGGGGAGTTCTACAGAGTATATCAGATAACAGTGCTCTCAACTTGCCCTTGGACAGAATAAGATTATGTAAATATTTAGCACTGAAAAATAAACGGTAATGTCAAATTAACAAATTCTTGTACTACTCTGGCACTGGAAGAAGCCCAAGTTCCATCTATCCATCTGCAGCACCAACAGCAGGGAAAAGAGACTTTCAGGGCTATCTGGGCAAGTGCACAGGAAATCCACTGTGTTAAATATACAATACAGTTTAATGTCTCAGCTAGATAACATGATTCCAAAGTTGTTTTTGCAAGTCTTTTGTCTTTACTCTTTGTTTTGGTAGCTCCAGTTTGAGAATTACAGAAGAGCAGGGTGGAAGAAAGAAAGAATACCCAAGTGTCAGAGAGTCTTAACTGTGCTTTAAAAACAAAACAAACAAACAAAACCTTCAAAGCAAAAACAGGTTCCTAGACCTTGAACCACAGCTGTTACAAGAACTATTACAAGCCTGTCAAGTGGCAGTTAGACTACTTTGCAAGAATATTAAAAGCATGGTATCTTCACTTCTGAGAAGGATCTGAAAAGGGGAAATCAGAGAATTTCTAGCTCATGGAGTACTCTCTACTGCACTTCAGTTACCTATTTCCTGTTTACTTCCCACTTGAAAAATCACATCCCAGAAACATAATGTAATTTAAAACAAAAAACAAAAAACTTGCATTTATGACCATTCCATTTAAAATGTTTTGTTGAAAAAAAAAAAAAAAACAGAAAAAAAACCAAATGGAATGCTGTAAACAGATTTAAGTCAGCCACAAAAAACACTCTGACAGATGTTAGCATCTGTGAACATGGATCTTTCATGACAGTCCTTTCCAATCTGGGCTCTTTTCAAATAAGATTTCCACTTTTTTACCCCGCTTGGTTTTTCTCTTTTCCTTTTTTTTTCCTTCTGTTCTTTTTCCTTTTCATTTTTTTTTTCCTTTCGTATGTCTTATGAAGTTTAAGGTAAGTTTTCCATGCTAGAAGGGTTACTTTTCAATATATTGGTCTATTCACTAGAAATGCTAGTTGCAGCACTTGACGCTCAACTTTTAGTGGTGCATGCAGCCAGACAGGTTAACATGTTGCCTACATTCATGTTAAGATAAACAGCAAAGATCATTAGGCCAAGAAAGAGAGTAAAAAGGAAATCCAACTTTGAAATGAATTAGGTCTATGGAGTTACCCTTTGCCAGTAAAGCTGTTTTAAGCAGAATCACATAGGAACAGACTACACAGAAACTTGCAACAACTTGCTAGAGTGTAATGAATCCCAGCAACAGACTGCAATATTTCCACAGAGAAAGAGAAATGTTACTTTCCCCACACTGCCGCTTCTTTGAGCTGCTCTAACAAATGCTTGGCTCTTCTACATATTTTGCTCCCCAAGGGTCCTGCTTGCACAGTAGCTGGTCTTTCTGCTTCTCTAAGATCTGGCGGATCGAAAACAAAATAAGAGTAAAACTGAGAGAACTATTGATGGGTAGTGGATGGAGGCTGATCACATTATTTTTTAAAGTAAACGTACTGTCTGTCTTTTGTTCTTGGAATACAGTCATGGTAGGCTTGAGAGCTAGCTTTCAGGTGGGAAGTAGGTCAAAATATATGCCAAGAGAAGTGAACGGAACATTTCTTTACTCACCCACAAAGATTTTAAAATCTGGATTCACAGCTATAGCCAGCATTGTTTTATTTTAGAAGCGCTTAGCTTTTCCTTCTTAGTAGACAACACCCTTCTCAGCCCTGCTTCCTAACCCAAATCTTGTGAGTATTCTGGCCAGTTTAACCCCATAACAGTCCTAAAAATGTATAGTTTCATGTTTAGTTTCAACAGCTATCACACAATGATCCCTGTCCTTTAAGGAACAGAAGTGACCATCTCTATTTTTTACTGAACTCATGTGGCCCACTGAAAACAAACAGATACTGGCTAAGAGTAAAATCCAAATTATACACTGTTTTATCCTAGGAATGCAAAGTACAAGGCCGACAGAATGAGTCAGACACCTCAAAGCCAGAAAACTCCTCAGGTTGACAGGATTCTCTCTGGGATTCATGTGCTTAAAGTCAGGCCTTTTTCAGAAAGTCAAAATAATTGGTTCTATGTGTTGTAGTATACAACAAATACATGTTGTATCATTTATAAAAGTATCTTTCTCATCAGAAGGGAAAAAGGCAGGAAAAGTATGTCAGGAATGCTGGAAAGGGGCAGACAGTCACAGCAAGTCATACTTTCTTCCCTCCCAATCCCCCACCCCATGAAACTCCTTAAGCATGAAAAACCCATTTGCTAGAACAGCTAATTACAGGGGGGAAAGGCAAATGATTCAATAATAATGGAGGGAATGTGAGAACAATTTAAGTATGACAGAAAGAAGAGAACTTTTCACATTCTGGGTTTCTGAGCACCCTAAGAAAATGCTGAGATACTCAGCTAAATACACTTATAGTCTTACTGAAATTCTAAGTATTTAAAGTCAGACTTAAAGGCTCAACCATTTGCTTATCGGTAAAAGGCTATATTCCATGTATTCATCTCTACAAACAACAAAAGCTAGATACCTATAGGCAGTACCATAATTGCTGCTTTACCCGAGTTTTAAACAATTCAGTAAATCAGTTTGAACACTGAAAACATACATTTCTCCCACAGTTTGCTAGACTCTTTCTAGAAATTGGATGCTTTGAACAAAATGCATCACTTCCCGTTTGACATTTCATTTTATGTCTCTGTTTATCTGTGTTTTTTGCTCCCTGGGGCAACAGCATCTAGGTTATACTGTGTGCTACAAGAGAATATATACAACAGCCTACAACGATACAAATCAAGTAAATACTCATCTACCTTGATATCTAACTAGAAACATTTTTTTTTTTTTCCAAAACAGTGAATTACCTTACAAATGTTGCTTTTATGGCAGTTTTACTTTAGAAAAAGAAGTTAAAGAAAAAAAGGTTTTCTTTACAAAAGTATGGGCCATTAATTGGTTCAAAGGACTGTCAGAGGGTACTGAACCCTTTTACTCACTATCAGGTGACAGACAGGCATTTTTGATAGAGGAGAAACACCTCTGTGGATGCTTATCAGCCATGAAAATAGCAGTTGATAAAGCAGAATGAGGTGTTTTCCATTCTTCAGTCTTTAAAAGAAGTGTTCATTCGCTTCCTTTCAAAGAGAAAGGGGGTAGATTTTTCTCTTCAGAGCACAAGAATCCAAAAGGCAATTCTAATCACTGCAAATGGCAGCCACCAAGATCTTTTTTGAACAAAAACACTGGCAAAATTTGAGGAATTTCCAAAAGGCCAGTTCAACAACTGCACATGGGAATGCCCAGCTACCACAAATTCTCAGAAGCAAGGACTCTTGTTTTTTTGTTTTTGTTTTGTTTTGTTTTCATTTCTATTTCAAGTTTAGCATAAGAAGTGGAGTCTCAGATTTGTGTTGTTTCACCCCATTCCTGTGAAGGGTGCAGACTCAGGCAGGTTAACTATCAGGAATTGTGTGATTAAGTGTTAAGCACATTTTTGGTCAGAAGTTGAAAAGTAATAACGGAGAGCTATCATTTGTCCTCTGCTAGAATTTGTGGCATTAAAAACCAACTTGAATAACAGACTGCCAACTGCCATGACTTTCGATCAAATATAGTCCTTGGAAGAAAACCTACGCAGACAAATAGTGTCCTTAAAATCAAAGATTGATGTGGGGTTGATAAACATCCTTGCCTATCACTTTTCTTTTTTAAATACACACAATAGCAATAATTAAATTATAGAGCAAGGACTTCACAGAGCAAGGTGTGCCAATTATGCTTTAAAAATAGTGCAAGTTAAGCCCAACACAACTTTTATAAAACATCAGAGGCAAGGCTGTTGACAATTAGTTTTCTGTGAGTGATGACTGAATATGCTTCTTAGGAAAGAGAAAACTTCCTAAATTCCTCCTGGAGAAATATTATTGACCAATGAGTGCTGAAAATTATCCAGCAGTTTACAAGGTAGCCAGAATTAGGAGAATTCCAGTACTCCAAAATCTCAAGAAGGACCTGTGAACATGGTATAACCATCAGCAGGGTGGCTCAGAGGAACTGAAATTCTTCCAACCTTTGAAGAATTTCTTCAAAGCCTACTGCAAACTACATTTGGTGAGTTCTCAATGGGACCTTTCAAACTAATTGCAGGAAGAAAGATCTCCTAATGCCCTGAAAGACTGTACTTACAAGCTTAATACAAGCTCTGCCACTGTAACTTACTTTAATAAACTTCCTCAGTTAAAATAAAGCTTATAAAATGTTAACCCATCAAGAACCAAAAGTTAGTGTAAGCCCTGGAGGAATAATAAAAGACACAGCAATCTTAGATCCAGAGTTGCTGAGAAAGACTTGGAAATAAGTCTTTGGTCTCAAACCTTGAGGATTCTAAATTGAAGTTCAGTACTGGTCAAAAGGGAAAACTGTCTGGTCTATCTTTTGTACTGACAAAAACAAGGTCCCATTTTTGATTCCCTACACTGAAAGCAGACCAGTGTCAGGATGCAAAGATTAAAATAGAAGAAGCTAAGAACACTACGCTAAAGCTGTACGCTCTACAGTTTTGCATACAAGATTTCTGATTGGTGTTAATGTTTTGACACCAGATCGCTTTTTACTACAGAGCAGATGAACTGCCATGACCTCCAGACTTCCAGAAGTCAACAGTTTTTTTCCAGTGGCTTCACAATGGCAGTTTGCAAGTGTGTGCCTGTGTTTCTCTAGCGGCATCTGATCAAAATACCCGTTTTAGAAAAGCCTTTTGCTTCTCCATCTCTCCCCATATTTCTCTTTTATTCCAAGAGACCACTCTATGAGCATAACTTACAGTAGAGCATACTGGAGACTGAAATAGGTAAATGAGAAGTGGTTGATATAATAGTTATTCTGTGAAACTCAAGAAACAGTATAGGATGTCCATGACCATCAGTGGTTCCCCTTAATACATTTTCAATCTTCCTGTTAGTTGTTGATGCAACTACGGACAGATCCCTCCCTCGCATGGGCAGCATTACTTCTATTTCACACTATATCTATTAAAAGACTATTGAAAATCCTGCATCTCGTTGAACGTACTTATTTCCTGGAACCTGAAGGCTAAGAACGACAATTCCCAACTCCCTCCTCTTTGGTTTTTCACATGTAACAGGCAAGCTAGGATAACTCCCACACATCTTATTACTTACCTAACATTTAGTGGATCTGAATTTATGATGGGTGTTGCACTGGTAGGCTTGTTTCCTTGAATCTGGCTTCTGAAACCTTCTCTAGCAGGTAAATAGTACACCCTTTGGATAACGACTTGTACCTCCACTTCTCTCCATCCCACTGCTCCTTGGCTTTCCACCATTTCAAGCAGAGAATCATTAACAGCACTCAGTGCTAAGGGATGCTTTTTAGGATCACAGCTGTTATGGATTTCTGGAGCACAAGCAACCTGGTGAAGGAAAATCCATTAATAGAGACATTTAATGGGATGGTGAAACTATGAAGTGCTAAAAAGCACAACATGAAAAATCTCTGCAAGAAGTACAAGGTCAGATTCAAAATACTTACTGCACGTAAACTAACTAACTTACTACTGACCCATGTTTATTGTGGATTTTTAACAAGCAACTAAAGAGAGTTCAGTACATAGCACACTCCTGTATTGATTGGTGCTCTGGAAAGAGTTATGTCAATCCATGAGAAATTAGGGTGACAGTAGGGGGAAAACAGAACTGATACTAGTATTTATGAGTCTTCCTCTTGAATAGAGTTTCATTTTCACTTTTCCAATGCTCTGTTTCTCCCTTTTCTAAAATCTACCTTGAATGCCACAGACTTTCACACTTATGTGAAAATGCACGTGTCTAGTTTTATAGGACAGTCCTCAGAAAGTTCAATGTAAAATGTTTCAGTGTAAAAATTAGATGATTAATGGGAAGCATAAAAACTTAATCTAAAAGTACGAACCTCAGTCTACTCTTTAGCTACTAACCAAATGTATTTTATAAATACAATCCTCCAAACTTCCAAAATATATATTATGAACAAAATTATGCTATATTTTACCTCAGTTTAAATGATTGCATTGATTTTCATTCTAAAATAAATCTCTCTCTTTTAGTAAAAAATTGATTGCAAGTATAAACTAACATTCTATGTACAAGCTCCTTTCCAGCATGAGCCAAAATTCTATTTTCAAAGTGAAACTTTTTTTTCTTTTAAAGCTGGATGCAATGTAAAGTTTTTAAAGTTTTATAAACCTTCCATAAGTATAATCTACCAGTGAAGAAGCAGAAATACAGTGTTAATAAGGAAATGATGGTGTGATGATATGCTTGTCTGCAAACTTCCAGCCCAAAGCATTCTATGATTCTATGATATGTCCACTGAGTTTTAAGTGAAATGGTTTTGCTAGGAAGTATCAGGGAAAGAATTAAATTGTTCTGTTTTTCATATATCACAGTAGAAGCTCTCTTCCAGATAGAGTCGTAGCAAGAAATTAGATTAGGATTTGGTTTATGCAACTGCTTCATTCTCACACCTATAGATTTAATTATATATATATATATATATATGTATATATATATGTGTCAAGCAAATACAAAACACTGACACTCAGTGGTGTTCTTTATATTTGTTGGGCCAAAATTCTCAAACGTTAACAATGATTTTTGGGTGGACAATACAAAAACTTTAAATAACTCTTTAAGAAGGTGATGGTACAAACTATCAGAAAGTCAAATCCCTTAGAACATCTCAACTTGTACAACAGCTAGAGATAGGAGAGTCAGCAGTTATTTTGATACAAACAAAGCTACAACAGGAAAGAAAGCAAATTGTAAACATGCTGGAAAGGAGGGTGGTGTTCCCAATTGATGCATTAAATAAAGGACAGGACTGACTAGGAAATGAGTTCAATAGGAATGGAAAAATGGAATATTTATTAAAAATAATATCTTGGCTGATACTATCTTAGCAGTTACCAGGAAATTGATTTTACTTCAAATAAAGTTTGGCTACTCAGCTGTATAGAATAAAAGAAAAATCTATGAAAAAACAAACTACAATTTCTATTTAGCACAGTAATGAGACTTCAGGAAAATAACCTCTCAGCAGTTCAGCCTTTTGGATGGGCCAGAAGCCTCTGCTAAGAAAATATTATTAAAATAAACATCACATATTATTCAGCCTTAGTTAAATGAAAGAGAAAACTAAACAGATCAGTAATTTTTGTTTTTGTTACGACTTCCAAACACCTGCTCACCAACTTCTCACAACATCCTAAAGTTGAGAACCAAATGAATGAGCCTTACCTGATTATCTGGAGATTCCTGGGGCTGCTTATTGTCAAGGTCATCTAGTTCGAATGTCTGTGCCAAAGATAAAATATTCTTTCTAATAAGCATCTTTGTAGGACTCTGTGTCTTGCTTGTTTCTAAGTGTTCACTGAGTAGCATCTTCTGACTGAAATATGTATTCATGATAACAGGAATTTCTGCATTCTTGAGAAGTAGTTTTTGCCTGGAAAAAATAATATAATTGGCATCAAATCCATTAAAAGTTAAACTACAGATAAACACTATTTTAAGTTATGCTTTGCTCTATAGACACCACTAAAAAACACAAAGCTGTGTTATCCAACATTGCAAATAAGTCACATCACGGATACATTCAGCTTGATCAGCCCTATGAGCTCAGGCACAGACTTGTGCATCTAGGGACAACATTCACCTGGGAGCAGGCGGGGCTGACAGGCCCCATGAACCTCATCTGCCTTCACTCAAACACTACTTGGTATCTCAGAATTGTCATAGCAGAACCAAGAGCATCAAGGACCCCCTCCGTACAGTTTCTGTGGTATAAGCTCAGAAAGGAAGATAATTCATTCAGTTCAGTATGAATTCAGAGTGCTGGTGCTGCAGAACCCAGCCTGGCCGTTCAGAACAAGACATCCGTCTGCTCAGTACTTCCCATGAAGAAGAATCTATTCTCACCATGGCCACTGCAGAGTTATTCCCATTTCTCATCATTTTTTTTCTCAAAGAAAATCTTACACTTTACCTAAGATACGCTGCATGTAATTTTGTCTCTTTATTTACTTCCTGTATGTTTGTTGCTGTCATTAACTTGCTCTCCAAGACACATTTTGGTTTCTAGTGCCAATATAGATTACCAAATAGCTTCACATGCAGCAATTTCTTGCCTCACAAATTAAGGTAATGATTGCAGAATCTCTAAACACAACAGTAATTTAATGCCTAAGCAGGTCTCAATGTTAATACTGTTTCATATGCCAGTATGAGAAACATTTAGAATCATTTAGAATCATTTAAATCATTTAGAAATACACTTTTTATCCTCACGGGATACAAATCTACTGAAGTCACCTTACAAAAACAATCAGTAATCTCATTTCCTAGAGACCATCAAAAGAAAAACAAAATTCACTTAGTGAGTTTATTGCAGGCTGTGTTTTTCTATTAGATCTGTATTGTTTGGGAGTAAGGCAAGGCCTCCTTGGCAGCAAAGTCTTGCTGACTTGAGTTCGGAAGTTATTACCTCAGGACTCCAGTCTCCAGGCTGCTGGGTTAGGAGGGTGAAGTGAGCTCTCGCATTTATGACATTATTTATCAAAATGCAACCAAACTAAGCTGAAAAAAGAAAGATGCCCTAAAAAAAATACTCATTTCTGATCTCAGTCCATATGAGACTTTGATTAAATGTTGCAGTGTGGTCTGCTTTATAACACATCCCTTTATTCTCTACAGAGTGGATAGGTACAAGGAAATCAAGTCAGCAGAATAGGAAAAGTAGCAACAGATTGTTAAATATAATCCCCAGTTTTGTTTATTTTTTGGACAATAATGAAACAAGATGATAATTTCTGCCTTTTAGAAAAAATATATATTAAAGGAGGCTTGCAACTTAGTAAGTATAAATTAGTATTGAAATAGAAAATTCATGAAAATCTATAGAATAAAACTAAGTACTGAATCCCACTGCAATGCCTTACTACCATTTGGGAACTCTTAAGTAGGTAGTAGCTCATTCTTCATGGACATTCAGTCTCTTTACTCAAGTGAATTTGCTAACACAGGTCCCAGTTCAGAAAAGTATGACAGCAGCTCACGAGGCTGCCAAATTCATACTGACTGATAATCGTCTGTATTACAAGATTAAAACCGAGGAACTAGCTCAGTCAGCAAACCAAGACATCTCTGGATCTTACGAGATTTCTATGTCTCAGCTGCCATTACTCCCTTCCTTCTGAACTATAAAAGCCTATGTAGAATTTGCTACAGATCTCTGATCAGTTTTGGCTGCCTTTACATGCAGATATGGAATGAAAGTTCTAGCACACGCTTTCTTGAGGCGTCTGCACTCAGACTCAAAGTAAACAGGAAATCTCACTGAACATGAGTCTGTTACGTCACTAATGCCAAAAGAATGTTTGTTTGATCTAAATAATCGCATTCTCAAAAAAAATACTGACGTTAGCAGCAAATCATTCATAGGAACTCTGAGGTTTATGGTGTTACTTTTATCTTCCTGTTACAGATATATGATGAGGTTATATATATATATGTGCATGTATTTTTAAAGGCAGGTACGTTTTTACTGGTACTCAAATTACGTGTAACCATGGTTTTGGTATGGGTATGCATCCGATGCCTTGATTACTTTTGTAACTATTAAGAGATTTCTGTGTTCCATTTTCATCATATCTACACATGGATAATACCATAAACTAATGGCCAATCAGCATTTCCACAGAGAAAAAAAGAAGCACACTTTCAAGAGAGGCTCTCCATTTCTTTCTTGTAATATTAGTTCACTAAAACTAGCTCCTTTAATGGATCACTTCTTCTAGCCTTGCATACTTGTGCACTGACTTATCTAATTCTTAGCTAGGTGAGGAGAATGATCACAGCCATCTACCTAAATCTTCCCTATTTTTCAGTGAGCAGATTTCTCCCGAGAGGAAAGGAAAAGGATCAGTAATAAACAGAAATTATAATCAATTGAAATGAAAGAAAGAAAAGACGTTTGTATTAAGCTCAGAATTCTGTATCCAGGTGGATGGCTAAATGGAATTGTTTTATATATATATATATACATATCCTTCCCAAAGAATCGCAGCTACAGGTGCATCATTTTTTATGTGCCTAAGCCAAATGAACAAGCTTTGGAAACAAAACAGTAATATCTTTCTAAGATAACCTGTTCTATAGAAACTGTGATAAGATGTAAGAAACCATGACCACATGAATAAGGCAAAGATGCTTTAAAAATCATTACAACATACATCAATTTAAATACTGTGAAATGAACAGAAGCTTTTCACTGTGGAGATAAATTTTATAAGAAATATTATAAGATAGAAAATAAATAAGACAAGCATGTCATGATAAACATGAAGGAATGCTTAAGGTTGTGTAGAATGCCTGATGGACTACCCCTCCACTAAATAAGGCAACTTGGTATCAGAGATACTGATCTTGAGAGTTTCTTGACCACGGAATGACTGAGTTCTTAGCCCCTGAGATAGACATTGACACCTTCAGCCCCTGGATATTAGAAAAAAATCACTCCCACAAACTGTGGCTGTGGTCCTGAGCTTCATGTGTTGCCCCTGTACCTGGGACCCCACAACTGATCCCCGCAGCCTTCTGCATCTGTCCCATCTGTAGATTTTGTACAGTCAGACACAGTCCAGCTTTCACTCTGCGGGACTCAAGCATGTACTGAGAAAACCATCTTGGTTACCTGTCGTATTTAAAGGGGGAAAAAGACCACAAAAACACAGAGATTTGAAGACAGCTTTAAGAGTTTTCTAGTTCACTCTGTAGAACCCTCCTCACAGATAAAGTGTTAAATGAGCATTTAACACCTTCTGTAACCTCAGTTATCTCCTATCTGCTTCCCTGTAGAAGTTTATTTTCAAAGAATGAAAAAGACACATCTCATTATCCAAATTAAGCAGAAACAATGGAAAGAAAATGAACTTCACTATATGCTTAAAAAACCTTTTCTTGCACTCTCTGATTTTCTTCTGGCTCAGCAAAGTATATTTAAAGGTTGGATTAGCTGTCTACTTCCTTAATAACTGCCTTTAGAGGAAAGGTTATTTGTAATGACCTGAAGTAGAGACTGTGAACTTTTTATACTAGAGGACATTTTTTTCCCGGTATGCAGACAATCAACAGTTGCTGTAACTGGTCACATGCTAAAACAACATGAGGCAATGATGTTTTTTTTTTTCCTCTCTTGCAGTGGCTTCTCTCTCTAAGGATGGAGTTTGCCTTTTCTCTTTCCCCCTCCTATGATGAAACACAGGAGCAGATATGCTTGCCTACTGCTCTGCTAATCATGGTCTAGCACGATTTCAGATTTGAAACGCTGCAGCAACTTCTGCAAGGAACTGTATAAAGCTTCATCTTGAGGCAGGGTCCTGATCCCGCTGTCAAGCGGTCAGAAGCCTCACAGTGCGGTTTGCCGTGCACAGCCCACTGTGCTTGCTTTCCATCCACGCTCTCAGGCAGCAAGAAGTTCTGAATCTATGGCAGCAGTTAACTAACAAACCACAAACTTCCGCTCAGTTGTGCTGACATCAAACAATGATGATGGTTCATGAACTTAAGATGACTTTGGATCACTTTAAATTAGAGAATATTTTCTTCTTTGCTCCTTCTGGGTATTTTATTAGGCTTTCCCCCCTCCCTTTTTCTTTTACAAAGTACAAAATGCCTGAAGCATTTTTTTGAAGAATACAATATATTACCTGAAAACTCTTAACATTTAAGCGACCTACAACATGCACTGTAATTATAAACAGACTAATTTCTAGACTCAAACTATGATTTAGTGAGTAAATAAGATTTAACCTCAGTCAAGAAGAACAGTAGTCACATGTGCAGGCTAAGAGCATGTCAGAACCTAAGTACCCAGAAGCGTGAAGGGCCTTCAACCATATGCATACCATACAGGGCCCACCCCTGATTTCCTAGAAATCATTTATTTTGTCCAATATGGAAGAAGCTGCTCACGTTGCCTCTCACTGGGAATTGAGTGCTATATGCAATGTTTAATCTGTGAAATATTGTAACATGTCCAAGAAATGTGATTCTGTGATTCTGTGAAATGCCTGAGCACTCCAATAACAACTATTTTTTTTTAAAGTCCAAGTCCAAACTAATCTCTGTCCACCTGCCACCCAAGGACAACAACTACCTTCCCAATGGTCAGTTCAAATCAAAATGCCATTTGGAACAGATCAACCTTATGCCAGGCCCAGAGATCTCACAAACACAGAATTACCTACTTAGTAAAAACCTCAACGTGACCAACATCCACAAACATCTATTCGCCCGGCAGTGAGTAATATCACCACTCACACGTGAGCCCCCATCAGTCTCATTTACCATCAGTTGAACAATCTGTACGAGTACTGTGTTTGCAAGTTCACACTTCCATAAGCAAACTTTCTTTCCCTCCCCCAGTCTCAAAGGGGAAGAATAAAACAAGCTGGTACGTCCTTCTTTGAAATTATCTTATTCAAAGCAACATTTATTGTGGGACACAGTTCTTAAGATTGACTGCATGCTTTTCTCCATGAAGAAAGAGTGTTAACCATCTAGAGCAATGTCCAGAGTCACATATGCCAAACATACAATTCTCAGTCTTGCCAGGTTTCCAAGGAAATGCAGCTTCAGCACCTCGGAACAGCAGATAAAAAGGAAAAGCTCCTCAAATTATGCCTAAATTGCCTACTTTTAGAATATGATGCATTGAATAGCTAGACATTTGCTCCATTTCTTTTTTGGAAATGTATATTATCAGAGGCTTCATTCCATGAAAACAACACAAAGATTACATAGCAAATCAATGTATATATTTCATTACAACCCAATCTGCTACCATTTGTCACTCAAAGTGAAATACAAGTAGTGGGGAAAAAGAAAATCTATTGCACCGTAAGTTCCCTCTTCAAAATAACATTGTATTTTCCAGCAAAATTATTTGTAAACTTAAAAAATCACTCTGGTAAGAAATTACAGTACACAAAGCCGACACTTTTATCACTGTATCATTTTACTAATTTTAAATTAATTATATATAAACTAACCACCGGCTTGCCATAGAACTTCCTTTTGAAATGCAACACCTTGCAACGTGAAAAAGTTGGATGGAAATTTTCACATTTAAGAGAGCTCTGCTCTAAAAAGCTTGTGGTTCACATTACGCTCCTCCCTCAGTCAGTGCTCTCACCTCTGCAGGGAAGTGAGTGGGTGCCTCCTGAGGAGGATGTGCAGGTCTTCTGATGCAGGAAAGCACAGACGAACAGAAAAGCATCCAGCTCTAGGAAATTACCACTATACCAGACTTCAGCAAGGCTGGAAAATAGGGATGTTTCCTAAGGCTCTCTAGCTACTTTAGCTATGAGGAAAGCAGAAAGCACCTGAAATTTCTAGAATTCTAGACAATTTATTGAAACAAAACTTAACTTTTGGCACCTAAAACCATAACAAAATTCCTCTCGTGGGCTGCACAAAAACAATCTCCTGAGCTCCAGGGGATACTACTTTTGAGAGAATTTGCTAAAAAATATACTTAAATTGTGCGTAAGTCAGTCACAAAAATATGTTTCAGCAGTTTGAAATTTTACTGGGTAAAACACAGAACAAAATAAAGCTGTGCACAATAAAGCATTAAACTTGAAAGCTGATAGAAAACAAACAAAAACCCCCAAACACTCCCACGCACACGGAGGGTGTTACAAGTAACTAAGGAGATACAAATATCGTGGTTATCTTTTCATAATCAAGATGTTATGAAAGAATTCTAGTCTGTGTGTTTACCCCATATATCAACTTGCATCTGACTAGCCATGAGCTCATTACTCAGAAGACTTCTTCTATCTGCTCCCAGTGCTAAACTGCACGTAGGGTTTGAGGTAAATGAGGATGAATGCTGAAGTCATCAGAAAGTTCAGGAATATGTTGTAGTGATCCTGAAAACAAAAAAATCACACCACCCAACCAAACAATAAAGAAGAATAACTGAAGCAAGCAAACTGCAAAGTAATGTCATATTAAAATTTGTGGTAAATGTTAAAGATAGCAAACCAGGCCATATTAGCATCAGATCAGAGACCTGTCTACCTCAATCTCATTTACAGCAGCAAACTGCAGACATTTGAGAAAGACTACAAAACTAAAAGTAAGCCAGTAGTGAAAGTTCTCTAGAACACTCTTTTGCATTCTAGAGAATTCTAAAAACTTTCAGCTTAGAGACTTAATGAAACAGAAGCAGTGTCAACATAGTTAAAGAATCCTCAGTACATTTTTCTTGCATGAACTTATGTGTCTGCTTTTTCACCACATGTACATTTCCAGCATCCACAACATCCTGCTGCATCCACAGAGCTCAACAGTCTCTGTATATGCATGTGAGCAACCACTTCCTTTTAGTTGTTTTGAATCTGTCACCTAGTGCTTACATTGCTACTCCCCCACTTCTTGTTTTGTAGGGGCAACCATCCTTCTTGATATACTCCCTAATAGACACCCTCATCACAGCTTCTCCTAGCTGCTACTTTTTCAACATGAAGATTCGTAGCTGTTTTACTCATTTCTCATAGGGAAGCTATTTCACACCTCTGCTTGTCCATCTTCTTTGATATGCTTCCACTTCTTCGAGTTCAGAGACTGACATTGCAACATAAAAATGCACCATGAATTTCTAGTGACATAACAATCTCTCTGACTTCATTTCTTCATAAGTGTTACAGTTTTATACATTTTTTTTTCTGATTGCTAGATGAGAACTAACCTGGCAGATTAATAAAAGTGGTAAGGGCAATTAGCTCAAATGGTAGAGTGCTCACTTAGCATGGGAGAGGTAGTGGGATCAATACCCACATTCTCCATTGCTTCCCCGGGCAACCTGATCTAGTGCCTGAATTAGTGGTTGGCAAACTTTCCTGTTTAAAACTAGATGATCTCTGAGGTCCCTTCCAACCCAAGCCACTCTAGGATTCCATTAGAACCCTAAAAACTCAGTCTAGAATAGTAACAATCCAGAGTCCATCATTCCATGTGCAATTTGTATTTACTTACCATTTCCTCATAAGAGGTCAAATCCTTAATCCAGCCCCAGTTCTAGAGCAACCTACATGAGAATGAACATGCTCCCCACTGTCTAGAGGACTGCAAGGATCACGGCTTGCAAATGAAGAAGAAGGAAACCTGCATTCTGTTGTAAAGAAGTCATCCAATTCTTTATTTTTCTCCTAGACACCAAGACACAATGGAGATCTGAGGCAACAATCCTGCTGCCATCACATAGCATCACCTCCTGTGGTGCCAGGAGCTGTTTCTCAGTCCAGAAGAGGTCTGTGAGATCCACCCAGGCAGCTGAGGGTCGTGTGCAGGAGCAAAGAACTTGTGCATCTCTGTACTAAGTCATCAGTGCATGGAGAGTCAGGGTATTTTGTTGGCTGGTTCAAGTCTGAAGAATTACCAGAGGAACTTTAACAAATAAATCTTTATTTTTTTTAAATATGTTGTCCAACATACTAGTAGTGGCTATTAAGAAAATCGGCCTTTTCTTCTACAGAAGCTTGGAAGTTGTTATTGGCAAGGACTTGCTTACATACATGCTCACCAAAGTCTTCAAGTGCACAGTAATAAAAACAAATACTCATCCCTGAGCAAACTTGCATTCAGAAGATAGCTTAATAGATGCATGTGCTTGATTTTCTTTCTGTTTAATTATTAAGCCTAACATTAAAACAAAACATAACAAAGCAAAACACATTAGATTTGTTCTTGTACATTCCTCATTTGCCTGCTACTCTTCTCCGGGCACTTCCTATTGCTTCTTGGTGAGGCCACACAGCAAAACCACATTCCATTCTGATCTAGAGGTCATTTCTTATATGGATAAAGCCAGTGCAGTGAGTACATCAGTACAGAGAGAGTAGATGAAAGCAAGATTCTGGATTGTTTTGCAACATAAATAGGAACACAAAGAGTAGCAAGAACTTGTTCAATGCTGCAGGGCACAACAGCAAAGCAAAAGACTCCCCTTGAGCTAGTCAAACTCTGCTTAGACAGAGTACAATGGGCAGCAGCCTGAAGGTGTTAATGGACCATGCCAGGCAAATGGTCGTGGCTGCACTCCTAGCTCAGCTTCACTGAGTTGTCCCTGGGTAGAAGCAGCATTTTTTCCATTGTGTTCACTGTTGCCATTGATGTATGTGTAAAAAAGGTAAGGGCAGCGTGGATAAAGCCCTGTTCCACATAAACCTGTTGCAGACAAAGTGAGTATAACGCTGGAACTGGAATCCCGTCCACAGTAATCCACTCCACACAACCACTGGTAAAAACACAGCAACACTAGTGGTAAAAGCAGGAACTTTAGAGAAACATTCCTGTGCAGGCACCTCGAGTAAAACACTGCAAGGGAAGCGAAGTGGCTCAGTTGGCTGCAGCAACACTGCTGTTCTGTGTTCTATAAACAAAAACTCTTCAGGGTGGAAAACAGCCCTCAGAAGTCTATGTACTTTAAAGATCTCACTCATGAATTACTTTCAGAGCTTCATTTTGCTTCTATGAAACTGTATATCTTCTCCATTTAAAGCACAATAGATGGAATGTATTGCATTGCTCTCCCACAGCTGAAACAAGGAAAAACCCTCTAAGAAATAGCATTTAGATTTCAATATCCTCATTATCCTTGCCTTTATTTTCCCTTCCCCCCTCTTTTTTTTTTTTTTTTGCAAGATCACTGCACTACTTTAAAGACAAGTGTACAAAACAAGCAACAACACTTAATTCTAATGCTGAAATCTTACACTGGTGGTCTCCAGGCCATTGCTTAACTATTTATTTGTTTAATTTCACTGAATACTTGCAATGACAAAATGACAATTACCCACCAGCCCATGTCCAGAAGAATTTTCGTACTGTATCACAATATTTTTACATGACAGAAACTCTTTTTTGGCTTGGTATAAGAGGGCCAATGATCTGGCAGAGCAGACTCACCAATGCAAAAATGCATAAAAACCTGGATTGCTTCTTTTGTGATCGCATTAGACTTTAGAGGCTAAACAGCATCAACATATTCTAAGTTTATTTTCTTGTTTCAAAGAATGTTTACATCTACAAGGAAACAGTCTCTTCTTACTTCAGAGAAGAAGAAAAATTACAGAAGTATAATGGAAAGATAAAAGCCCTTAGTATTTAAAACAAAAAAACATACACAACTATGCTTCTCTGTTTCTTTGCAATACTTCAACATCCATCAACATCTACTAACCACATCAGCCAAGCTCACCTACCACAATTATCCGTGCTGCTCAGCCATATGAACTCATCAACCTGAAACTAAATTTAAGCCAAGTTGAAAGGGGGGAGAAAATACCAGACAAATAATTTCAGAAACAAAAAACAAAGAACAACTTTTTCAGAAGAAGAATGAGATCTGCATTTTCCTACAGGGTCTAAGAGCACAGAATGGTAGCCCAATTCATTTACTGAAGAACTACCATAAATGCAATATGAAGTCTACAAAGCCGATGCAAATTCACCCACCAAAACTGCAAGCCATTAGCACAGCAACTTTAAAACTGGGCAATGTTCTGGTAGCAATGAGGTAGCTCCTGTGTGAAGGACCAGTCACCAGACAACCCAGTGCAGCTGAAGGGCTCTGCAGGAGCAACGTGCTCCCAAGGGTGTGATGGGGTCTGGGTATCTCTTACTGTTGCCCCAAGCCCTCCTCTCACAAAAAGAACAGAAGCAAAGCCTTTGAAGGTGGGAAAAAATACCTGTGAAAACATACAAATTTTAGAGCAAACCAGTGGAACAGGCAGATAAGAAGATATACTGTCATGAAAATGTTAGCCCCAACAAACAAGAAGAAAAAGAAATAAAGAAAAAACAAAAAAAGCAGAAGTTTAAAGCTAAAATAAATTTCAAAGCACAGTAGCAAAATTGGCCAGTACAGAGAAATGTTTATACAATACAGCGTGAAACAACTTCACCCCTACACACACATTTCCCAAGCAAACAACTGTAAACTAATCCAGGGCTTAAATATACCCGTTATTATTTAACACATAATGGCAACCCTGTTTTCGCAGGCCTGGAGTCCACAGACACAGATTTAGAAGGGATTTTGCAGCTACATTTGAAAATCAGAGCAATATGAACCTAAAGAAGGATTGCTGACTGACTTATTTTAAATAGATCATCATGCTTTTTGATTCTTTTCTATATGCCTCTCTATAATTGTATCTTCACTAAGATAACAGCGAACACAATACCACTACAGAATGTGCCAGACTTTATGTTACGTAACACAGGCTCAAACTAGAAGTTGCTTTTGAGTGCGGAGTCTCATGCCACCAACAGAAAAAAAAAACCTTTGACAAAACAATCCAGGCTCCAACAAAGTTAAGCGCCTTTCCTCCTTACTATCCTACCAGAACTGAAGTGCTAATGGGAAGAAACCACCTCCTAACTCCAACAGAAAAGTGCTTATGCCAGTTGAGACAAAGCCAAAATTCATTCAGAGTGCCCCCTCCTTGCTGAGCCAAGCCAAAAGCAGTCTCTCTTGACACCCTCCCCAAGGAGCATCCTGTTTTCCTACCACTCTGCTCTCCCCTCCTGCCCTGGTATTCCTGCTGTTGGCACTGGGTGGGGAAGAAGAGAGCTTCACACTCATGGCAATTAAAGCTAGACACAGAGAAAAATGAGTCTCTTGCTCAGCTACATCACTAAACCAGACCTGGAAAAAAAAATATATACATAAATGAGAAGTTACTGGTATATTCTTGCTTAAAGTTGTACAAGTAAATATGTTTATGATATCATATTTTAAGCACATATCTATACACTTGTTTTGAAACTCCCACTACCAATGCAAGTTGGGGGATGTAAGGATGGAGCACAGTCCTGCCAAAAAGAACTTGGGGTACTGGTGGATGGTAAGCTGGACATGAGCCAGCAAAGTGCCCTCACAGCCCAGAAAACCAACTGTATCCAGGGCTGCATCAACAGAAGCATGGACAGCAGGGTGAGGGAAGTGATCCTGCGCTGGTGAGACCTCACCAGGAGTACTGCGTCCAGATGTGGAGTTTTCAGTATAGGAGAGACATGGACCTTCTGGAGCACATCTAGAGGAGAGTCACAAAAATGATGAAAAGGATGGAACACCTCCCTACAAGGACAGGCTGAGAGAGCTGGGGCTGTTCAGCCTGCAGAAGAGAAGACTCTGAGGTGATCTGCTAGCGGCCTTTCAGTATCCAAAGGGTGGCTATAAGAAGGAAGCGGACAGACTCTTTAGCAGGGTCTGTGGAGATAGGACATGGGGAAATGGTTTTCAAACTAAAAGAGGGGTGATTTAGATTGGGTATAAGGAATAAGTCTTGCCCAGAGAGGTGGTGGAACCCTTGTTCCTGGATTCATTCAAAGTCAGCCTGGACAGGGCTCTGAGCAACCTGATGTAGCTGTAGGTGTCCCTGTTCGTTGCAGGGGAGTTGGACTAGATGGCCTTTAAAGGTCCCTTCCTACACTAAGGATTCTATGATTCTAAAGCAAAGTTACCTATGTCCTGTATTTTCCTATTTAGCAGTTATTAAAAAAAAAAAATTAAAAAAAGGGAGATGCATACCCAAAATCAGTGTGTAATTAATTACCTAATACTGTTTGAAGAGGGGTTTTAGAGTTGTACATAAACGTACACAGCTGAAAAAATGTACAAGGCATGATTCCCGGGTTAAAGAACGACAAAAAGAATTTCCTAGCATCAGTGGGAATACCCAAGGGACTCAGCAAGAGGAAAGAGGCCACTCCATGCCCATCACATGTGAGCATCTAGGCCTGCAGAAGTGCACGTGTGTGCATTCTCTTCCCTGCCCTTCTCTTCCCCTGCACAACTGGGGTGGGTGAGCAATTGCTGCGTCCCCTCCAGGGAACAGCTCTGGAAAGATCTGATCCAACTGACTGCATACAACATTCTTTTAAAAAAATATTATCTGTTTGCTTGCTTGAAGCGTCACAAAGATAATATTCACGTCTGTGACCCTGACTGTCTCTGGTCAAGAGGCAGAGATTGTGCAGACCGCATTGCTTTCCAGCACCCCTGGGACACCCGCCAGAGTACAGCTGTGCAGGCCAGGAGGGGAGGCTGGAGCCTCCAGTGCAGGGCAGCACTGCTAGCAGCACCGTGCCTCGTTGCTGGGGAGGCATGGGCACACAGGGGAGGCCAGGTTTCCACAGCCTAGCATCTGGGGTGCCGAGTGCACACCAGTAAAACCAGTGTCCTCAGTGCTGGGAGAGAGCATGAGATTATTTTCTTCTATGAAAAAGAACCTTACCTCCTGATCATTTATCTTGCCATTTCTTCCTCATTGTTGCCCTCTGAATTCCTACACCACTACCCTCTTCAAGTATCTGCCAAAATATTTGTATCTGTTTTTGACATTGTGGTTGCATGTACATGTGGGCTGAAAACCATTCAAGAAGTCTTATTTAAACATAGCTTCACCATTCTGATTCTATTTGGGCACCAAGCTCTACAGAGACGAGCAGCGTAAGAGAACCCCTTTAAAAGCTTGATCTGACTATGGACACAATCATTTTAAAGTGAATCTAACCTGGTGTTCTTCCCATAAAATCCTGCCTAAGGGCCTTTAAAAAAAAAAAAAAAAGCAACCCACACATTTTGCCAAGTGCAGAAATACAACCTCTGGCCTTGGAAGTCCTTGAACTAAAGTTTGCTGAAGGCTGGCAGGTTAATCCGGGAAGAATGAGCCTGTGTTTGCCCAGTTCTTTTATTCTCCCTCTGACATACACTCCTGGAGATAGGACACCAAGATAGGCAGAGCTACTAGCTGATCTGATAGGGCTGCTCTGTTCAGCAGATCCACCACGCGTGTCTCCATGCCAATAAAGGCATAGCCTAACAGAAAAGTCAGTCATGACAAGCAGTTAAGTGTTGTGCATGTGTTTTAACTATGTCTCAAGCTCATCCTGTCACGACAGCACTCAGCGCAGTACCCCGTGCTGCCACACACCTCGACCACAAGCTGTAATGAACAAATGTCTGCATGGCTGTGTGTAAGAGAGCATGAATTGATCATTTTATAAGTTTATCACAGAGTAACTGAAAGGCTTGAGATGCAAGCAGGCTTCACTTTATTCTAAAGTTGTTCTGGAATTCTTGTTTTTGTTTAAGTGTACTCTGTAAAGGTTGAAAAAAAGTTTTGAAAAAATTCAAGAGCCTAATAAAAACAAGAATTTCTGCCCAGTAGAGAGCACATACCAAAATACGTACACCCACAACAGCTATCTGTAAATGTAAATCCTCCTAACCCAAAGCCTCGGCTCATTTCAGGACAGAACACAAATGGCCTTCACAGGGCGTCCTGCCTTTCTTCTCAGAAAGAGTGGTGAGGCGCTGGCACAGGCTGCCCAGGGAGGTGGTGGAGTCACTGTCCCTGGAGGTGTTCAAGAACCGTGTGGACGTGGCACTGAGGGACGTGGTGAGTGGGCATGGTGGGGATGGGCTGATGGTTGGATATGGTGATCTGAGAGGACTTCTCCAGGCTGAATGATTCTACGATTCATCTCTTTCTGGAGTACACAGGAGGCCAGAAAGCCTCTTCATGTCATCCAGTTTCTCATCCCTGTTGTCAGAGAGGGAGCTCAGTTCACTGTCCCACACTGAACACAACTGTGGCACCTCAGCAGTTCTTTGCACAAATATTTCTATGCTGCATTTTTCAGGTTGTCAAATTATCGAAGAAAGGCCTAGCAACCAAGAATCTTATTTTAAAGAGTGATAAAATTACACATCCATTATAGGTGCGTATGTGCAAGGTCAGTTTATTTCTGTGTAGACAATGAAGCCTCAGATAGAGATCATTGTTGCATTTTAATAACATTGTAAAAAGCAGAAAGGTCCACACCAAGAAAAGTAACAGTTGCAACTTCTTGAGTAAGCAAAGACGAAAAAGGCTACGCTAAACTAGAATACAGAGCAAAAAAATAGCAAAAATCAGCAACTGATAGCTCGTAAAATTTAAACAAAAATTTTGCCCCTGTGGTCATCAAGCATGCTACCCCTCCCAAAAGGGTAACAATATCTCTCTTCACTACTGTAACAGACAGTGGTGTAGAGTCAGACAAGCATAGAACACGGAAGGTGAGAAGGTTAAAGAAAAAAAGAAAAAAAATCCATGTAAATACAGACTCTCACGGAATGCTACCTTCTTTTTTTGCCTCGTTCCTTCCCCCTCCCTACCCACAAAAGATACTTGTCAGCTGTTTTGCTACCTCTCAGTATTCCAGCAATGAGCAAACCTCATCCCATGGTGCTGGATCTCAAAGGCAGGCTATGAATAAGCGTCAGCTGAGCAGGCACAGCCACAAAACCGGAGTCAGTGGCTGGGAACTCAGTGCCACGCAAGGTCCCACCCACTTCAAACACGTCCCCTCTGAGACAGGGAGGGAAAACTGGCACTTCCAGCAAGAAGAGAGAACACGGTGACATGAAGTCTTTCTGCACTGAGACCTGTCGGGAGTGCTGAGTTCTCTCACCAAACGATGCCATCCAGCACCATCCTGAAGCACTGCAAAGGAAACCTGTACAAGGGGAATGCAGGTTGGAAAGGTCTGCAGGACAAGGACTACGGAGATGCTCAGCCACGGTATCTCATGCTTAATACAAAAAAAACAACCCAGAGACCAGTGAATTCTTCAAATAATTTTGGAAATAATGATCACCTTTTAGATCAGTAAAATCAACAATAAATACATTTCCTTGCTCTGCTGCTTAACATCACCTATTCATTTTTGGAAATCAATTCAGTTCATTTTACTTTCTGTACTACTCACACAATTATCTGCTGGCCTACATACACCTGTATTTGTTTTATGCCATGGAAACGTTTCTCTGCTATTCACAGAAACTGGAGGCAGAAATTGCACATGGAAGAAACAGTATCCGCAGATGCCCTCCTCCCAAACTGTAAACAAAGGAGACTGCTAATGTTTGTGTGAAAGCACTAGCCCGAAGTGATAAACCTGACAGAAAAAAAAAAAAAAAAGGAAGTAATTTTGCTTACTCTGCCTTCAGGTGGCTAATTAGAACACCTCCTACAGAAGAGGAGGATATGAGCCTCTCCTGAGAACTTCAAGTTTAGGCTAAGCATCTTTGAGGAAGGATCCTGGCAGCAAACGAGTGCAGGCTCAATTTCTTGTTTTGATTTTGAATTTAATTTGCAGCAAAACCCAACTTCAGAAAGAAGGCAAATTTTGACAAATTGCAACTGCTGTGAGCTCTGCTAAGAGCAGGATGAAACATGACTGTAATTCTCCAAGAGAACAAATTGAAATAATTGCATCCAAACAACAACAACAAAAAAAGCTAACATTACAGTTTAATTTTATAGTTCAGCCAACTCTTCAGGCTGGGTGCTAATGGGAATTTCAAACCTCACCTTCAGATTATGAAGTGATCTGTAGCATAAGGTGACAGGACCTACTGTTATTTTTGAACTACAATTACCCCTTAAGCAATACCACCTTAAATCTGGGCACATCTATAAACAGAAATAGATCATAGAAACAAACCAATAGTCTTTCCCAACATCCAAGTAATTTGATCCAAGAAAGAAAACGGTTGCTTAAAAATAGTAATTTCACTGTATATCTATGATACAACACAGCAAGTGTGTTAGGAACATGGTAAGAATGTTTTGCTGTTCACTTCAGCCACAGCATACATATACTTTAAATATACTGCATTACATAGACAGAGTGGCCCAGTCTACGGGGAAATGTAAATTATTACCTTAGACTCTATGATATCAGTAAATAGCCAAAGGCATTCCAATCCTAAAGCATTTATTGGACACTTAGGTCTGGGATTTATCTAGTTAGTTTTATGAACCGGTCACTAAGACTCTTTACAGTTAGAGAGCAGAAACAAACAACTTCAAAGTAAGGCTCGTCTGATGTCCTTGAGAGGAGATGAGTTGCACTCCAGAAATGCCCATTTTTTTCTCTCTGTTTCCTCCAGAAGGATTCATGGCCCATAACTGCACAGTTATGCTACAGATGCCTTGAGCTGTGCACCTATTGCCAGGGTGGTCAGGCAGGCGCTGCACGGGATAGAAGCAATCTGTAAACCAGCAATGCCCCTGCTAATGCAGGAAATACGTTTTCTGCAGTTTCTCACAGCATCAGCTGCTCTCAGCATTGCGTGCTCCATCATCTCACCACGTGATACCTGGCAAGGTTGTTAAGAATCATAATGAAACTGTACTACAAACTGCTCTCCTTGCCTCCTGCAATCCAATGTTCCTATTGCCTGCGAGTCAGACCTGTCCCCTTGATGTTGGGAAAAGGGAGGTCTTCCCATCCACAGACTGTTCAAGATAGACAGAAACAGCTAAGGACATTGTCACTCCTATTTCTGCATTCTTTTGCCTTCTAACCATGAACATCAACAGTTCACCGCTCCTACAGACAGACAGACAGAAGATCATTTTCTATAAACATCCTTATAACCCACTCAGTGCAAAGCCATTAAGGTTAGCAAAAACTGCCTCAAATCATTAGCTGACATTCAGCTCTCAGATTTTGTACATTCACACGCCCATCACCACCTGCTGACGTGGTGCAGCTATCTTCATCAGAAGAGCAGGGATGTGCCTGCCATCTGCAGCTCAGGCAGCAGCAAGCCATGTTCCTCAAGGCAGGAAGACTTGCTGCAGCAGCAGTCTCTCTCCCTTCCTGCCTTTAATCTCTCTGCTGCTCTAGGATATGCTTGATCCTATTGAGACAACCCAATGCAGTAAAACAACTGAAGCTCATATTCTTTCCTCCTCCCTACCTCTTTTCTCCCTCCTCCCTCAGATAAGTTTTCTACCGGTTTGGTGATATAGGTCGCCTTAGTGGTAGATCAGAAAAGCACCCAAGCCTTGCAAGCCAATACAATGCTGCAAGCTTTTGCAGTGGCTAAGCTTTACTCTAAACTATCATTTAAAAAACAATTCTTCACATGAAGTCATATACCCAAAAATTATGCAGGAAAGGGGTAAAATTTGTACAGGATGAGCAATCTGTTTATCAGCTTTTTTTCACCACCAGTTCACATGAGAGTAGTAACACCAGACATGCAACTTACAGCATGCATTCTGAATTCTTCATGCAGACACCACCTCCTATCGTGCTTCTCGCTCTAGTTTACCATCTTGCTTTTTTTCCGCCTGATGTAACTATTTCTTTGAGAGTACAGAACAGAGTGAATGGGGATAAACCAAAGAAATAAACAGGAGCCAAAATCCCTCACTGTCTACAACACAAACACGTCACTAGCAACCACAAAGGATATTAAAATCAACAGATAAAGGTCAGATAAAGCACAAGATAAGGTACTGCGTACATTAATATCTCATAGATGCTATTACAAGGTTAATCAGTTATACTGTCAAGATTTAAATTTGAGTTATTTGCTCCCTAAGGAAAAAAAATAAAATTGTTTATTCGTACTTTATATACAAAATGTAAACCAACCATGGAATTACAGCTTTACATAACAAAGTGAATGTAACACAATAAAAATCAAAGTCTTAGAGGCGCAGCTATCCCTAGGGATTTTTATACTAGTAAGGCTACACTTTACATAAGCAAGAGTGCTTTGCCTTACTTTAGTCCCAGGTTCTACCACTGCTCTGCCTTTTTTAAAACCACGGGAAGTCAAACAGAAAGGCTGCATCAAAGTTTAGCTGCTCCAACGCAAAAAAGAAACCCACATACACAGATAAGCCCTGCACTGACTGAAGAACAGACAGAAGAGTACTTGGGTTTGTTGTCTTTTTTGTTTTTCCCCTCGTTTAGTCACCCAACATATAGTCTTTACTTGCCTGCTTTCAGGGATGCTGCTGAATACCACTAATTGGAGATTTCGTGCTTTATTTTTCCTTTTGACAACAATTAGAAGTTCAGGATTTGCATTATGGCTGTTTCAGCAACTTCTCTTCATTTTTGATCCCACTATATTTCTATAACCAGAACTTTAAGCCTTCCACAAAACCCTGGTTTCACACAGGGGTTTACGGTAAAGACTCCAGCTTCTCGCTGACATTCATCACGAGGGTTTCTGGTTCTTGAAATGAAGGAAAAATCATTCATGGTCATTCCATTACAATAAAAACAAAATAGAAAAGAAATTGGAAATATTTCTTCAGACAATTCAATCTTATTTTTGAATCTGCAGCGTTTATAGAACTAAATGTAGATAAAGATACACGCACACCAAGAGAAGGGCAGTGCTTCCGCCTTAGCCTACTCATAGTCTCAGAAGCATTTGGTGTTGAACCCTCTCAGTTCAGTTCAGAGATAAGTCACAAAGATGGCTTCAAGTCTAAGTCTTAAGCCAGACATATCAAAGGGAAAATTACCGTGAACATGGCATAAGTCATACTCTAGTAATTAAGGGCTTTAAAGTATCGAGCTTTAAAAGCATGTTAATTCCACTTTTATAAAATTATTACCTCTGTTATGTATTACCCACATAACAGAAGTCTTAACTGGCCAGACACTGTCAACTCCTTCCTCCCCACACAAACAGAACACACAAATCTAAAAGGCCTACTTTCAGCAAAAGTCTACTGAAACTCTAAAGTACAAATTGCCAAATGTTAATCATAAAGCTTCACACTGCACCAGCGATACATACATTAAGCTTTCGTATCAGTGTGCCATGGCATAAGCAGACATGGAAACAGAAATAGCAGTCCCTTCCTTTCCAGCCTTCAAGAAAGAGGCCTCAGTAAGTTTGCAGCTTTGTTGTTTGTTTGTATATGTATGTGGGTGTATTGGCTTCCATCAGACAAAGAAAGTGCAAAAGGAAACTGAGGTAAAACTATACCGAAAAAGATTTTTATATTGAGGACTGAAAATACTTATTAGTTTCATGCTTTCATAAAAAGTAAGGCAGTAATGTTCAGGCACTTCCAAACTGCCATGATCTTGTATGGTGGCCATTCACTTTGCACCAATGTTTTAACAAGGTAAAGGATTATTTAACTCCAAAAGCAAGAGGCTGTTTTAAGCTAGTTTTGCACACCTCAAGGGGGTAATCATACTTAATGTAGATTCAAGTTAGAAAGGAGAACATCAGTGACTTCTCTGAATGTCTACTAAACAGATCTGTCTAATCAAACATTTTTCTAAGCACATAGCATCAGTTCTCAGAATACAGAGCTACTGTCATAAAGACTGGAAATTCAGAATGCTTAGTTTCATGAGTAAGAGTGCAGGATGTCTCTTTATAATTTTTTTTTTCCAGGAAAAAACTTTTCTGCATCAATATCTAAATATACAGGTGTTCAGCATGTTATGGTAACTGGCTGAAAGCAATACCTAGCTTTTAAAACAGTATCATCTCTTCAAGATCATAGAATATTGAGCAAAAATTAAAAAGTTCACATAACATTTTATAAATAGATGTATTTTGTGTCTTAAGGTATTTCTCCCCTCATCTCATGGAACCAGAAACATAGGATGGTAACTTTGCTAAAGTCACATAGGAAAGGCTTCCCAGTACAAGACATTCACTATGCCAGCTAGAGGTGCTTCCACTCTCATGCTGTGGTCTACCCCCACCTCTAACTCACCAGCACGTCTGCAAATTGTGCCGTAAAACCAGATCAAGAATTCAACAACGTGAAAAATCAAAATGAAAATCTCCTGCCTTCAAACAGTACAAGTCTTACAGCTGGACCAGAGCCCCTCTCTTGCTGAGGTCACAGCAGAGACCCATTGTTACATAGGCAGAAGTGAGGTGTGCCACAGTGCAGGAACAGGAACCAGCAGGAGCAGTCGGAGGAACTAGGAACAGCTGAGGTAAGGGTGCACCAGGGTCCTCAACCCTGGCCGTTGCAGCTGCGGGTACCATCCTCTATCCTACACTCTTGATTCCCTTAAAAAAACCATGCCGATTACATTAAAAACCCAGCATATGGGGGAGAGGAGCACCTCAACACTTTGGCTAACTGAAACTCGTTGCTTCACAGTTGAGGTAGACTGCAAGGAACTGCCCATGTATGTGACAGCTGTTTCCAAAATTGCACTTTTAATGTGAATTAGTTCTCATTAAAACTGAAGCACCAAACAGTCCAAATCCAAAGATAGCAAAAGTGAAAGAAATAACATATGAGAAAAAAACCACTTCAATCTAAATACTTCTCTCCAAGTTCCACCTAATCTCATTACAGTTTAAGTCATTTACAATGCATCCACAGCCGATTTTAGTCTTCTCATAGCAAGCATTGACACTTTCTCTCCTTTAATTTAAAGCTCTTTACAAGGAGGATCTTTATTTCTCTTGGGGCTGCCCTCTGAACCTTTCAGAGACCGCTTTCAAGCGCCTCGTGGCAGACAGCAAAGCTGTGCTCATTTATTCTGCGCTGAAATGCAAGTGATCAGTACGAGCCCCATGGCCTCTTCACAGATCATGCTCAGGGTCTTAAAAAAAAAAAAAAAAGACAACAGCAACCTTTGACACAGAATTGACGTCACTTCTGATAGCAGTGTTTTGACACCAGTCTAGCAGAGACATGTAGGCACGGCCTTGCTGTTTGCTCTAATAATCACAGCTTCTTGCAGGTAGCTTGCTGAGAAGTAGCCATTACAGATTTGTGAGGTATAATACAAGTAAGCTGTCTCAATCACAATATGGAGCACCGACAGCAAAGGTGGGGACGGAAAGAAGAGAAATAACACACTTCAAACCACAAGAGAATAAAGTAGGTGAAGCATACTGCTGCCAATGAACTACAAAATTGCAAGGGGACGGCACTGCCCAAAGAAACATTTCTCGACTCCTCTTCCACAGGAGAGGCAGAAGAAAGAGCTTACAAGGAACATACAAACTGAGATGCTAATTTTCAAATAGTAAAATGTTCTACAATTGACACTGACGGCACTTGAACAAGAATGATTCTGCTTGTCACTGAGATGCTTCATTACACCATTTACAGACAATGGTGCACTCAGATGGAACCCCTGAACCACATCCATACACACAGGCCACTGCCTGACTGTTATACAGAATTCCATTTATTCCTTTTCCTTTTATTTTTAAGTTGTTGTTTTTTTTTTTTACTTTGATTTTTGAAACCAACAAATGCAAGGAGGTCAACTGAGCTTACAAGGCAGGAAGTTGCTCATTTACTTTTTTTTTTTTTTTTTTTTTTTTTTGCTAAGCTTCTACAACACCTACCCAGAATTACCACCAGTACATCTCTGCTAACAGTAGAACTAGAAGCAGGGCTACTAGAGCTTTTAAACATGAATTTTCTGGAATAAAACACTGTCCTTATATGCTTTACTACTGCTTAAGTAAACAAGCTGAGCTACCAAATGACGGTAAATCCCATGTTTTCCAAGTGGAGACAAAACGTCTCAGCAGCTCTTTCCCTTACAAGAAGTCAGAAATTGTTAGAAATCGGCACGGACTGGCAAGATATGTTATCTGGATCGCACGTAGATCAAAGTAGCCAAAGTTCTTCATATCAACTCAAACCTGAGCTTTGTGAGGGATGCTCATCTTTGAGGAAGCAAATCACCTTCATTTGACTTCCAAAAAAGGTGTCAGTGCTTATCTGCTGAGAAAATCCCCTTTTTATTTAACATAAGGAATTAAGAAGTAATTACATTATATTTACACGTTTATAAACTACAAGTTGCCTTTTGTTAAGGATATGGGATCCTTTAATCCTTCCTCAATCTAATCAAACAAGTAGGCAATAAATAAAGCACAAAGGGTTGTGGCAGCCCATCCAAGAAGCTGCCAGGAAAACAATCTCTGTTGCTCCTCAGCCTAAGGATGGAGAGCAGGCAGAGAGATCAGCTCCAGTGGAAGGAGAGGAATGCAGAGAGCAAGACAAGCACTGCTGGCTTATACAAAGTTGTAAGAGCGTAACTTACATTACTGTCATTAAGTCAATATGTAGTGATCACATATTTTCCCTAGAATAATTACACCACATACAGATATGGTCATATATCCTCCTAAGTTTATGCTCAAAGGTTTAAGCAGATCCATTTATGATAACATTTGCCTTAAGCTTCAGCATCAAGCAGTGAGAGGTCTAAAAAAATACACAGGCATTTAGACTTAAAAATAAAACTAAACTTATTTATGTGTTTGTTTTAAAGGTCCGAGAGCACGCAGTTATCATTGGAATTGATCTAGGAACATTTGGTATCACTTTAGAGCCAAATGTTCAATAAATGCCAAAAAAAAATATCTGAATTATTTGTCAGGGATAAAAAAAAAATTCCTTGCTAGTACGAGGGAAAAGACTGAGCTATAAAATCTTTAGTAGTTTCATACTGCAAATGTTTTAGTTTTGGACACTGATGGTTCATTACACGAACCTTTTCAACAGCACCTTATCAGAAAGACTTTAAACATAAAGATGCTTTAAGCCTCAGAGAAAACATACACGGATGGATTTTCCTCTAGACATCTTCGAGGTGCATTAATTAACCATGGCACTGAATACATCCCCAGCAAAATATGACACCACCATTGCAGAGTCCACGTCATACTGGCAGTAGGAAAGTTGGGCATGTAGTGTTGCAAGATGGATTTCTGTCTGGGAAAAGCCAGAGCCCAGTTTTCCAGAAGTGTCAGCCAGGAGCATCAGGAATGGGTAGAACCTCACCTCTCCCTAGGCAAGCACCCTTGACTCTGCTCGTGTTGGCACTATATCATAGTTTGCTCAGCTTGCTGAGGATTTCTGAGGTCTTTTTCCCTCCTTAGCAGGAAGTTTACTTGCCAAGGCCAAAACCACATACAACCAAAACGAGCTCTGACAACAGCCATTTCTGAGCCTTTTTCCTGAAAACCAAACTGAGCACATACTTCACATTTTATTTTTCCAGACAAAACTTGATCTTTGCAACATGCTTATATTTCTAATTAAACTCAGAAACAATTTCCCAAACACAAGATAAAAACTCAGCTTTCCAACAGCCAGAAACAGAATCTGGAATACAATCTAAGTCACTTATTTCAAAGTACATGGCCACAAGGACAAACAAGAAGTGATTAAATTTCTTTGTTCTTCACTTATTTGTAAAAAAGTGGAGAAATTTATGCTTTCTTTACTTAAATTTTAACACCTTAGCAGCAAACAAGCTTTTTTTTTTTTTTCCTGTATGTGAAAGCTACACTTTATTTCTAAACACAGTAACAGTGGATAAATTTATTGTTGGTCTCCATTTTACCTAGACCCTAGTAACTAGAGCACTGAGTCATAAATTAAGCTGATGCTCTGACCTTTAAAGAACAACTGAGATCATAATAAACATGGCTCAAATTTTCAGTTGAGTTCAAGCAGAGAGAAATCTCAGGAGACGCAGTTTCTCAAAGTATACCTAAAGCGATTAGCACAGGAGAAAAAAAGTGAGCAAGAGAACAGACTTTAGTTACTTTGAATTTTCACTCTTCCCTGTACATATGCTTCAAGTCCAAAAGTTACCCATGCACAGAGAACCACCAAAGCCATGCAAACAACCAAAGATTAGACCAGACTCCAGTAGTTATGTGCCTTCAAGACTTTTAATTTAATTTTTTTTTAACAAAATTTTAATTTTTGTTAGAGAAACTAGAGATATTTCTTACACGGGAGCAATCATTTTAGCAACGAATACCCAAAGAAAGTATGCTCAAATATCGAAATAAATATTAGGGCAGAAAAGTTAGGAACTATCTCACTTCACCAAACTCATATATGTGTTTTCCTATTACCTGTCATACTATTCTTGTTTGTTTTTTTTGTTTTGTTTTGTTTTTTGGAGCTCTTATCCCAAACAAAACTAACTCCTCTTTCTTCATAAGCCTCTCAAATCCACTACGGACCTCCTAAGATCTGAATGTATGACCAAGTGCTGCACTTACACTGAGCTCAATGTACTTGTATAGGGACCTGTGCTCATGCATGCCTTTCAAGCCCTTATCTGTCAACATGAAGTTGTTGAAGCTGTGTTGCTTTAGCAGTTCTGTTACCCCGAGACTGTTTTTCACTATACAGACAATATGTATGAGCACAAATGCACTCATTCTAATGCAACTATTCCTAAACAGAGCAGATTACAAAGCTACACTGCTACACTCTTCATAAGCATACAGCTGCTATACTACCAAACAACGTATTTTATAACAAAGCCTTTGTTTTTGGTATAGTTGAAGCTAAACCATGTTAAGAGGTTGCTACTCCACCTGGGTGGCAGCAAGTTGTATTAGATTAGATAGATTGTAATAGATGGTCTCTTTATGTTCTTTCTGCATTCAGAAAAACTCCTTATCGCAGATAAAACCAGGCAAGACAGATGATTCTGCCGAGCATATCTAATGGCTGGTTAAACCTCAGAAGGAGAGAGAGGGTCCAGCCCTGCTTTCCGCCTGTCAGTGGGCAGCTTCAGTTCACTAACCCAAGAAAACACACCAAGCTGGTGGATGGCAACTGCCTCAGATGTGTGTGATGTGTGCTGCAACCCCTGGACTGTAGCAAGGGCTCTTTGCTTAGGAAGGGACCCAAGATTCCTGGGAACACGGATCTTCAAGATAGGAATGATAAAAAGCATCAAATTTCTCAAGCTTTAATAGTAACAACAACAAAACATCAAACACTGTCACAGCTCTGTGCCTCACTAAACATGAAACATGGTATTTATGTTATGCAATTCAGTTATAAAGCACTTTCACTCTTGCTTGTACACCAGAAATGTCCGTATTAGATCTTGTTCGAAATGCCTCTCGGTGGCTTTAGCAAGTTCAGCAGAAAGGCTCACTGCTGTCACGTGCAGAACCATGCGCTGGCCCTGGCTGGCTATGTAAATGAACTCACTCACCTCCCTGGGTTTTCCCCTTTCTTTTCCCTGATGGTTAAGGAGGATATCGAGCTCAAAGGGAGCAGTAGCTGGGAGTTTGCTCGGTACTTTCAGTGTGGGAAAGAAGCCAAAATACAGATACAATGACTGGATTCAGCTTTTTAGGCAAACACACCAGAATGGTATACGTCCTCCTCCGGGAAGAATGCTTTCCACCAGGGCTTTAACAGGAAACCTAGCTAAAAACAGAGAGTGGGCTATCCCCTCATTAACTTCCCATACCTGGCTATTAAAGCTGTTCTCTCACAAGAAATGCCTTCCTGTTAGAGAAGCTCCAAAAATTGATTAAGAAATATTTATTTTGTTCTTACTATGACTTCATGCAGTAATATTGTGAATATTATGTGCAGTCTTCAGTATCGGGTTTTTATATCAAGTGTTCTGGTAAAAATACAGTTAACAGCTACAAGCTAAGAAAATAAAGAGAATAAGCGTATCATTAGCCAGTAAAACATGCATTTGTACATGAAGATGCCTCCAAAGCCACTGTGTACTCATCTTCTGCTTTAAAATGTATTCCACTAGACACAGCTTATGTTACATTCCTGTTTTCTGTATGTTCCACCTACACTTAGTCTCTATTTAGCTTCCAGTAATATAGACAAATTACTTGATCTGAGCTGAAATTCCCCTCTTTGCGCTCAAATCCAAAGTGAATTTCCTTGGCTAGTAGATAAACCTAGATACATTCTGTATTCTCACGTTCAGTATGAACACAAACATCCTAAGGGTGACTTTGCATACGATTCTAGAGAGAAACAGTACAAGACTGAGAGCTCATAAAGAAATCACCTTTAAAACTCTCTCAACGTGTTGCTGCTCTTGGAGGCTACAACAGCCTCTGACATAGATCACTCAACCTCCCAATGAAAAGGTTCCCCCACACCCCTTCCATCCTGCCCTTCCTTCGAAGGCAGTGTGCCAGCATTTCCTTAGCACTGTTTTGATTTACTCATAATCTAGTAAAACTGTGAAGCATCCTTATTGTCATTTTTTCACATGCAGAATCAAGGCTTACAAGAGATAACTCGCTGAAGGTTAAATGGGAAGCCTGTGGCAAAAATCAAATGAAATTAGGAATGTAAACAGTATTTGGAAAACAAAGTCTATTTCTCCTCATTTAGTAGCCTTTGATGATCCTCCTTCCTTATATTACAAGGCATGTCAGGTCAAGAGGAAAGCAGATGATATTTTGATCAGGTGCTTGGCATACATCCCGCTGCAGGACGTAGTCTACCATGACACAGTCGTGCTGTACGAGGTCATGGCACATGATCCTCCTCTGTCCCTGTACAGACTGTGCAGGTGACCCAGGAGGGCTTCAGGAGAGTTAAGGTTACACACAGACTTAATTTTAGATTTGGATAAAGAAAAAGCTCTGAACCTGTGCCATCAGGATGGTATTTGGGCTAGCTGGCATCTCCTTTCTTGACCCAGGGATTATGCTGACTGTGTCTTATAACATTTCTACATATAAACTTCCAAGACCATTGAAATGGCCATTTACAGTATCATACTGTTAAGAAATTTTAGGTTATTGCCCAAAATCTTTGTTCCAGGCCACAAGCTCTTTCCTACCAGTTAACAGAGGTTACAGCAAAGGTGTATTCATTAATTCACACAACAATTATTTTCATGGAGGTTAAAACAAAACCAGGAAAAAGTGAATATGTTTAAGACAAAAGTGACATTTTCCTCACAGAAACTAGCAGTCCTTGGCTTGAAAACAGTAAACTTGTGTTTCAGTATTTGTCCTCAAAACAGGGAAAGCGGAGATGGAGGTCAGGAAGAGAAAATTAACAATGTTTGCTGCTGTTTACATTCTGAAACAAAGGAAAATAAAAATAAGAGAAGATATATTATATGACTAAGGAGATAGGAAGTGATTTGTTACACAGCAGAATTTCTGGAGACATGTCCCAGCCATAAGAGACATGGACACAAACACAGATTATTTTAAATGAGGTTACTAATGTTTCTCTGTTAGGGAGATAGGGGAAGCTAAGAAGGAAGGAAAGCTAAAAAAACATAATGTTTTGAAGACATTATACTTTCATCAGTCTGAGGAAAGTTTGTCAAAAGAGGAAAACTGTATATCCTGACAGTAACTGACTCAATGAACACTCATTACAGATGAGCAGATTCTGAACACATTTTTTATTTTTATGTGAGGCAGAAACTAATTCCTTGCCGATATTGCCCTAGTTTAAAGTTGCTTCTACGAAAACAAATATGACACAATGAAAAACTGCTAGAAGATTCACTGAGCTACGGAATGTCCTTCCTGCTCACCCTGGCTCACTTTTTGCTTTGAAACGTAAAAGGAATGTCACGCATTTCTAAACTATGTCTGGGAGCAAAGCCTCAAGTATCACGAACAAAAACACTGAAGATCTTCACTACACCAATAAAAATCCTACGTGACTTGTACTCGGGCACAAGCTCTGATGTTTCTAAATATATACAGTATCCATCACATGAAGGAAAACATTAATTGCTGTATCTAACGTCTTCCTTGGGAACTGCACCCCTCCTCACCGAGCAGAACAACTCTCTGACATACTAGTAGTTGCCAAGCCTTTCCATAGCTCTGTCTTCAATGCAATGTGCATTCTCTACAGAAAGAAGAAAGTAGGAAAAGGAAAAATTTGTAAAGCAATCATCTATTGTGAATGGTACATTAGTTGTTATCTCAACCTAGTTTTTATTACCTAAGTTTACAGCAACATAATCTCCAGGCAATTACATATTCACACACACACCGACAGCTCAGTTTTTCATTTATCTGAAATAAATGTTTGAAAAAACTTGTTACTCACACATTTGCCATTCAGAAGCTGTAACAGTGTGCTACAGGATGCTCAAACCTGCCCAGGTCTGACTGCACCCATGGCCCGGGCCCACACATTCTTGCTGGCTCAAGGCTGGCCCTGCACAGGAACAAAGTGAAGCACACAGCAGCCTGTCTGCTTCCGCTGGAAGAAAACCTAGGCACCTAAGCAGGATGAAGGAGAGATCATGAGCCTGATTACTGTGGTTGGTGCACTTTATTCTACCTATCCTATCGCTTCACCAAAATGAAGCCTGAAAGAAACAAACGCTTTATTTTCACCAAAAGCTTAAAGGACCACAATCTTACTTTCCTTAGCTAACATACACAAGCATCTCCTGTCATACCTTTACGAAGTTAATAGTATTTAAGACTGGTTTCCCCACTTATCATTCCAAGTATCTGTTTGCCTACAGTACAGCACAAATTGTCAGCAATTTCTAGGGCAACCGTGGGAATGAAAACTTACCTCTTTCAAGTTAATACATACCAGCTACAATGGAACAACATCAGCATTTTAGCACGGTCTTAGACACCCCAAAAGGAGAAAGGATAAAATAGGATAAGGTCCTGAATTTTATCAACTGCAGTGAAGACAATACAGTTACCATCACTAGACTGAGTAACTCCCAGGTATTTGAAAACTGAACATCCACTTTTTTCCTTCTTGTTAGTGTTAAAAGAGCAGCATAGTATCTGAGTTATGTATTTATGACTGTACATCTGCGTATATGTATGACCATAGGAATCCTCAGGGCAAGCCAAACTGAAAAAGATGGACTGGTCTGATGTCTGGTCCTCCACAAGTGTGTCCACAGCAGTCCTTTTGTTCTGATCAGTGGTGTGCTTGTGAAGCAAATCTCTCAGTCTTCTCCATGATTTGATCTGGATTGTGGAGCGGCCTTCTGACCTTACAAACCGGATTCTTTCTGGGTGAAACTAAACCTGATGTTATGTTCCAACTTCTAAAGGGCGTTTTGTCCACCGGAACCAGACCACAGCCAGTCTGGAGCCTCCAGTCTCTCACACCAAATTCTGTTCCACAAAGAACCAGACTACAGCCAGTCTGGAGTCTCCAGTCTCTCACACCACATTCTGTCCCACAAAGCCACTCCTACAGCATCACATACTTGCTAGTACAGGCATATGTGTGTCAAAACTGGCAACTGATGCCTTATATACACAGGATTCCACCTGCATCCTTTGATAGTTTCATTATTTCGGAAGAACATACTACCGTGGACAGCCAGGAACACAGAAGGACAGAAACTTTCACAGCTGTATAGCAGTACAAACATTTTCAAATGGGTTCTGGAATCAACAGTGCAGGAAAGAGATCAAATCATTACGTTCAGGGTATCCAGCAGTGCTAGGCTAATGGATCAGACTTTGGGATGCACTGAATCTCCATACTCCTCAAGGCTCTACTTGTAAACGTGTCAGTAATGAAATCCTTACAATGCCTACCATGAGCAACATAAGCACAAGTATTTTCTAACAGATGCACCTATTTTTTTTTTTTACATACTGCTTGGTGGGCTACAACACAAGCATGGGAATCCCAAAACAGGCTAACATTATGTTTAACTCGCTGTTACCTTAGAAGAGGCAAACTGATTTAGTTTAAGTTTCAAATAATGGTTTGTGATCCAGCTGCTAATTCTTTACACGAAGAAATCATGATGGTAGTGAAAAGATAAAGGTTAAAACAAAAAGAGAAGACTTAGGAATGGGAGACTTGAAAACAGGAGTTGAAATGAGGCTGAGAGAGTTGAAAACCCTCACAAAATAATGGTAAGCTATTTTTTCCCTCAACTACTCTGAATTATTTATTGGCTAAAAAAAATGTGACTGATTCACATTCAACAGTAAACATGACTTAAGACAATGACACAATAACAGAAAGTATGATAACTAGAGCATAGGCATGAATCACTGAGATTTTGCACAGCTACCAAGATTGCAGTGTAACTAGCAGAGAAACATACCAAACAGTGGAGAGATCAGAAAGCTGTACAAGAACAGGCAGTAAGAGGAGACCAATGTATCTGAGATGTCACAAGCTTACACCGCCACAAGCAGAAAGCTCTTTGCAGTGCATGTATGTATTAAAGACAGGAACCACTCTGTGAAGTATGATATTACTAGAAAGAACTCCTGGACTCTACTAGGGCATATACAATTACAAAAAGCTGACTGTAAAACGAGTAGATGTTCTTACTAAATCAATACGTGTCGTACCAACACTTTTCCTGGAAAGCTGGACAACACTCATGTATTATTTTATTTATTTTTCTTAAGAAGTTTGGGGACACGATCTTTGCAAAAAGGAATGTTCTGTGCCTCATCCAAATGAGAAAAGGGTCAAACGGCAGCAGCTTGAAGGGGTTATCTGGAGTCAAGCAATCTAGTTGAGGCACGTCCACCCAGGTCAGATGACACATCTATCTAAAGAGGACACAAGCAATGCTATTAGTTCATGGATCCTGGCGTGAATTTTACTGACAGGTGGCTAGAAATAATGTAAGATCTATATTATTTTCCCAAGTGTCATGGTGAGTGCCAGGATACAACCAAAGAAAATGTACTTATGCAACTCTTAAAAAGGGTTTGTGTAGCTGCTATAAAATCTTTGAGGCAACTGGGAGATATGGTTAGGAGAACAGCCTTCTCTTGGAGATGGGTAGCTGGCCAGGTTAGAGTCATTAGTAAAAGTGGATACAACTGAGTAATTTCACTGTGTGTGCTGCCTACAATGATTTCTGCCCATAAAAACCTACAGCAGTTCACATGCAAAAACCATATTTCCATTAAAATGAGTAAGACTGGGACTTTCTCACAGGAGTGAGCTAACAAATGAGCTTACTGCGTGTCACAGAAACAGTGTAAGGTTCCACACAGCTAAGACCAACATCACTACTAGCTCCTCTAATGTTGTCCTGTCTTTCTGGATCTCCAGCTGTATTCATGACTTGTCTCTTCTTGTTCTGGCCACACTAGCACCCCTGGACCCTCCAACAGAATAGTTTCAGATGCGTCACCTAGTGGAGAAGTATCCTCTTTGTTGTCAAAAATGAGGATCCTCCAGGCAGGTACCATCGTTTTGTTCCCATGACAAAAATCAAGGAGAGCAGTTACACATTATTCACCTACAAGACAGAAATGGACTTTCCCAGGGATACTGCACATCACTTATTCTAAAGCCAGCTGCTGTAGGGTTGCTGTAAGAGATCTGGAGGTTTCCTTCTGTTCTGACTTTGCTTTTGGTACGTGCAAAATACGTTGGTTTTTGCTATAGGTTCAAAAATTATTGGTGTTGTGATTGGAAGTCTCCAGATGATTCATTACTAATATAATTCACTAATAAGATGTAAAAAAAAAAAAGGGCTCTGTGCTATTATTTACACAGATGTACAGAGCTGTGAATGACAAATACTTGACATCAAATTTTAGATATTAAAAGCTTCAAAGATTTTTTTTCCCCACAAATTCTTATTCCATTTATGACACTGGAAATGAGCCTAGAGAGATCATTCTAAAGTGCCCAGTGCTTGTTCAAAACACAAACACTGTGAGCACAAGAATACATCTGAAAAAAAAAAGTGCAAGATGGAAATCAAAAGTTTACCACTACAATTTAAGCACTGCAATTTTATTTTGAGAGGTGGTATAACTCAAAATGACTCCTCTCACTGTAGTTTCAGGCCAACAGCAGTGGAAAACAGTATACAATGTTTTCTGTTCAGAAAGAGGGAAAATGCATGGGAAAATACTTGCAGGATGACTGTTAGAAGCACAAGGAGGACAAAAACAAAGTACCAAGCTGTTACAGTGATCTTGTAATAGAAGTAATCAAATACCTCGGGCATGTCCAACCTGCGGCCCAGCTCAGCTTGCCCTGTGGCCTGTCACCTGCTGTAGCACCATCACAGCGGTGGCTCTTCCCTGCCGAGTGGCCTGGCCCTGGGCACACACCCATCACTCTGCAACAACCAAACGCTGGTGGGCTGTTAGTGCTGTTTTGGCTGAAACCAGGACACAGGCAGTGTGCAGTGCGGTGCTAGCTCAAATTACGGCAAATCAGTGTATGCATTTTGATGCACCAGCTAAACGCAGTCCTGTGAACAGAGAAAAATACGCAGCCTTGCGTATTCTGATATAGGAACTTGAGAATAGGGTTCAATATTGCTGAAAAGGCATCAATTTATATTTGTGACTCCATTTTCAGTCAACATAAAAACATTACCAGCAAATTTTCAAATGGAACATACGGAGTTGCAATCAGATATTCAACTCAAAAATGTGATCATGTCTCTCCACCGGGCTTTTATAAAGCCTCTCTTACCAGAGAAAGATATCCCTCACTTTCCATGAAAATAAATAGGAAGCATTACTTTCAGAGCAGCCCATGCATAGGTGGCCCAAGACAATTCCTCGTCACTCAACGCGGCCCATGAAAGCCAAATGGTTGGACACCCGTGAAATATCCGCTACATTTCAACTTCAATAATTGGGGCTGCAGTTCCACCTCAACAAGTGAGAAATAGAGGCAAGAAGTTGCCAACTAGTTTCAGCCTCCAAAGTTTCAGTATCTCTTACTCTGAAGGGTATTTTGAACCGCAGTGGTGGTAAAAGCCTTCTTGCACGAACTCCTTAAGGCTCCTTTACAACAACCCATTTACTGGGGAAACAGAGAAGCATCTGTATTTTAGCAAAACAACCTGTTTTCCAAATTCTAAAAATAGAAAAGAAAAAAAAATTAAAAGCGTCTGTCATTTTGAAACCACGAGCAAGCGTTTCACCCTAAGCAACGCAGCCTCCCCCCCTGCTAAAAATAAAACAGTACATTACAGCAACATTTTTTGCTGCCTTCAGCCAAAAGCTCGCAGCCCTCCCCTCAGCCCAGCCTCAGCTGGAGTCCTCGCCTGCATACTGTGAGTCAGCACTTCTCAACATCGCTGGAAATTCCTCAACGAAGCATCCGCCCTGCAGCAGGAAGTGGCTTCTCCCTTTCAGCCCGCACCAGGAAACACACAGGCACTCACAGGCCTCACCTGAGTTGCAGGCATGACTCGTCAGCGCAGCGTGAAACTGCCAAAGGCCCTGCCGCTTCCCCTCCGCTTCCCGCAGCGTGCCCTGGGAGCATACTCCCTGCGAGATCAGATCAGCTCATCGCAAAGTAAATTAAGCTTCACATAGTGATGATGAACAAGAAGAGACCAGTTTAAGAAATCACACCAGAGTTGGCCAACATGGCTCTATGAAGCTTTTTCAGTCCCAGGGGCTCTCCCACCCAGAACCCAGCCAGGCCGGGGGCAGCTCTGTTAAAGCTGCCATGGGGCAGGGTCTGTTCATGGATGTGGAAATGGGAACGATTAAAACCACAGCGCCATGTCCTACCCAGGTACAGAGCAGGGCGGCCTCCAAAGAAGTGCAAAGAAAGGAAGGGACTAGGAAGCTGATGTGGACTCAGGGCATTGTCACGTCTGCAAGCAGAAGGCAGACATGACCACAGCTTCCTCCCTCCATCAGTCCTTGCTTTACACAGAAAGCTTGACAGTCCCAAGTAAAACTGAGCTTTGTGACAGGAAGAGGATGCACTTTTTTCAGGGAGATACCCAACGTCTGCCTGTGGCTGCAGAAAGTACAGCATTATCAGGTATCTCATATCCCTGAAGTATCACCAGAATTGACATATCACAGTCGGAAAGGACCCTTAAAGGTGATGTAGTCCGACTCCCCTGCAATGGGCAGGGATACCTACAGCTCAATCACGTTGCTCAGAGACAGGTCAAGCCTGACCTTGAGAAATTCCAGGGACGGAGCCACCACCTATATGGGTACTGTCTTCCAGTAGCTTATTGTAAAAGACTTTTTCCTTATACCCAGTCTAAATCTCGTCTTTTTAGATTGAAACCATTTCCCCTTGAAGTACAAAGCAGAGCTCCCTCCAGCAGCTTTTGGTGCTCATAAACGTCTACGATGAGCAAGGCAGAGGCACTGATTTGAAAGCAAGATGTAACTTGCACTCAGGACTTTCTTCAGCTACGATGCAGTTATTTCACAGTTAGCAGCTATGGCTAAGGCAGTTCCTACATTACCCAGCTCAGAATGAGGATCCGCTGCTGTTTTGCTTTAAATACGTACTTTGACAGGGACATTAAAGAAAGAGTTAGGGGAATAGGAAGTACTTCACAAACAAGAGTAATGACATGTTCTGACCTCTCCAGCTCACATTATGCGTATTATCCAACAACCACAAATCAAGAAACAAATCAAATTTAAAGATCTTAACTTTCAGCACAAAACATATGTTAAAACTAACAGAAGAACAAACAAACATTGGCCATGTTCCTGCTTGTTTGTTTGGCTTAATCTCTCAGAAGAATCATGCCTTTCTTTTTTTCTTTTAAACATTTGTATAAAAGAAGTTGCCTAAAGTTGGGTACAAAAATCTGTTTTTCTCAACTGTTTTTAAATACAGAGCAATGAGATTAAAGCAGGGCAGATAGCCAAATACCTCAGCCATCACAGTCATTAATAGACGCATTTAACATTTGTGCAGCTTTCGAATGCAGAACATCTGGTTCTAATTTCCAATCTGGCTTTTAGAAGAGTGCCTCCCCCACAATACTTTTATTATAAAGTGTTCTTTTCCTCCTCGCGCTCTCGCCCCCCCATTTTTTAATTTCTTTTTTTTTTTTTCATTTTTGGAAGCGGCTGTTCCTTCCTTCTTGCTGGAAGCCACCTGACCACTGCCAGGAAGAGGAATGCAAAACATTCCCAGGAGCAGCTCCTGACGTCAGGCAGCGCTCCCCGCCTCGCCGCCAAGCGCTGCCTGGAAAGTCCAGGCCCTGCGCAGCTGATGGGACGTGGGAGCAGCTGCTGCCTGCTCTGCACCGCGGGAAAAGCTGCGCTCCGCTAAGGGCTGCTCGGGAAGGGAGGGCAGGCACCAAGTGCTCAGATGCGCCATTTATTGGAATTCACTGCTCATTTTCCCTTTTTTTCCCCCACTCCTCCCTTTTTCCCCATCCTTTTCAGCACGGTAACATTCTCGAGTTTTTTGGGAGGATATGGTCTCTTTTTAAGAGACTGCCTATTATTTTTGGTGTTGACTTCTTTCCCCACAGGAGAAGGGTTTATATAAGCCTAGCAGGGGCTGAAGGTGACTCAGTCAGAAGCACTTACACAGGCTCAAGCTGCGCTTCGGCCACTCCATGCATCCCTTCCGCCTGCCCTTAAATAGGAGTGCCTGCTTCAGATACACTTTCCATCTCTGGTGGGCTTAAATCAGCTTAAACACCAGCTTTTATGATTCCTTCTTTTTACTCCTCAGTCCTTCAAGGCACTCAGCCTTGAAGCATGCCAAGGGAGCCAGTCACGCATTGTCGCCGGGTTGTTTGTTTTTTCCACTGTTAACAAATTCCAGAGAGATCATGACATGATAGCAGTATCCAAATAGGTGGTAAGCTGCCCTCATAAAACTGATTTTGGAACACAAATTCTCTTTTTTTCCCCTTTTAATTCCTGTTTTCCTTCTAATGCATGACAAACAGGGACTAATGAGGTGGTATTTCAGTTATGGATTTCTTTAGTTTCGTGTACATAATATCCAGAGTAACATCTACCATGACACAGGAAACAATAAATGGCATTATTTTATTCTACTCTTAAAGTAGGTGTTAGTTAACTATAAGTTAACTATAAATAGAGATTTTCTATTAAACTGCAGCCACTCCTGCAGTTAACTCCTTCCAATATGTTTAGTCCAGTTATTATAGTATTTTGGGGACAAAATTTTTAAATACTATACAATGTCCTGCCTGGAAAAAAACCTTCACATACTTCAACAAGCTACTGTAACAAAAAAGAGTGAGGAGGGAAGGAAACAAGAGCCGTCACCAAATCCAGGATGACTTTGAAGGAGAGTTCCCTAATTCCACCATTGCAATTGAGCTGGAAGGTAGGAGAGGGAATATGAAAAAAAATACGAAGAAGTATTTTCCAGAGAACGCAATGAAGGGTTTCAAGAAATACTCTTCTATTTCATATGTTTCTAACTGTACAACAAAAAGTTTAGGATGTATCATTTAATCACTCTAAAACCAACACAAAGCTATCCTTTGGATTTTCTGTGGGAAATGCATTTTTTCTGAATGCAATACTCCAGAATATCAAGGAAGTACAACTGGTAGCACTGAAGTGTTCATATATATAGAACTTTTCCCCAAATATTTATACAGTAAGTATAAATGACTCGATGACTGACCACAATGGAAAAATGCTCTTGAAACACTAAGCAAAACAGTTGCAACATTTTCAATATAAATTGTAATTAATCAGCTATGTGCTGTTAGGGTTATTCTATCTTTCTAGCCATTGTCCTAAACATCAAGATCCAGACGTCTCCAAAACCTGCAGCTGCTCTGTCAGCACCAGTTCTCCAGCTTCTCACTCCATTTGTGAGAATTTGAGAAACACACGTTTGTTGTTTTCTCCAAACGTAAGGACTTGATACTAGAAGGACAAATAGATGTCTGCCCACTGACCAACCACATGCTATCTATGACTTTAAGGAAACCTGCTCTCTGAAGAACCACATAGGAGGTAAACACATTGCTTTCCTGGCAAGAAACCCACAGATGCTGATTACAACAGTTGGCCACATCTGAGCAGCTACAAAACCCAAAACCACGTTTTTTTTGCCTCCTTTTCTCTAGAGGTCACAAATATTCGAGCAATGCATCATATGTACTAATTGGTATTATTGGAAAATATGACAACAGGAAGACTCACTCGTTTAAATGTATAAAACAGAGTGGACCCAGAAAATCATTAGGCAGCTTTATGAAGCCATTACATACAGCTAGTGGCTACTGAAAAAAAACAGCTTGTTTGGTGGTTGGTTTTGTTTCTTTTTTAAATATAAATACACATGTAAATTTAACTACAGTTCGCTGATAGAAACAGAGAACAACAATATATATAGGTATTAGTTTATATATTTTTAACACATTTTTTAACAAGATGAAAGAAAAGTAAAGTGCAAGAAGTTTCTATTACTGAACAAAACAGAAGCAGGAAGAAAGACAAGAAAAATATTGTATTAGCCAAGTAAAATAAAAAGTAGCGAAATTATTTAGGGATCAGTAAAATAGGTTGATTTTCAGAGATGGAGGACAAAGAAAGTGAGCTATGCCCTCAATACCTTCTGAAATCAAGCACAAACAACGGTGGCCTGCAGGCACTGAGGTATAATATACACTTCTTGGTACTTGACATATTTTTCATTTTCTCTTTTTTTTTTTTAGTTTATACTGCATGCAGAGGTAAATATATGCAGTTCTGTGGGGTTTTTTCAGCCCTATTTTATGGATTGAAAAATTCTCCCCCTTTTAATTCCCCTAGAAATGATTTTTGATGAATAAACTTCACCTTATCAAAAATTATATTTATCAAAAATAATCACAGGACACACCTGAAAAGCAGAAATAAGAATTTCTGAAAAATGAACATTTTAAAATGGATATTTCATCTGCAATATTGAAGTCTGGATGAGGATTGGGATGGGCACACCATGCACGAGGTATCAAAGCTAGGACATGTTCTCCCTGAAGATTAAACCTCTTCTCCTCTGTATTTTGGCTGTTCACTCACTCTGTCTTCTATCACCAGGAATACTTTTGGAATGCAAAAAGCATGAAGGAAGTCACAGTGAAAACTTCCTCCTATGTGCAGCACACAGGATTAAGCTTCAGGTATGTTTCAGGAGGTCATTTCAAGAACCCGTGACTCACGGGCCTTGTACCAAGTAGCTATGGCCAGCTTTTTCCCAGCAAAATCCAGTAAGTACTTTGATCTTCATCTGCCAGCAACAGAAGAAAGGAACACTAAATTGTAAATTCAACCTCAGAAGACTGAAGATACTTAAAATTTTTTTTGGTCAAGAGTAACAGAGTAGTAATACATTGTTGTCATTAATTAGCAATATTGAGTAATACCCAGAGATCTGTAAGAGCAATATCAACTCCCTTCTCCTAGTTACTTTTCCATACATTTCTTGCTTACACTATCAGCTGCTGAACTACCTTTTCTCCAAGATGAAATTTTTCTTTGAAAACAGAGTGGCCTACTACACACGAAATACTTTCAGCTGCAAAGAATGAAAAGCGGGTGAAAAGTAAACCTTAATTCCATAGGTTTGAACTTAGACCTGGTAAGTGAAACAGCCCAAATGCCAACAGCCATGATGCACTGCCCTGTTTGCACAGGGTTAAGAGCAGAGCCCGCTGGGAATAAAAACTCCTGTTGAGGTTTGTAAGGCTGCGACCAGGAGAACCTCACCTTTGTGCACAGCCCCTACAAACTTTTTTTTACCCATACGTTTTTTGTTTTGTTTTCCTGAAGAACACTTCTTCTTCCCCTTTGTTTTTTTCTTGTATCTCTGTGTTCTGTTTCTGGCTGGAACTGGCAATGGAATTGCTGAACAACAAAAGCCGATCCAACTGTATTGCTGACTCAATCCAGAGAGCCCGTTCTCATCAGATTTCACTGCAGCATTCCAGATTTCAGTACCCAAAAATTTCAGATACTTATCTAAACCAAACTTCCTGAGGGTGAACTATCCCCAACGCTAAGACAGCAAGAGCAGGGCTGACACACATTTGAACAAGATTCCATCAGAGCACAGGAGACAGCATGCCAACTATGCTTAAAGCAATATCTACCTACATAATTTCAACTCTGTCTGACTTGGTAAATTACCGAGTTAATCGCCTTGGTATTCATATTTACATTGAAAAAAGAATACACAGATCTGAGGTCAATCATTAAGCTGTTCCATTAAAAACTTTGTTGTAGGCAAACAGACTTCTGAAAACTTCCTTTACAATGTAAAATGGAACCATCTGTATATAAATTTTGGGAATTATTTTGATGTCAGGTTTATTGATATAATTACGTAATTACTAAGATGTTTACAGTTTCAGGGCTGGTTAACGATACTCTGAAATCACAGAGAAGTCTCCTCTTTCTCTTTGGTATGGAAAGAGAAAACAAAAATTCAAAACGTGTTTGTTTCCATTTCTTTAAACTTAGTGTTTAAGGAAGTCTAACAGTGCAAAGGTAAGGTATTCCTTCATATTCACTCTGTTCTTAAAGCAGTGAGAAAAGCAATACTGTAATTACTACAGAAAGAAATAATTGCAGGAAGTTAATACTGTGGTTATAACCCACCATATCTTACACAGTTCCCTGTTTGGAGTTGGAGGTGGATTTTTCCAGCTGGAATTTTGAAAAGGAAGTCTCCCACACATCTCAGAAAAAAAACAAAAAGAAAAAAAAAACGATTTCTCAGAAGAAAGCTTCCAATCTCTTGCCATCTGAATTGGAGAAATAGAATATAGCACTTTCTGTTGGACAAACTTCTCCAGAAACCCAGCTAGTTTTTAAAGCCATTCTTCACTCTTTAATATTAAAGAACCATTATTGAGGACTCACGCAGACAACTGTAGGACCATTTGCAGTAGGCAAAGCATCCGCACAGAAACAGATTTAGCTCTCAAGCAATTAGTCTTTCAGAGAAACTGAAATAGTGCCAGAAGCCTTCAGCATACAGTTAACACATGGGGTAGTATCCCCAAGAGATACACCGGTCAGGAGAGGGGGGGACAGAATTCCACATTTATTTAAACTCTTAGAAATTGTGCAGTTAGATGCATACACTCTGCCTTCCTTCTTCGTGAAATATTGTAAGCAACTAGGCAAGAAGTTCAACAAAAAGTTCATTTCTGTTGTAAGTAAATATAAGTAGGAGGGTGTGGGATTAAAAGGTAATGTCATCTTATTTGCTCTCTACTTACAGCGAAGTATGTCAAGAATTTTTTTTTCCTAATTTTTTTTTGCTCCATTTGACCTCCTAAATGGATGAAATCTATTAGATCTTCTCAGAGAGTTTCAGTAAGGAACACAGAAGGAGAGGTGAACCCAGTAATTAAATATGTCTAATGGCTCCCTGATCATTTAAAATCAAGGATAGATTTACCACAGCAGAATCAAGATATGAGAGTCAAAAGGAAGGGTATAGAATAACAAACCAAAAACTTGTGCACTTTCCCTTGAGGATGGCAAATTAGTCTTAGAAAAAATGTTAAAAATCAAAAGGCACAAAAGTCTTGGAAAGGATCATTTGAAGTAGTTAAAAAGAAAAACAACCTCAGGAACGGTCTGTTGGGTTTTCATCAAGTTAAAAGTATGCCATAGCCAGAAGGTAAATGTGAACAAAGCCCACGGCATGCAGGAAAGTTCTCAGTTTCTCCTCTGGCAAGCTTGCTTCGAGGCAGAACTTAGTAAACACCATGGGGGAGGGAGAAGACAAAATTCCAGTGCATTTCTGAACCATTTACAAGTGTTTTGCACACATGGAAGTTGAGTTGAAGAGATTGCTTTTGCTCACCAATTATGGGCTGAACGCCATGCCGATGACAACTAGCAGGAAAAAGTCTTCAAGAAACTAAGTGTTACACTCAATGGTGCATGGCCTTCTTCAGTATTATCAGGAGGATGGTGAAGAAAACAGTGTAAACAGTGTGGTGACTTGTCTTAATGCTCAGTACCACCTTCAAAACAGATAACTCATGTGGTTATTGAAAGGAGTGCAAATACAATGTTACACAAACATGACAAATCTCTCCTGCAAACCACAGCCTCACAAACACGCAGCTTTGATTTTAGAAAAAGTTCTGGACTGAAGCGATATTCAAGATGTGAGTCAATCGAGTGCAAGACCAGGTGTTTTTACCTGCCCGTGTGCTGACAACATTGCCACCTTGAGCCCTGAGTGGGAAGAACATGGGCAAGCTATGCCAGCCACGGGCATGCCACGTGGAGCCCGAAGGCACCTGCCATTGCAAAGCACCAAGCACCTCCACATAGCCAAAGATATCACTGAGGCACCAGTAAGCGAAGACCAAGCTCAGTCTTTCACTGGATTTGGAAGATATGATATATTTTTAAGTGTTTTTCCCACCACTGAACTTCATCAGGACATTTACGTGGGCAGAGATTTCTCAGAGAGAACTATGTCTTCGTGTAGTTTTAACGTTATGTGAAACAGTCCTACCCTTTGAGGCTCAGCCCAGGCGTGCACCGGAGTTAAACACCTGTTCAGTTAGGTCTCCAGTACCATTGACAGACCATGGTGCTTAACAGCCCTACATTAGAATATTTTATTTAGTTTTATTTTCGTAGCATCATAGGCGCATAGAATGGCTTGGGTTGGAAGGGACTTTGAGGATCATCAAGTTCCAACCCCCCCCCAGCAATCATTTTCAAGGCGTATCTTATTTTGGAAGAAAACATTGTCTTTGTCAGGGTGCAAAAAGGACAAAGCCAGGGTCTTTTCAGTGGTTCCCAGTGGCAGGACAAGAGGCAATGGGCACAGACCGGAACACAGGAGGTTCTCTCTTACTTTTGAAGAACAGGTTTAAAAAATAATTCAACACTGCAATCAATATCCACATGAATTTAGAAAAGGAGTATTGAAGATTTCATCTAAATAGACAGAGGGAGGCTTTTCAGGTAAGAGCTACACATATTTCCAAAACTCACATCTCTTCCACGAAGGCAATCTTAAACATGTATTGTTTACCTACGAGTAAGATTCACAGTCATGTTGGTAAAGCTCAGGAAGAGAATACTTTAATATGTAGTCTAATCTAAGAAAAAGAAATTCTGTCACGTGTTCCCCTCTCCCCGCTAAAATGTCATATCTATATTTCAGTTGTGAAAATATTTTTTTTCTCTTCTTTTTCCTCTAAATTAAACTGGTGCAAAGGGAAGTTTCAGGGTAACTAGAAAACCTTAAGTGATTCCATTCTTGAGTGAAGGTCCTCACAAAAATCAGGAAATGGGAAATTATAGCCATATCTCAAGTGATCAGCAACCAAAGTCAATTCCCAAGGCTTCAGTGGACTGTTCTTGAAGTTGCTCATGAGATATGTTGATGTTAGTTTTCAAAAGAGGTTTGGTTTTGAGTATAGCTAGTAAATGTCTCCCCCTGCTATATGGGTGGGAAGGTGAATTGGAGTCAAGTATCTCCCAGCAAGATTAAACAATCACCATGCAAGCAGCTTCTCAAACTGCAAGCAGTGAGTGTCAGCAAAAAGAGGCTGCAAGAAACAAAGAAAATACTGGACAGCCTACTTATTTTTGTGTGAAAGATGGAAGGTAAGAAGTGCTTGGGAAGATTAAAAAAAAAAAAAGTATACTATTCTCTATAAAAATTCTCCAAATAGTTTCAAGAGTAACTGTGATATGCCGTAAATCTGGGCTCCTTTATAGCTACAAAAGCTTTAAGTTCCAGCAACAACTCATATCAATAAAATTCATCACTTACTCAGTCTCTATATTCATAACACACAAAATAGCACCAGCCCTATTAAATTAATATTTATGACAAGCTAGGAGAACCAGAAGACAAGCAGTAATTGCTAAGACACAACCATGTGTACAAGTCTCATTTAATTGCACTGCCTAAGTTTCTCAAAAATAAACCTCAACTCCAAGAAATGGTGCATATAGGGCAGACATGCTCTGCCATCTTGGGAAGACAAATTACAACACAAACAATTAAATCTATGGTTTTATGCTGAATCTAAGGTGCTATAAAATCCAGTGTTTTCCATTTTTTGTAGCATGCAGCATTCTGGCAGATATTCTGCCAGGTTTTGGTGTTTTTTGTTTGTTTGTTGGGGGGAGAGAGGGGAGAAGGGCAGGAGTAGTTTAAAATTACGATCAAGAGCAACCATCCCAGCAACACTTCAGAGACAACAAAAGGAGGTATTTCTTTACAGCCTCAGTTTGCAATTACAAGGTATTAGCTGAAGATGTGGACAGACTTGGATTTGCACTAACTCATGTATTGTGAACAGCAGCAGCTTAAAGGTGGAGATGCAGTCCTCTCTTTTATGCCAGCCACGGACATGACTATAGACACTGATTCCCCAAGGAAAACAATGGAAAGCTCAGCAACAAGCCCAGCACCACGGTCTGCTCTACAACAAATACATACCATTCATTAAAAAAAAAACACAGAACTTAAGAAAGGGGGAGATAAAGAACAATCAAAACTAGAAACATCCACATAAATGTTTGATAGGCTTCTTAACTCCTTTAAGAAAGAGAGAGAAATAACAGGCACCATTTCTGGAGACCTCAAGAGGTTGAAGCAAAAAAGTAAAACCTCTGACATATTGGTAAATATTGTTTTTTTTGAGCCACATCAGTGATTTCGCTTTCAAAATGCACACTGAATCGCTCAAAGGTAAAATTAATGGTTGTACACCACTTCTAGTGTCCTGCATACTGTCTCTGATACTTCTGCTGGGAGATATTTGGTCTGCCAGAGCTGTACTGGCACAGTAACAAGACGAATACTTCTCAAGACATCTCAGGAAGCTGTCAAAGAGGCTACCACTGAGGGAGGAGTAACATATTGCAAATCGCATGGCTACTGTCGAATCAGAAGACTAGTAGAAAGAGAACCTTTGACAAACACATAAAAGACTACACTAAACATTTCACAGTTGAATCACCCTATACACCAAAGGCAAGTGCTGTTTCTACCACAAATACAAATGCAGGGGCATTTTTTCCATGAGCTTTTAACTGTAATGAAAGCAATCTGTCTGGTAAAACTAACAGCAAATGCCACCCCGCCATCCCCCAGATAGCAGAAATGTTTTAAATACTGCATTTTGGGAAATAACTTTCCATTTGTTTGAAATAATTGCTATTTTCTTCTTTAATTATTATTTCTCCTAAGACTATAGTCATTAACCTTTGCTTACCTACAGTGAAATATCACATTTGAGAAAAGAAGTGTGAGAAAGCACACCTTCACGACAAATGGGATTACCAGACATGACAGTTTAGGAAACTCAGACCTCGTCCATCTCATTATCCATATAGAATTGCATAAGACACAGGCATATTTACAGTGAGAACTCATTATGATATAGAATATCCAGCATATTCAAAGCCCAACAGAGCTGCATGTAAAAATCTTTATCCCAGTGACACACCTACCATTAGAGTAGCACATCACACCCTCTGAAAAGAACAGCGCTTAATTCTAAAACTGTTTCTCCACGGTGAAACTATGGAAATGCATTGAATTCCACAAAGTTAACACAGCACTGCTGGACAGCAATTCAACAAGAGGAAACTCCATCTTTCAAACTGGACATTTTTAAAAAGATTAGACAATAAGTGATAAACATTTAAACAAACCCATTCACACAGGCACAACTTGGTCTTCAGTGGTTAAACTACTGCAGGAATTTTGGCACACAGTCTTTTTACAAATTAAGTATTGTTTTACACGTCCCAAATGTGTTAGTCATAAACATTAGCAGAGGAATACAATCGCAACTTTTTAATAACCCTGCATCAATTCTGAACTTGTTCATCTGAACTTCGTTTGTTTTTCCTTCATGACTGGATAAAGCAGACTGCAGAATTTTGTGCTGTGCCAGGTCTTGGCTCCATCAGTTGCTCATTAAACGAGATCTGGAATTCAGCATTGGAGTGAATGCACATGGGAACTCATGTGAAGCTGCTCATATATCATTGATAGCTCGGTTGCTAACACAGAGTTTATCCAAGACCGTACATTTTTCGTTGACATGAACAAAGCTGTTCACCATCCTCTGTTTTTGACGTCAGTGGACAAATACCCACTAACAGTATCTGTCACTACAAAATGCTTGGAATTTCCTCACTCATAAAAGCTGGAAAATTTCAACGACATTACTGGGTTTTAAAGACAACAATATTTAGTGATTATGAGGATAGGACATTTTCATTCTCATTGATTTTTTTTCCCCAATATCTTATAAATTTAAACTTTAATAGCATCACAGACTTGGAGGAATAGATATTTAAAACATCTCTTTTTTCTTCTGTTCCTGAAGAACATGCTCTCAAATGAATGCTAATTCCTCAGCATACAAGCATCACTGTGAGGTACTTAAGATTTTTCCCATTAACTGGACACAATAATCATTTTGGTAGGATAAACATTGGACTGTACCTAGCATTCAACAGAACTGTAGAAAACCAGTCCCCTAGCATAAGCTATTTATGTTCAGCGTCTCTTTTCTACACCTCCTTTATCCTTCCAACTGCAACGGCCCACCTTCAACTCAGTCATTCTGATGGCAGCTCCCTCTGGAGCACAGTGGGACGTCTCAGGAACAAGGCACTAGGTTGGTTTCAGCTAGGGCTGTGCAGGCAGAAGGGTGGCTAGCCTTCATAGCCCTTGAGAGCCTAAAAGCATAACAACTGACTGTGTATACACAATATAAGAACATCCATCTTGACAAAGGTACATATTTTACCCCTGCTGGAGGCTTTTCTGCTGATAACAATGCACTTCAACCTTGATCTAAAAACCAAGCTGTGAAGCTGCTGCTTCACAAACACATCCCTCACTTCCGACCCTGCCAATTTAGCTGAAAGCAAATAAATATATCAACAAAATCCAGTGCACCATTTGTACAATACAGTGGAAAGTCCCCTTTTCTCAACATGTCAAGATGCCATCAGCTAGCAATCCAGAGCTAGTCGTGTTTAAAAACCCAGTTTTAATCTATGTATCTCTGGAGCTACTGTCTCTTAAGCCTCCCAAGTTCTTCAAATGTGTTTCCATTCTTTTCTCCACAACAATCCCCTTTCATAGAGAAAAATTATTTCAACTTTGTTTTTTAGGGTACTAATCTCTGACGTATGACATTCATCTAATACTTCCACAGAATAGTTACAAAAATTAATAATTCTATCTCATTAAAAGGACTGATCACGTTCTTATGTTTATTATACATAGCCCACATCTGAAATACCAAGTATGTTGCTTGAGGTGGTTGCGACAAATCACAGAAATGGCACAAATGAACTGTTCTCCTCTTGGAATCAAAGCTTTGTAGGTCTGTATTTTTATGATATGTCATTTTAGAACTTAAATACATATGAAGGAACATCATTACACATTTATTTGATTACTAAGAAATGGCTTAATCTCTTCATTTTTAGGACACAAAATAGGATATTCTTGAGCAGCTCTATGGACACAACTTCTTATGAGGGGACAGAAAAGAACAAACCTATTTTTAAAAATAGAAAAACGAGTAATTCCTAAGTACTACTTCATCAAAGTGGATAAAATAACAAAAGTATTGAAGAAATGATATCAAAAGCTTGTTAAAGACAACCTTCCATTCATAAAAAGTATATATGTATTCCTGTTCTTAAGAACTCACCTATTTTTGAGTGATTGTACTAGGAAAGGTATATCCTAACAAAAAATATGAACACTTGCAAGATACCTCCAGCTGTCTCAACTTCTGAAAGGAGCTTCAGTTTTCACAACTGCAGCATCTCTGAAAAGCATTCCCAAGAAGATGATATGATACGAAGTTTGGCTCGAAGGCCATTCCCCTATGTACTTTAGAAATAGTGCCCACACTGGCTTTACAACTCTGAAGTTTTGTAGAATTTTATCTTCTGAGTGAGCCTTGTCCCTCTTATCAGGATTCTCCCTCTCTGCTATTGTAACATCTTCAAAGAAAGAATGTAAAGACAGAGCTAGCATCTTTCTGATGGGAGGGATATAGCTCTTGATCTTTTCCCCTCTCTTTTCCATCTGCTTGAATATTTATGTGTATAAGAGTGTGCATATATATATCTATTTTTAAATGCTTAGAGTTCAAAGGAAGACAGTGAACATACATCAATTATGTCTAAACGATCAATTAAGCATTCATAGAAGCTGCCTCTCTGGGGAGCAAGTAGGGAAACTGAGTTTATGCAAAAGATGTTATTTCTATATGTCTAACTCATGTTTGCATTATTACTTTTGTGGAACAAGGAAAGGATATGGACTTTTTCTAGAATAGCAGTTGGTTATTTCTGCATTTCTTTAACATATGAAGTCCAGGATCTTTCTTTCACATGATTCTGCGGTAGTGAGTTATTCTGACAGCTTTCTTGAATGCTTCCCTTGACCAATGAGAGCAGCTGTGATAAAAAGTCTCTATCTTCATCAAATGGAGGGCAAACACTTTTTAACACCAGTTACACCGGTTGAAAATACTTATTTTAGCTCACTTGTACTGCTCATCAAGATTATGTTAAAATCATGCAATACGTAAGACACTGTATTAAGGCAATGCTAAAATCACAGTGACATATCCATTTATGTTAAGTCTTGCTGTTAAGCCAATGAAAGAGCCTACCGCATACCAAGGATAATTTCAAAGCAGTAGAATGCTTAAGTTTGCAAAGCTAGATTGTTTCCATACATAAACTTGTTCAGAGCTTGCTTGGATATATTTACACCACAAATTTGTATCATTGGCCCACCTGAAAGAACTTTAGACCTTAATAGGTTTCATTACTTTATATCAGCTGATTTGTAGCAATGTTTTGTGTGAGCTCTTCTTGGCAGTAAATGTATAATAATTTGAACTCTTTAAAAGCTCTTTCATTGAGGAGATCCTGACTCTAGTGTAACACAAGTAGAAACGAGAAGTTCATATAAAACACTTTCACCAGGCAATGGAACACTTCCAAGGATGAGTAATTATGAATCCCCATGGTTTCATAGGTTAAGAGAAACTAAAGTATAACTTTCAAGTTACTTGCTGATGTCATAGAACTAAGCATTTTATATACTTAACATATTGAGTTCCTAAAATAAATTGCCTTTTAAACAGAATTTTCGTAGAGAATAGCAGCTATCCACCCAAGAATCCTGTTTTCCGCAGTTCTTAGAGGTCAGTTGGCAGACAATATAAGAAAAGAGCACAGAGAGGTACTTTTCTCCTCATACTTTCCCAGCCGTCCAGTTATCAGCAGTATGTCAATCTCCTGAACCAGAGACTTCCAGATCATTGTGTTTAGTTGGTATGGATGGATCTCTGAGCTTATCCAAATCACTCCAGGTTTGTAACATTATTTTCAAAGACTTCATGAATATCAACATCCTTACAATAGTTTCACTTCAGAAATACATGCAAAACTTTTAAAAGTTGTTAAGTTTAATAAGGAAAAGAATTTGCACTATTTTCTTCAGGTTAATTTATCTTGAATACTTGACAGTAGGCGTACCTAAGAGCAGAAGGCTGGAATAGCTGAAGGAAACTATGCTCAAGCTCTGCTGTCAGCTGAAAAATGAATACTCATGTCTCCAAAAATATCAATTTTATCATTTTCTTTAGGTATGTTAATTTGTATTCTACTTTTTTTTTTTTTAACAGTAAGCAATCAAACAAAAAAAATCCTGGGTAAACTGAAGTCATAAAATCATCTCCAGTGGAACCTAGAGGCCTTTCTTTCCATTCTTACACGTCTTGCAAATGTCAAGCAGTCTTCACATTTTGATGAATACATATTTCTGTGAATTGAATAAAGGCTTAGGAATCAATGTATATATACTCAGCAATAAGCCTTTTTTCTTTTCCAGCTGCTAGAAACACACAATGATTCAGAAAAAGTTTATAAAAATTATGAGGTATCATTCAAATTCTTAACTCAAGAAGTTGCTCAGCCACTGTGATGACAATCAAAGGCAAAACCTGTATAGGCAGGGCTGACTTCTTGTCTGTTGTGTTCCTAGCTGGCCAGGCACAAACCACCTCCAGCCTCAAAAACACAACTGCTTTCACGTGATGCATCCAGATTAATAAGCTTTATTTAAATACAGCATTGAAATAATACCTCGGCACAGCATGAGAGCAGGCTCACATCAGACAGCTCAGAGGACAGGTAGCTGAGTTCTTTGTTCCACCAGACACACTGGTTTTAAAATGTTAATCAGCCTAATGGAGGTTTCCCTATAGCAAGTGACCAGTGTATTATGTGCCCTAAAGATACTAGGCACTGATTTGAAGAAATCCTTGTCCAGTTACAGAGAAATCCAGGCTCAATCCTACAAATTCTTAAACAAATACCTCCTGAAGTCAGAAGGGCCACTCTCATGAGGAATGTCCAAGTTGATAAAATACTTACAACTGGCTGTCTGCCAGTATTTTGATTTTTAAATTAATTGGCTTGCATTCTAGTGCTTAAGTATTATGAGATTCTGTATGCAAACAAATATCAACAAACATATCAACAAATATGTAAACGCTGCCTCCCAAAGTACTTATGCAAGTCTCCTGCCTGAGACGTTTCACATACCAAGCTGTGCATTGAGTTCCCAGCATACACAATTAAAAAAGCAAAGTCTAATACTGAAAAGGCTCTAAAATGATGCATTCGAGCTTTGCTCACAAACACAGCCACATATCAAAGCCAGCAGTCCATGCATCTGCTACCTTACCTACCTACTCAAGAACCTAATCAGAAAGCACAAAGAACATATATATAAGAACATAATTCTGGTGTATAAGATTGAAACTATGGCAAAATCCTATACTCCAGACAGGAGAGCATTTTGTCGAACAGTATTTGGTTTTAGCAATGGAAGTACAAATTCAATTCAAAGTAATAGAAACTACATTTCAGAGTTAAGAGCTCTCAAGAGTTTAACAGAATAGAAATTTGGAAATGTAATAGATGAAACTTCCACTATCTGTACAAGTCCAATTTCCCAGTAATGTAAACTAAAAGTGCCAAATAATAATCTAAAACAAAAACATCCCCCACATCTCCTGCCAGTAGGTTTAGTTTAATGATATCCAGCCCAATTTATTTTCACTTCTCTTTGAGTGAACAGAGACAACTGACAATCAGATAATACCAAAACAATAGAAAATAGGGCTGAAGATGAGGTATCATGACATTTTGTCACAATTTGATTAGTTAAAAAAAGTGCCTGCAGAGCCACATAAGTCAGGAAAGCAACTCTGGAGACTCAGACATCCTCCATGCCAAAACATTTTGGTTTTACGAAATAACACTTGGCTTACATTAAAAGCATATCCTACTGAGAAAACCAACAAACAAACAAGAAAAGAAACACCAAGAAGTGGTATAGCTATGAAGTTTTCCCACAAAATCTCACTCTATACACTTTACATATGTAAAGGAATCAGTTTTTATGTCCACAGCATCTGAAAATATTTTTCAAACAGATGAGAATACTGCACAAGAACAGTTATATATGCTTGTAGTCTGTAAAGGATTTTATCAATGCAGAGTTGCATCTTCCCCAAGCAAAGAATAACCCAGAGCAGTTGAAGATTTACACATGGTAAATTTAACAACAGCAACTGTTCAGTGAAAGAAAAAAAAATTCAGTCATATCCTAACTAAAATAGCTTTGCTGGTACAGAAATCTTTGTTGGGTCCAAGATCTGCACAAAAAGATACAGCCTCATGACAGTATCTTGTGGTTTAGAAACAACCTGAGGAGAAAAAGGTAGCTAAGGTGGAAATTAACAGGGGAGAGAAACAATAAGAAAATAGGAGGAAACAAAAACAAGTTTAAAGCAGGCAAAGAAGCTCCAAAGAAAAGGGAAAGGAGACCAAACGTAGCACCTTGAGGAGAGGAAGAAAAAAAAAACAGTGACATTTCACAGCACAGTAGGATTTTATTTATATTCAGCTGTGTTCCTCTGGCAACTGACCTGTTTACATCTCACCTATCAGTACTTGCATTTGTAGCCACAATAAATCCCAGATCATATATGTTCCTTTAATTTCTGGATCTCTTTCAACAAGAATTAAATAACATTTGAGAATTGAGAAATTACCAGTTGGGGAATCCAGAAAAGATTTGCAGCTATCAATAAAGATCTTAAAAAAAAAACAACAGATATGGGACTTTGCAAAATAGGAAAAAGTATTTTGAAGAAAAAAAACAAAAACCTTCAGACAATGAATACTGAACCGTAAGAGGAAAAGTATCTCTTATTTAATATTTTATGTGAGAGAGTGAAAAGAACAGTAATATCCTCCCATTCAAAGTTTTACTAATTTTTTTTTTTCACTAAATGTTCAGACCTTCCCACCTACAGGTGCCAACAACTAGTTGCTTTACTAGAAATCTCACCACTCTATGCTACCCCTTAAAACCAGGAAACGAACCCCAATTTAGGAAAGTCACAAAGCTAGACCAAACATTTTAGAGAGGTCTGAAAAAAGGTTAACTAGCTGCTCTGAAGAGAGATTTGGAGAACTGAAGACACTGACAGCAGCAGCAATGTGAAACCAAGGTGTTTACTGATTCCATAAGAAAACATTGTTAATCTCTCATTTTTCTCCATTTTGAGCAGGGGATTGTCTTTGCTAAGTGCTATACAGTTAACACAGACTTGTCCACTGAAACATTATACCCACACTAACAGCAACAGATGAGCATTCCTGAACTACTTTGCAACGAGAAAGTATGTACTTTATTGGCCTTATCATTGATAAGACACTGCTCATGCCTTTCTATCACTCTAAACACAAAAATATTAAGTGAAAGCCAAACTGAAGCCCCAAGGAACACTGGAGGCATTAAGTTACACATTTAGTAGTTATCTCAGCAACCTTTAAGGTAACTGTCAAAGTCTCTCAGGTTGGCAGAGACAGATGAGCAACCACAAGACTGCTCTGTTCTGCACCCTCCAAGGTCTTCTCTACAGCAATGCAACAAGCACACTACCTGCAGCCCCCTTGTTCTGCAGTATTACTGCAAGCCTGACCAGTTCTCTCTACTTACCATGGAGGATAGATGTGGATGACATCCTGCGGCCTACTCTTCAGGTGAGCTGCTGTCTCTCTTGCAAATAGGACTTTGAGTATTGGTTCTCTTGCACTGATGACAAGATCTGTGGATGAGATGATAGCAGGAGACTCTTCCAGCTGCTGGCAGATGGCAACTTGTATCATACACTCCTCAAACATTTCTAAGATCTTCACAATTAAAACACCAGATTTATCTGCAAATTTAAAAAAAAAAAAGAATGCAATATTTAGACAAGGAGAAAAATTCTTGCACAATGAAGATGTGTGTTCTGCTCTCTGCTTTTCTTTCTGATCTGCAAAAAAGCCACATATGAGCATAATACATCACCTCCGTGCAGTTTTAAACATTCACACCATGCTAGAGGTGAGGAGGTATTTGCCCTCCAACCTCAGACAGCATCCATTAGGTACAAAGAATCTAAAAGCAGTGATTCACACTTAGAGACAATGTGGAAAAACACGGACTAAGATAAATACGCTGTCTAAAAGTAATTACTGCAAAACTCTTTATCCATTTTATCAGTCTGCAAACAGGAGAGAAGCAACATTAACATATACCAGCATTCCCACAGTTTGATTCTATGCACTTCTGTCTATACTGAGCTAGAAACAACTTTGCACCGATGTAAAAAAATTTCTTCTAGCTCCCTTTGCAGTCTGAACAGTTCTACTCAGCCAGACCTGTGTCTGTTCCTTTTATGTAAGATTTATTCTCTTTCTCACCTAACTCTTCTCCAATTTGCACTCTGATCACTGGTATTGTTATCCACCTGCTAAATGCTGCTATCATTAGTGGAGAAAGGCATGATGCTATAGAACAGGAACAGCAGTATCCCAATTCTACTGATTTCGATTCACAAGTTGTATTAAAAAACACAGTATCCCAGGAAAAACAGCTGATATAAATTATAATCTTCCCACAGCAAAGAAGAAGCTGGGGTGGAACTGTGAACATGGTACTGGAACTTAACAGCAGAGCTGTACTAGTTATTTGCTTGTTTACTTTAAGGCCCATTTCACAATTGTGAATGCCTTTCCTTTGGAAAATAAGTCAAAATATTTTAGTTTAAGTTTATGAGAAACTTCAGAACAAACGAATGACCCAACCCTCTAGGAAACCCCAAACCAAAGAAACCGGATTCTAAGTCCTTTCAGGTTTATTTAATATGTTCAATTCTATAAAATATATACATATTTTTTTGCCCATTTTATATTCCCTAGTCTTTATTACATTTTATGCTAGAACTGAAATAAAATGATTTTGAAATATAAAACCAAAGTTTTCTCAAAACCACTTTTCTTTAAACCAATTTTTCATCACATGCAACATGTTTCTGCAAAGCATTGTTTCTCATGAACTGGTATTTTCCAGCGGGATAAAAGGTTCCTCCAGGAATTCCCCCATACAATATATGTGAGCCATTTCTGTCCAAATCATTACAGCATGACCTCCTTCTCCAGAGCTGCAGAGCAGGAGTAAGAGAACCGATGCTTTTTGCCAGATCCCTTTTGCCAAGTTCTTTGAGATCGACTGATGAAGAGAGGTAGATGCCACCACTATCAGTCCTCACCACTGTCACCTTCTAAGGGAAAGCTGTAACACTGCACTGTCGCTCCAAATACTCTGCTGGCTAAGGTCTGCTTAAGTGCATACCTCTGCTCAGTATGAGCGTGGACTAGTTTTCTGTCCCTAAAGGCAAGGATTTAGAATGTTCACATTTGAATTACACTTCGCCTGACCAGCTCCAATTGTAGTCCTCTGTCAACCCCAAGTTGTCTGGCACGCATAAACAAATTGTCCCAACCACAATAATCTCAGCCTCCAAAGTAGGCAAAGTAAGCAAACATTTACCTCCACTTGTACTCCACAATTCAAATTTTCACCCACTCTAAAAAACAAGTGACAAAAAAGTCAACTTCAATGATGAAGCGCACCAACGGTCTTAAAAAAATATGAAAACAACTTAGAATTTTTCATCACTTCTGAACAATGCATTTCCCATGAGCAAGTTTTAGGAAAATTCTTACTGTTCAATGTACATGTATGTCAGTCAGTTGATAAAACAGCTTGAAATGATCACTGTAAAACAGAATGACAACTCAACACTTTTCTTTAAAATATCCCTACTAGAAAACAGTTAAAAATGCTAGGTATTTCAAAAACTTCGTCTATATAAAAACCCCTTAAAGGATCTTGGAGAAAAAGCCCTACCAAGCCACCAGCAACTCTTGCAAGCCAAAGTTGGCCCAAACTCTGGAAGCTGATACTAAATGAAGCAGAATGCCTCTGCATTAGAAGCAACACAACTTCAACAACAATCCAAGTCTCAAACTTGGCACACGTGCACATTCTACAGAACCACAATGTACTTGTTTATTTAGATGCACAGAGATAGCTTAATTTAATTACTCCAATTATTATTACTGCTGATGATAGAATGCTTTCTCAAACAACATAGCAAAGCATTTCGAATTCCTGGCACGTGATGAAACATCAAAGTTCAGAATGTAGCTTTATTTTTAATTCATTTGGCTCTTGTTTTGTTATGCCAATCAAAAATAAATCAAACATGTGCGGCTGCATGTTGAAGGGAGAATTTGTGGGTGAGGTGATGGGCTGGATCACTGCAATTTCTACAGCTTCTAGAGGAGTTTACTTGTTTGTTCACTTGTGTGAAAACCTTACCTTATGGTTTTCCAGTGTCCTCTCACCCTTGGATAATTCACAGAAGTTCTCACTTGATAAAGACCTCATTCACTTCATTTCACTCACAAAACAATTACAGTCTAAGAAATTGTAACCCGTGGATGTGCACTTTTCATGGCAATATCCAATATTAAAAACTTTTGAGCAGTAACTGGTGCAGTCCTGCCCATTCCTACACTGCTCATTTCTTCACACCCCACTGCTGTCAAGAGCACACGGATTTCCTTCTTCACTGTTACTTTTTTTCAAAATCAATGAGCTTATCCAGCTAACAGTAAAGTCACTGAAGCATAAGAATAGATACTAGGGAAAGAAAATGAGTGATGAACAACATGAAGGGGAGGGCATGAAGGGACAGAGGGACAATTGCTGAATGCTCTTTCCAATGGCAGCCCAAGCAAACTGGACTAATAGAGTTTGAAACTAAACCTTAAGGCTGTGTATTTGCAAATGGCATCCAATTACTTCTCGTCCCCTATAACGTCCATGTTGGACAGTCTTTGAGAAGTTCCTTCAGGACCCAAAGAAGGAATAAGAACTGCAAGTACCTACAGAATGCTCATTTTGAAAACTTTTGTTTACTCACATGAAGGTAACCCTTTCTTCTCTCATTAAAAGGCAAGTCACCATGCACATAAACAAAGAGGGAGTACACACTTGTCCGGATGCATTTAGAAATCCTTCACTCAAGCAGCAATTTGAGGACTGCTTAACAAAGTCCATCTTTAGTGCTAGTTGCCTTTTCAACAGCTCCTTGCAGCAGTCTTCATGCAGTCAGCAGAAAAGTTAGAAGACATCCACTGATACAGACTTAAGGATCATTTGAAGCATCTGGACCCATGAATATGATGAGAATTTATTCACACCAGGGGCACAAAGTGTAAATTCAGTCCCTGATACATAAAGTTTGAGATGTCATGAAGAGAGAGAAAAGCACTGACATAAGCAGTTCAGTGTGGACTTTGAAGGTGCATTTAGGTTGTGCAACTTGCTTCCTCTAAGTGGTACCATTTAGAAGGAGAGGAAATCAGCCACCAGAACTCGTAACACTCCCTCAACGCTAACAGTTTTCATCAAGAACAGAAACATTCACAAAGAGATGCAACAACATGCTAGCTGTTACTCATTCAAAAGGTACCCCAGTCCTCCTGTGACCAACAAGAAAAAAAAATCAAGTACCAATGATAAGCTGGGTCAGCTTTCACCTGAAATGTCATATCAGCCCTTTGTAGAATGCTTCACCATGACAAGTGTCAATCATTGGACGGAAGTCATTGCTAGGTGAACTGTGATGAAACAAATGAATTCCTCTAGATTTCACGAATGTGCAGATCTAGTGAAACCAGCAGGACAAGCTGACTGGTGGGAAGAACAAGCCATTTAAGCAGGGAAGTTGCTCTGGGGAAGCCTCTCAATTATTGACAAGGGCTTCTCTAACCTCGCAGGCAAGAGATGAGAAGCTCTGACAAGAAGCCAGTCAGTATCCCTGACATAAGGAGATGAAGCATGACCCCTTCAGAATGCACAGATGGAATCAACTTCAGACTCCTCAGAGACAGCTGAAGAAAGCATCCAAAACCAGGCAAAAAACATCAACAGCTCATAGTTACTGTTAGTAGAACCTTAGAAATCACAAGGAAATATTTTTGGGGAACAGTAATAATTGAATAAATCTGGCATCTTGGGCATCTTTGGAAATTCCTCAGCCACAAGAACCTCAGGCATCCTTTCTGAAAAAAAAAAAAAACAAAAAAAACCTGGCTTTTCACTAGATTGCTCTGAAAGTAGTGCCTCCTATTTGTTCCCATGGAAACTAAAACAAACACAAAGAGTACAATAACACTTATTGACAGAGCAATTTCTCAGCTACAAATCACTATCTTTTAACATAGTCACTATCATTAGCTATGCACTTCCACCAGCAATGAACAAGAGCCTGCACGCTGCACTCAAAAATCCGCATGGCCACCTAGAACACGGCTTGTCTTTCACACCACTGTCGCCACTGCTGAAATGCATCACCCATCACCTCACTGTGCCAATTTCCACTGTTTGGTCTCCACAAACATTCAGCAAGTGTTGATGAACGTCAATAGGAGCCATTTTTTCAGCACTGAAGAATTCAATTCCACACCTTTGCTCTGTACACAACCCCACGTCAGACACCGTTCTATCAGACTGCCCCTCTGCTGCCACCTGTCACACGGCAACAACACGTTACAAAATGTTGGCAGAAAGGTTCAACCTCTGCTGCCATACCACCAACATCCACCTCTGACATCATGGGCCAACATAATAAAATAGGAGGCACTGCTTTCACAGCAGCACTCATACGCGCTTACAATACGGAGCTGCTTTGATCACGGGTTCAGAAAAGCAACCAATAGCTTCTTGGTAGAAAGAAAGAAGTTATTCAGAACTACTAAGAATGTAGTTACTATTTCTGGTACAGAAAGACCCCGAGTCAGAGATCTCTGCAAGTTAAGAGAATACTTTGGGAGAAATATCATGAAGTAATAATAATTTTTCCTAGGCATTCTGCTAGCTCTTGCCACTGACAGAAAGAGGATTTTAAGCGAGGTGAATTTTGGCCTTGTCCTTTTAGCAAATTTGCTCTCATGTCTCTAGTTAATTACTTAATTTCAGATGACCTCTGGGACATCGGTCTCTCACTCCAATGTGAAACCTGGACATGAGGTAGCTCAGTTTGTCCATAACGTTATTTCAGACATCTGGGAGATGAACAAACCCTGGTAAGTTCCTTTCATTTGTTTCCTATTTCAGTACACAGAGTGATGCTGTCCTTCAGTATATACCATGACAGCAAAACATACTTTAATACAACACGTGGCAGATGTTCTGCATTACCCTGAATTCCAGAAGGATTGAAAATAAAAGATTCTCTGTTCCTTTGGAGATCATGGACCTTGAGATGTCAAACATTTCAAAAACTTTAGCATGACTCCACAGCCTGAGTGAAGGCCCACAGCAATTTTCAGACCTAAAAAAGTGGCTTCACAGATGCATATATTTAAGCCACAGAGCCACTCCAACACTGAATGAACATGAAGGTTGCACTGGCCATGCCAAAGGCAGCTTCTAGGGACATTAAGAAGAAAGCTAGTCTGTTTTCACTCTTAACAATCAAGGAGAATGCTTGAGAGAAGAAAAGGAAGAAAACTGAGGAGCACAGTCTTAAAAAACAGAAGAAAAATAAAATTACATTCAAACATTCTAGCTTCAGTGACCAAAATACAACTCTGAAGTTTGCTTTAATAATTCTGTAACCATCAATGAGAGAAAAAAATTATGACCTCTTGGGGACCGGATATTTTGTTTCTTTTGCTACATAGTGACAAGAAGCTGGACAGACTGCAAGCACAGGGTCCATGGGATTGATGTAGAGAAATGCATCAGACACTGACATCAACAGGGCCACATTGCAGTTTCACATTGCTCACGTGAATTTTGCTAAAACATTACTGTTCAAATGCTCAAAAATAGCTCCCATAGCCCTGAATGGAAAGCCCTCATAAGGAACACGTTCTCTTCATAGTAAGGTGACAGAACTCCAGTAGTGGTCCATACAAGATCTACAGAATGAAGATAAATGCTTGGGGAGGACAAACTAGAATGTGTAACACTTCTCAGGTCTTGAGGAGAAAGCAGGGGTGGGGTTAATTTACTGTGTTCTGCATGATTTGAATGTGCTAGCTGGGATACTCAACATGCCTCCATGCACGTTAGCTCAAGCGTGTCATGGTTCAGAGCAGAAGAAAGAAGACAGAGCTTCCAACACCGGGTGCTCCTCAGAAGTGATGGCACTTTGTGCTGCTTTCACTGTTTGTATAGAAACCCTCCCTCTCTAGAAGAGGAGGAGAAGTTGTTGTTAACTCCACAGAAGTTAACAACAACAAAAAAGGAGAGAAAAAAGAAGCAGCACCATAGTGGAAAGCATTATTACTGCAAAAGAAAGAAGTCTCTAGTAATAAAGAGCATGCATATCTACCAGTAAACACACATGTGGACTGTCATACAAAACCAGAACAACAAAGTAACAGAGAAAGGAATGCTTTGGAAACTCCTCAGCCACAAATCTTGCAGTGCAAGTCACATGGATGAAAAAAAAAAACAAGTAGGTAGGATAAGAGGCAAAGGGAAGAGTACTTCAGTACCATCCTTTACAATTAAATTAAAAAAACAGTACTCAGACAAGTAGAGAGAGTTCCCCTCCCCCCC
>NC_034410.1:106142434-106219945 GCF_002078875.1 Numida meleagris | reverse complement strand
CCCACACAACAAAAAACAAGACAAACTCATAGGAAAATCCAAGGAACTTGGAGAAGGATAAGATTGCTTTAAGCCATGTTATTCTTTGAAAAATTGCTAAAAAATATTTATTTAGTGCAAAGGCAGACAGGACAATCTGTATTTTTTCTCACCAGCTGAACTGTCACTATGTACAGTTCTTGATATTAATGATATCATTAAGATATCTGAAGGACAGGTGCTTTTAAGAAAAAATTGTTACTTTCACTGAGTTATCAATCACAAATTATATATACAAACTGCAGTTAAGAAGCAGAGTTGTATCGAGCCTAACGTAACTGATATTTCTAAAGAATGTGTCCAGAAAATTAAGTTATACTTCTAGTTAAATGGCAAGTTCTATAGAAGTATGAACTACAAGAAATACAGGCATTACACTCAGGTCAATGTTCTATTAATCCTAGCCAAATGTTTTTTAAAATAACATTTCCAGCTGAAAAAAAAAAACAAAACCAAAGAATCTTGTGCAATTCATATTGTGAACAGTTCTTCATGTAAGAATGAAAGTTAATTTCTGCATTTAGTTGTGATGGCTTGATCAGATCTACATTATGGAAGCATAAACAAAGAAAACGCCTTTATGCCTTAATAAAGTCAACTAGCAATAATTCCCAGATTTGTCCCTCAGTTATTTTTTTGTTTTCAAAGGTATTATTTGGTCCTAACAACATTTAACTTCTGACTGTCTAAGGTAGGTTCCAGAACTGCAGTTCTAGCCCCACCACAGAATCATTCTACCTTTATAGGGACCGTGCTAAAGACAAACCTCCCCCCATCCCTTGAAGTGTTCAAGGCCAGGTTGGATGAAGCCTCACGTAGTGGGTAGCAATCCTGCTCACAGCGGGGGGTTGGAACTAAATGATCTTTGAGGTGATGATCCAACACAAATGATCCCACACAAGCCATTCCATGGTTCTGAGATATTAAACACCCTCCTGGGACATCGCTTACTATTTGCAGTGGAAGAACAGCCAAGACTACATTTTCTGGCTCAGGCCAAAGTTTTACTTTCATTCCTGAAAGTATAAAATGGCAAATTACAGGCACCAAAAGAAAAAAAAAAACCACATTCTTTTGCTTGGCACCCATTATTGCTCCTTATTCTGCCTCATGCAAAAGACTGCAGGTGTACATAACAATGTCAGCAATTCAGCAGACACCAAGCAGATCCTTGCAATGCAAAAGTCAACGTTACTAAGATTCCAACATTTTCACAGCCTGTACAAAACCATCTGGTTGCTATTCTGAACCATACATATTGTTATTCTTCCTGGGCTGATAGCAACTGAAGCCATTCTGAAAAACGTTTCTCAAAAACACACCAAGTCTTGCATGCATGATGAATTCTTGCCACATCTATATTCAAAAGAGGCTGCTGAATTTGGCCTGGCTTTAAACTTTATACACTCCTTATAAGAACATATATAAGGTAGAGTGATTGTGCATGCCATTATTGTTTCTCATAAGAAAACAAAAATAATACAGAGAATTCTCGTTTGAAAAAGACAAGTTTATACTTGATTTTTCCCTCCCAATGCTGTGACATGTTCAGACATTTAGCTAGCAAAAAAATGACAAATTTGGCTACTTGCCATTACTTTAATTTATATTAACTCATAACTAATTAAATTAGCAAGAACTAAGAATTAGCAATACTAGGAAACCTCAGGCTTTTGTATTTTTAGAAGAATTTTGCACGGTAAAAGGAAACTATATTAAGGACTATCCATGTTTTCTTTGTCCACAGACAAATTTTTGTGCAAGTCTCACTGCATTCAAGCTGCTAAAATCTTTTTCTTCTCCCACATTGTAACTAGTCATCCAAAGTGGAAGGTGGAAGAGTGACTGATCATATCCTCTTTTGTAAGATTTTCAGCCTCCCTGAAAATGCACTACTAAGCACTAAGTCCCGTCCTCATCTTCAAGATTTCACCCTCCTCCCCTAACATGTTACACTTGCTTCAGTCACCAGAAGGTCACTTCCCGTCATAAGAAGGAGCAGGGAGGGAGGTGCAGTTTGGAAACAAATGCCTATGGTTTGGATTTAGAATCAATTTAATTTAATTAATGCAATCACATTGGTTCATCCTAAATCTTAATCTCAGACCAACAAATACCAGTTATCTCACCAGGTTACAAACTTTACAGAATAATTCATGTCATGTTTAAGTAAAAAAGTGCTTTGACAACAACTGCAAGAAAAAAAATTGCATAGAAAGTAAGCTTTCAGAAGTTACTTTTGAAAAGAATCTGCATGAGTTTGCTTTAAGTCTCATTTGTATCTTCTATGGACAGGAGAGTCTTCCAAGTATAACACAGAAGAGCACTACTTTTTCTTCTGCATCATGCACTCCCCATATAACCAGCAGATGTTGACAGGAAAAAGGGTTGAGTTTCATTTTCCTCTCTCAACTGTCCAGATCTCTTTGCCCAAACAGAAGATTTCACAGGGAAGTTGCAGCACAGCATACAGGGGAAAAAAAAAACCAACTTGAAAATGGTCTAAGAGCCTTTGTACGCATTATACTCCAACCATGAGCTTGACTGATCAGAGACTTATTCTTAGGGTGACTGCACACCTTTCTGCCTCCCTTTTGCATCTCGTGAAGAACAACTAATTCTGGATTTGTGGAGAAGAGCCTGATGTCAGTCTGTTAGTTTTAAACCACAAGAGCATCTACCTAATGCCATGTATTGCAGGCAAGCTTCTGTGCTCTCTCCTTTTCAGTGATAGCATTAGGTTGGTTAGAGAAATGGAATTATCCATCACGAAGAACAATTAGTAGTAAATACTTTCCCCTGCAATGTACGACACCTTCATTTCCATGTTTGTCTGCAGTTTCAGAAAACTATTGTCACTTGAGCAACCCAATACTGGGACAGGTTGCCAAACATAACACTCCAAAATTGTCTAACTGGGGAAAACACGGAAATTCTTCTGTCCTGCAGAGCAATTCTGACAAAAATGGGCCAGTTCCCCCACACGCTACAGAAAATACAGAAATGCATGCTGCAAAGAGGCACTCTTTTTGGAGGTGCTGATTCATCCCAGTGGCCAAAAGGCAGTCAAACCACACTGGACACTTACCAAAAGAAGTGACAGGGAAAAAAACAGAAGAATTTCAAAAATTAAAGCCAGCCAAAAGGTTTTTTTCGGTAACGTGGACATCAATGTAATGGAAAATCAAATAACAGCAAAACAAAAGCACAACATTTTACAATATTAAATGCTTAACAGGGGGAGAGGAATGGCCCGTACTTCCAGAAACAATTTTGATGACCCAAAAGGGAAGAAGACTTCAAACTGATCTCATTTGTAATTGTTCCTCTTTGCCTTAATGATGAACTTCTATTCTACATGTCTATGGAATACCCAGAATGACTTGACAGCTCTTACAGTTACTTCAATCCTCCACACTAATCTTCAGATTCCCTTGGTAAATCATTTTAGTTTGTCATTTGATAAGCCCTCCCCTCTACTTCTGTTGCTGAAATCAGAAGCAATCCTGGAAATAGTTTGGGTTAGAAATATTACTATGCAAAAGAGAGGGAGATGAATCCAAGAAGAAACTCAGATTAGTAAGAGATCCCTGGTATGAATCTAAAAAGATGAAAGTGGTATGCTTTTGCTTTACTGATCTTTCACACTTTCAGACTAGAAGCAATTGTAAGGTTATGTAGTTATATTACTTAAATTTCAAACCATTCAGACTCACATTTTCCAAACCAAACATCAATTTTATTCTGGTGACATCAAACTGTTTGACTATTCTAAGAACAAAACTAAGAATAGCTAATATTTGTCTAGATGGAAAAAATATCCCCCTAATATTATCACAGCTATTTTACTGTGAATTTTATTATCTTCATGCTTTGGATTAAGGATTGGTAATTGGAAATATTGGTAATTGGAAATGAAATTCCTAAATTATGGCATATTCAGCACCTTAAAGAAATTGAGTTGCAAGTTCTGGCAAATGCTTGCAGGGTAAATGAAGCAGTAATTTGTCCTAGAGATTTCTAACTTGCCCAAGTTCTTATGGGTTCTCACCATGATGGCAAAAGGCATATCCCAGAAATGTCTTATGAGACATTCTGCCAAAATGAAATCATCTTGAAGACAAACTCACCCGAATTTTAGAAGTGTACTTTACAGTAGAGGAATGTATTTTTCCATAGCTTTCTTTTCTCATAAAATTCTAACTAATTCTGACTCATGTTCTGAAAGAAAAAAATCTAGCAGAGGCAGATGTTTTGGTGGAGGGGTTGGACCTGATGGTCTCTAGAGGTCCCTTTCATCCTCTAAAATTCTGTGATTCTGTGAATATTTTAGCCTAATGATTAGAGTATAGCAGACTGGTAAGTAGCCAAACAAGTTCTTGTAATGACACATGAGATGTTAAGACAAAAAGAGTATTAGTCATGTTGCACATCCATTAGTACAGAGAACAGTAAAAAGAATTAGTAAGAAGACAGAGCCATTTAATATCAGTTTTTGTTCCTCATTTCAGGAAAAAAAACAAGAGTATGTTCTCATACCACTATAAGGATGTGGAATTAACTTCCTATCCATTAGTAACTGAGGTGGAGGAGAAACAACATGCAGAAGGCTTGATCAGTTTTCAGTGAGCATGCCTGTATCATTTTCAGCATTGCAGTTCTGAAGACAGTTGACTAATGACACTTCTTGTTCTCTGATACTGCTTTGTGGGATACAAAATATATTTCAGATAACTAACTTTATGAGTTACAGTTTGAGCTTTTCACCAGTGGAAAATCATACTTAAGCCAGAGCAGTTCCAGCAGGATTTGAGAATAAACACTATTAAAATGGTTTCATCAATGACTTTTCTTCGTCTTGGTAAAAGAAGTGAATGGTAACTGGAGAATGGGGACTTGATCTCTGAAATCAACAGCTGCAGAAGTTATGGAATCACATCAGACAATCATGCTGTGACCAAAACCAAACCAGACCTAAGTACTTACTAAGTGCCTTGAACACACAGAAGGCTAAGAAGTGAACAGAAGCTGGGTGATGGTTTTGACGAGACTAAAACTGAAACGATACATACAGAATAGCTGCCCTCATTTCTAAGACCCTGTGAAAAGTTTGAGAGCGTACAGTAAAGAGCCATGCAAATCACTTGAAGATTGGAGGAAAAGCTCTAGAGAGCCTTAAAGAGCTCGTTCTGTTTAGCTTATGAAATTTATGAAGCAGCATGATTTTGCTATGCAAGCGTCAGAGAGAGAAAATGCCACATACTAAAGAGCTCTTGAAACCAATGGAGAACGGCTTTATGAAAAACAAAAGATGGGAACTGAAGCCAGACAAATCCAGATTTGGAAAACAAACAAACAAAAAAATTGAGTGGAATTAAGGACAACTCTCAGGGCAAGTGATAGATTCCCTTATCCGCATGTTTTCAAATTAAGACCAGAGGACTTTCTGAAAAATCAGCAGAATATGTGCTCAGAAACAATTAGTGGGCTTAATAAAGAATAAATGCTTGAAATTTTGTAGCCTACAGTCACACACAAACTGATTTAAAAAAACCTCTTAGACTCTATGAATCTATTATCTCCTACAAAATATTACTGAAATATAATGCTATCAGTCACAGAATCACAGAACTGTAGGGGCTGGAAGGGACCTCTAGAGAACATCGAGTCTAATCCCCCTGCCAAAGCAGGCTCCCTAGACCAGGTTGCAGGCAGGTCTTGAACATCTCCGGAGAATGGGACTCCACAACTTCTCTGGGCAGCTTGTTCCAGTGCTCCGTCACCCTTACTGTGAAGAAGGGTGAAGTAGACGGAGGATATGTAAAAGAAATTTTTTACCCTTTACATTTAAATGCTTTGATAACTGGGACATTGCAAACTCAAAAGCATCAAGAAAACATTAAGCCCACATCAGGCAACAAACAGAATATAAACTTCAGTAGTACACCTATGTAGGCCACATGCATATATACATACATGTTCTTTCACATAATAGCATGTGTATGCTGCTTCTTACCTGATTGGATTTTAGCATCTGAAATGCACTGATGTCTCCAGAAGCTAATAGCAGATCTTTCTCTGTTCTGCAGTCGACATAACCTCTCAGCCAGCCCTCCCCTGCAGAGATTGAAGAAATGTTCAGTTTTGTCAACAATCAGGACAGAGTTTTGCCAGTAAGAAACCATAGGACAGATGGAATATCACAGAATGGTTTGGATTGGAAGGGACCTTTAAGATCATCTAGTTCCAAACACCCCCTGCTATAGGCAGAGACACCTCCCACTACACCAGCGTGCTCAAAGCCACATCCATCTTGGCCTTGAACACCTCCAGGGTGGTGGAATATGTATGATCTGGCCCTTAGAGACAGAAACATACAGTAACGTTACATTTTCCAGATTAGCTCTCCTAGTTTTTCATTTTCCAGAGGATAACTGTATGTTTCATTGGGAGTACAGAGTCAGTACACACAATAAAACACTTTCCACTATCTGAGTGTCCATAATCCTCAAGTTTTCAGTTGTGTCACAATCTATACACAAGGATGGTAAAGAAAGATCCCCAACTTCTCTGCACTTAATGTGACACCTACTACAGACAGTTGTGAATTTGAAACAAACACACTAAATGGTTTAATGTAGCCACCAGTTAAAACAGGTTGGGTTTTTTTCCTCCTAGATTTGTTTGTCTGTTGGCAAGGAGTGATCACAGAAATATTCTTTTACCCATACTTGACCCTGTGATTCATTTCACAAGCTGGGTCAAGTGTGCAGTTTCAGCGGTCTGAACACTCTCCAAGATGGAATTAATTTAGCATTCCCAAGGTGAGGAGCAGAGGAGTGGCATCTAAACCACATACATTTAAGGTAACACTAAAGCAATTCCTATCCCTTGGATTCAAATCCAAGGTACTTCAATTTATCACCTTAAAACAAAAAATACTGTCACAGAAGCTTTCCTTGGGTTGCTGCAATGAACTTAAGGACAGTATGAGGGTATCTGAACATTTCTCTCTGGCTTCAAACAGATTATTTTTATTAAAAAAATGCTTTATTCTTTCCTTATGCTAAGTTTCTCCACAACAAGAACAATTTAGTATATTAATAAGGGCTTCCATTAAGCTGAAATGTGTCCTTAGGTAAACTTGGTAGGAATCAAAGAGAGAGCACAAGACCACCTTATCTGAGCATATGAATGGGATTATTATTTTAGAATGTAGTTCACATAGCTTGATAAAGCTGACACTGCAAATGAGAAACTGGGAGGACTCACACCTGTGAAAATGAAGAAGGAGCTAAAAAGGCTAAGCAGCACTTCAGGTGGCCTGTAAAAATCTCTTTGGTTAGAAATTACTACCAGACATTTCACCGACAGATAAATCAACAGGTTGTAGAAAAACAAATTATCAGTCACAGCCGATTTTCTAGTTAACCAACTATCTGATTTGCAAAACCATAACTATCATAAGACTTATTAGATAGTATGGCTAAACACCTTAGTAGTAAAGACCACAGAATGGATACTCAAATATAAGAGCCATGCTTTACCCAGAATGATTCATGGAAGTTACATGGTTTGCATTATTGCAATTTCTTCTATGGACGCAGGGCTTTTGGGAAGAAGAAAACTCGAATTTACTATCTTCCAGAGGAGCAAAGAATCCCCAGACTTCCAAAATAAAGAACCTCTCTCAAAAAGCTGTAGGACTTGCTGTATCAAGGAAAAACACCAACAAAAATATTTAGGAAGTCTTGGGCTCCACTGAACTTAGAAAAAGCTTAACAACACGAACTGCTTTCAGCAAGAACCATAAAACACAGAGTCAACTAATCCAGAAAAACGCAATGGATACTTCAGTATGCAGCAGGGTCAAGTCAAGCACAACTTTGTACAGGACAATTTGATCCACTGCTAACATTTTGCTCAGCCACATTTACCTCAAGCTTGAGTACTCAAGCATTACTGCACTCCAGTGGACAAAAAGCTTCTACAAACACCAGCAACCTGCCCACCCAGTTTCTCTTCTTGCCAGACTGCCATTCTTGGATGTAGTTCTTTGTTCAGCTCTGCTGAATGATCTACCCAAGCCATGCTAGAACACCATTCACTTCAGCTACACTTAGAAATACAGCAGCTAAATGTATTTGGAGTTTGCTTGAGACTGAGCTCTGCACAGAGTTGGACTATAGCAATGCACAGAACAGCTAGTAGCTGAAAAACATTTCTGGTGGAAGAAAACTGCTCAGTCGAAGCATTCCAAAACTCTATTTCATTCCTTCCACAAAGAGCATTCAAAGAAATTCATTTTCTTATAATGCTTAAGGCACAAAAAATCAGCTCTTAGAAGCTCACAGTGTAATTTAGAACCATAGAATCCTTAGAGCTGGAAAGGACCTTTCATCCAGCTCCCCTGCAATGAACAAGGACACCACAGCTAGATCAGGTTGCCCAGGGCCTTATCCAGCCTTGCCTTGAAAGTCCCCAGGGACTTTCCCCAATGCTTTTCCTGATTAAGGTTGCAGTTGTGCCCAGTCAGTCCCCTACTCTTCTGGAAGCCCACTCCTACTTCACCAATGGCAGAAGCACTCTGTAGCAGGAAAAAAGGCAAGTTCCTGGTTTCATGGCACACAGCAGTAATATACAAAAAAAAAAAAAAAAAAAAAAAAGGCAAAAAAAAGACCCACTGTTTCAGGCCTGATATGTCTGCCAGGGAAGGTCTTACTCTGACACTTCATTATTCATTTGCTAATTATGTCTGTATTAGGACAATAGTTATCACAGGGTCCACAAAGAATAAAGCTATGTCTTTCCCTTGCAGGCCTTTATACTAATAAAGCAAACTGGTATTTATTAATACTCATCCTTCAATTCCAATTCCAAATGCAGCTAAAATAATTAAAACCTGAAACATAAAGCATTTTGCATCTGCTCGGTTGCAGAATATATAATATAACAAAAAAATGCACTTATGAGATGTTCTTAGCTGTTCATTGGAACTGCCTTCCCCCACCTCCCCCACTGCCTGTTTCATACACTGTGAAACTGGAAAAATACAGTTCAAGGACATGCCATGCACAAAAGGAATTTATGTAGCAATTGAGTTGGCTGTTTATGGTTCATTTCTTTTAAAAAGTAGAACCAAGAAAAGAAATTTAAGTACTGCTCCAAACGCAGGAGAATCAAGACCACTACACTTAAAACAAAGAAATCCAAGAAAAAAAAGGTGCTTTCTGTTGCACATCTGGCAGTTTTTAAGACAATGACACTTGATACCTATAAATGCCTTCTCATACAGTACAGGTGCCCACGCTGCTGAAAGCATTTGTGTATGCACTATGAGATACTATGAAGTACACAGACTTGCTCTTGGCTGTACAGAGGAAAGGTAACAGAGCTACACTAAGCTCACAGGAAGCAGAGTGTGATATTAAGCAGGTGCCAACTCCAGTGTAAGACCAAACTCCTTGTTTTGAGAAGAGCAAGGCTTGCAATTACTATTTTATTTTAAAAAATACCCAGTTCCCTCTTTTACACGCATCTAGCCCTTATGATACACTTAATTGTCCTAAATGACAAACCCACCATCTGGTGTATATTTATCTCAATTTGGAAAATGTAGTTTTATTACTAATTTTGATTTTTGCAATCAAGGAAACCAATGGTCTGTATTTAAACGACAAAAACTATAATCTGAGATGCATACCTTACTGACCAGCACTTCAAACTTGACCCCAAAACAATGTTTTATTGTAAGCAAATTTAATGCATTTGGCAAAATGTTAATGCAGAGGCTGCTCAGTGAAGCCAAACTGCTCAGATACAATCTTGACTAGTCAAAACCTTTTTAATTTTAATCATGAAACTCTTAAGTACAACTATTTTTTTTAAATCCCTTAAGGCAGACAGATTTAACAAGCAGAAATCCAAGGCCCACTTCCCTATTAAATCTGAGCTTGTTGAACTACTCGCTTAAAATACCACATTGCCATTGCTGCCCACGTTCAAAAACATCCACGCTACAGACAAGTTTGATGACCAAATGAAAGTTTAGTATCTAACGCAAAAGCGTGGTTCCTGGTGGCTGTTGCTTTGCACAAACAAACAGCAAGATTTCAGAGTTTTGTACCATCACACGACAAGTACTATCTAAAAGGTAACACAGCTTGAACAGACATACTGCTGGTTCCCAGCTTCCAACTCCAGTCAGGTTAACAGAAGGGGAAAAAAGAGAATTAAGGATTAGGCTGTGTTTTAAAACGTCGTTTTCTATCTTTTTTGAAGTGCTGGAGCGCTTCTCGTGTTCGTGTACTGAAGTTTTAATTTAGTAGGGCAATTACTGAAAATAACCTCACAAAATTTATTTAATCTAAATTTACTTTGTCAGATTTCATTCAAATTCAAAAGCTGTGAACACATAAGCATCTCTTCGATTAAGTTATCTCCTCGTATACATTACTCCACTCCACGTATTTCAAAACACTATGGATTACACAAATACATGTATCCACCTCAGAACTGGGCACTTTGCCTCATTTTCTCTTTTCAAAGCAGTGACACACCTCTACCCATATTTCCAAGTTAGCTAGTTAAATAACCTCTGCAACATTCAGCTGTCCAATTCCACTTTATAGGGTGCATGTTGGCATTTGTCAGCACTGTAAAGCCACCAGATGTTTTCAGCTTGCATAATAATAAGCAACACTGACTGTTGACAGCTGCTACTACACGCTCCTTTAGCATGAAAAATACCGCAGGTAGGTATGAAAGATGTGATCAAAGTCCCCTCTACAGAGGCCCACCTCCTCTCCAGTGCAGGAGAGGAGCCGTTGACTCAGTGAAGCGACAAAGAATCTGAAAGCAATTTTACGTGTACAGATCAGCTCTATTCAAGCTGATTCGTAAGCTTTCACCTTGGGATGAATCACTAGTAACATGATGATCACTGGGGTAATTCTGCTTGTTAAATGTACACAATTTTTCTAGAATTCTTTTCCATTCATTAGAACAAGCAGACACCACCAGAGTATCGTAGAATGATTTGGGTTGGAAGGAACCTTTAAGATCATCTAGTTCCAAACCCCCTGCTACAGGAAGGGAAAACTCCCTCTAGACAAAGTTGCTCAAAGCCCCATCCAGCCTGGCCTTGAATGCTTCCAGGGAGGGGGCATCCACAAACTCTCTGGGCAACCTGTTCAAAGGTCTCACCACCCCCACAGTAAAGAACTCTTTTCTAATATCTAGTCTAAATCTACACTCTTCCTGTTTAAAGCCATTTCCCTTCATTCTGTCACTACACACTTTTATATAAAAAAAATCCCTCCCCAGCTTTCCTGTAGGCCCCCTTCAGGTACTGGAAAGCCACTATAAGGTCCCCCTGGAGCCTTCTCTTCCCCAGGCTGAAGAACCCCAACTCTCTAAGCCTGTCCTCATAGGAGAGGTGCACCAGCCCTCTAGATCATCTTTGTGGCCTTCCTCTGGACCTGCTCCAACAACTCCATGTCCTTCTTGTGTTGAGAGCCCCAGAACCAGCCTTCTAGGATGCAAACACATGTTGCCAGCTCACATTGAGTCTTTCATCAACCAATACCCCCAAATCCTTCTCCTCAGGACTGCTTTCAAGCCATGCTCCACTCAATCTGTATCTGTGTTTGGGATTGCACTGACCCAGGTGCAGGACCTGGCACTTGGCCTTGTTGAACTTCATGAGGTTGGCATAACCCACCACCCAAGTCTGTCCAGGTCTCACTCGATTGCATCCCTTCCCCCTGACACCACCCAGCTTGGTGTCATCTGCAAACTTGCTGAGGGTGAAGAAAAATAACCTCCAACACACATTTGAAATACATACAAACCAAATTTACAGACCATACAGAGATCTGGGAAAATCATGGAGCAGATCCACCTAGCTGCTATGTTAAGGCACATACAACACAAAGAGGTGATCCGAGACAGCCAGGATGGCTTCACCAAAGGCAGATCTTGCCTGACCAATCTGGTGGCCTTCAAAGATGGAGTGACAGCATCAGTGGACAGGGGAATGGCAGTAGATGTCATCTACCTTCTGCAAAGCATTTAACATGGTCCCCCACCACATCCTTCTCTCTAAATTGGAGAGATATGGATTTGAAGAATGGACTGTTTGATGGATTAAGAACAGGTTGGCTGGTTGCAGCTAAAAGGTTGTGATCAATGATTCTACGTCTGGGTGGAGGGCAGGTTACAAGTGGTGTCCCCAAAGGGTTGGTCTTGGGATGGGTGCTCTTCAACATCTTTATCAATGACATAGACGATGGCATCAAGTGCACCCTCAGTGAGTTTGCAGATGACACCAAGGTGAGCAGTGCCGTCAATATATTGGAGGAAAGGTAAGCCATTCAGACAGACCTGGAAAGGCTGGACAAGTGGCCCATCAGAACCTAATGAGGTGCAACAAGGCCAAGTACAAGGTGTTGCACTTGGGTCAGGGCGCTCCCAGGTATTTATACAAACTGGGGGAAGAACTTGAGAGCAGCCCTGCGGAGAAGGACTTGGGGGTCCTGGTGGACAAGAAGCTGGACATGAGCAAGCAGTGTCTGCTTGCAGCCCAGAAGGCCAACTATGTTCTGGGCTGCATTAAAAGAGGAGCCGCCAGCAGGGAGAGGGAGGTGATTGTCCCCCAATACTCGACTCTTGTGAGGCCCCATCTGGAGTACTGCGTCCAGGCCTGGGGCTCCCAGCACAAGAAAGACATGGAGCTCCTGGAACGGGTCCAGAGGAGGGCCATGAAGATGATCAGAGGGCTGGAGCACCTCTCCTGTGAAGAAAGGTTGAGGGAACTGGGCTTGTTCAGCTTGGAGAAGAGAAGGCTCCAGGGAGACCTCATTGAGGACTTCCAGTACTTGAAGGGAGCGTATAAACAGGAGGGGAAACAACTGTTTACATGGGTGGATAGCGATACGAGAAGAGGGAATGGTTTTAAACTAAGAGAAGGGAGATTTCGGTTAGATATTAGGAGGAAGTTTTTCACACAGATGGCGGTGACGCACTGGAACAGGTTGCCCAAGGAGGTTGTGGATGCTCCATCCCTGGAGGCGTTCAAGGCCAGGCTGGATGTGGCTCTGGGCAGCCTGGTCTAATGGTTGGCAACCCTGCACACAGCAGGGGGGTTGAAACTAGATGATCATTATGGTCCTTTTCAACCCAGGCCATTCTATGATTCTATGATTTAGAAAACTGCACTGTTGATTTCTATTGCATACCAGTCATCCCTATTTCAATTCTCTGAACTACTGTACCCACTTGGAGAGGTGTTGTTTTTTTTTTTAGATTGGGTAGGTGTATGAGGCAGACATACTGAGGCCTCCTTTAGAGTTTTAAGAATTCTAGGAGTCAGACTCTCTCTCAAAACAGTTAAAAAAGTCAGAAGTCTTTTCTGGTTTGTGTGTGTTTCTTTTTTTTTAAACCAACTGTTCCACAAAGATGCTCATCCCCACAGAACATACACAGAACAAAGATACTATCTTCATCAGTCACCATAGCTGGAGGTCTCATTCAGTAACTGCCTGAGAGAGAAGCAACCATCTAGAAGTTTTACAGTGTCTCTAGCTGTAAATTCCAAACAGTGTAAACTAGAGATGTCCTCACTCCACTTTTAACAACAATTAAACTTTTTCACATAATATCTTTGTATCATGCCGCAGTTACTCTTGCAAGTCAGAAATGGTTCTTTGTAATTGAGGCGAGAGCTAAATCATTCCCGTGTAGTGAGATTTTGTTTACAGGTCCTTGTAGCCTCGTACAGTACAGAGGAAGAGAGCTAAGGGGGATGACAGCCACAATAGTCAAGAACAGTGTGAGCAAGCACTTTTTAGGTTTCACACATTCCCCAGCAAAAATATGTAAGTATAACTTTATAGGCAGTTGATTTTCCCATGTTTTTACTTAGTCAAGTTATCTCTCAGAGTATATATGAAATAATTTAGGAACATCTTTTGAAATACGTAGACTTTGAGGCCTGCTTTTTTCTTTCTTTTTAAAACATTGATTACCCTTCCTTCCAGTTGCTGAAAAAGTTCAGCACAGCCCTCTGGCCCTTGAGGTTATATAACAGAAAAAAAATATTCAGATTGTCCTATCTCTTTCACAGCACTCACCAGAAATAAGATGATTTAATAAGGAGAGACTTCGTTCACAGAAGTAAGTAATCCCGTTTTTGGGAGATATGAATAAATAATTAATCAAGTGCCAGACTCTCACACACAATTTCTCATAGAACAGAGTGACACAAATTTAAGAGGAAAACTGTGCAGGAACTGGTTTTGATAGGAACAGCCATGCTCCACTAGATAAGGGAACAGCCCTCCTCACAGTTCTGAAGGTTTGGGTTCCCTGAGCACAGATCTTACACAAAAAAGCAAACTTTAAAATTAAATCAAAACCATCAAAGTGATTTCTGTTCAATAGAGAACAACTATACCCTGCTTCAACCACTTCAAACAGTACGATGTATTACATATGAAATTCAGAAAATTTGTCATATTAAGGAAAAAATTATTTATTAATTTATTTAAAGACTTATCTCCTTTTAACAACAATCTTCTGACCCATTGAAACCATCTTTTTTGGTTTGTTTGTTTTTTAAAAGAAAGGAAAGACATTTTAGCTTTCAGTAAGTGACTAATAGATTGCCCGTGTGTATTTTCAGGGATTACAAACAGCACATCCGTAGTGCAGCCATGATATTCTTCAGTTATATTCTCCAAACTTAACAAGAAATTCACTAACAAGTGCAATTTCATTGAACAGTAAGGACTTCAGCCTAAGATCACTAGGCTTAAAAGAGTTGTTTGTTGTTGTTATACTCTTGTGCTATTTATGGATGCATCTAAGAAAAACAAGTCCAATTTTAAAGCCTGCTTCATTTGTGCCAGCTCCTTCATCTCTTGGCACTTTCCTTTACTTTCAGGACCTCAGTTGGCCTCCTGTGACCATTCTATTGCATGTAGAACCAGGACATTCTGTAAGAAGTTAAATTTAGCAGATCAAATGTGTAGGTGATCTACTGATTCACATAAGATAATTAAATGGTATTTTCCTAAGATTTTAATTTCACTATTAAGCTAAAAAGGGCCATACATAATTAACAAGAAAATCAATGCCGTAAGGAACAGACATCTACCCTTGACCCAAACCTAAAGCAGCTACTTCTACACAACTAAAAGCAGTTGCGACATGACAGATTTTGAAGTAGAGTTAAAATTAGATAATTTATCCATTTCCTGCACTGAAAGCCAGACTTTTTTGGCTCGTGGAAATAAAACTTTACTTGAAAAAAATAAACAATTAATAAAACCTCTGAGAGGTCATCTTGTAGACAGGAAACACTGAGTGAATGCATTTTGAGTTTTCTTGTTTACAGATACTGAATAAATGCGGTGACTGGTTTAACCTGTGTAACAAACTTCAAGACTTAGAATATATTCTTGATTTCTCCCGTAGTTAACAAGGGATAATTGAGTGACTTGGAATTAGCGCAGTTTATACATTTCACCTTGTATCATGAATTCATCGTCCGAAAAGAGCTTCCTGAAGACTAGTATTTGCAGGATATACTCCCTCTCCCTTAGGTTTGCAAATCACTTGCATAATTTTTCCATGCAGTGTTGACTGAGGCTGAGAAACTGAAACTTTGTGGTAGAATAAAAGGGCAAGAACATCTAAAACCAATACGTCTTGACCTAATCACCAAGCCAACTGATCTCATCAAATATCACTACTAGTACTTCCTTATCAGCTACCTTAATAGCTTTTCTGTGCAGTACAGTGGCATTTATATCTCAGAACATCTTGGAAAATTATAGTACTTCCACTCACTCTGATCTCATTTTTATTGAAATAAAAGGAATATGGCTACTCAAGATGGCACACAAAACCACCGTTTAAGGTGAGGATGTCCAAGATTTACAATTTTATGGTAGTGAATGAAAGATTTCATTTTGCTACCAGTGTAGTAGATCTGGCTGGCACCTCCTACAGTAGTGCCCTGGAAGGAACTTCAGAACCTGACCCAGCCCTCTACCACGTCTGAAAGATAAGGCAATACTGGCTACCATGTCTATGCTGCAGTTCACTGTAGAAAGAAGAACAATCTCCAGCTAAACAATTCTGAAAACAAAAACTAACGTTACAGGGGATATATCTTAAGAGATGCTTGTATTTGGCAAAAAGGGCACAGAATAGATCAGTTAAGCGATAGAAAAACTGCTTACATGATTCCTTTCTTTTCTGTAGGTTCTAATCACTTTCCAAAACCCTACAGAGCTATTAAGTGAGAACGACTGCATCGTGCCCCTTCAAATTTCACTCATCATAGCACTGTATATGTCCCACATTCCTTTTGGGGAGATAGGTGGACTTCTCATTTTCTTTCCACTCTAAGGTGTTGACCTTACACTCAAATTTCTAACACTAGCATTATTAGATTTTAATTATCCATAATCAGCTCACCTCTGAAGATTCACGTTATGTACGCTAGACTTCAATTTTTACCCTTAATAGGATGAAACAATACTCTTTCATTCAGCACCAAGAGTGTTCCACACAGAGAGATCGAGTAGAAAAACGCAACCATTGAGGTAATTGGAACACAGAATACGCTCTAATTTTTGAAGGTCATCATAAGCTTAGTCATTACAATCAGTAAAGAAAAAATATAATTATTTTTTATTTTCTAAAAAGTGGAAATAAGAACATAATTATTCATATCAGTACTTTTCCATCAAGTACATATAACAAAACAATCTGGTTTTGGATTAGAATCTCTCACACAGAGCCCTGGAATAGGTTGTCCAAAGAGACAGTGGATGCCTCATCCCTGGAGCCATCCAAGGTCAGGCTGGACAGGGCTCTGAGAAACCTGATGTAGCTGTAGGTGTTCCTGTTCATTGCAGGAGAGTTAGACAAGATGACCCTTAAAGGTCCCTTCCAACTCAAATGATTTGATGAATTCGCATAGGAAGACCACAGCTATATCACCTCTATTATCTTCTCTTAACCTATGCTTCACTAAGCACCAGTCTGGAAAAAGAGAGCTTGGTTAAGCTCTTTTCCACCCATTGCAGAATTTCCAATGGACCAAGTGGGAACTCATGGAAGAGATCCTGTCTGCAAGAATTCCCTTGCTTACTGCTTTTTTTTTCTGTGATGTCAATCTGCAGCAGAGGCAGGAAGGAAGGAAAAAGAACAAGCCAAAAATTGTTGTAGAGCTTTTAGCTATAAAACCAGAATGAAAATATTATCACTTAATTAATCATGAAGGTTATAAACCTTCTCCAAATTGGACTTCAATCCACAGCACTGAAAATCTGAGCCTTCCACTCAGAGTCAGCACACAAAAACAAAAAATCCATCCTGCAAATTGTGTTCCTTTATTCATTCTGGCCAGATCGCATGCTGTATTGAAAAATTACAAATAAATAAATGCTTATCCTCATGGATGCCCATTTCAGACTACTTTTGCAGTAAAAATACATTTTTGCATGAAATGATATTTGATAATCAGAATCATCAAATTAAGCTGACAGGTGCAGACTGAAGCTGTGTTTAAGCTACATAGCCACTAACTGTGGGGTTTTATTGCAGCAGTCAGAGTTTTTATGGCTTCAGAAAACTATAGGACAAATCCATAGAGGATAACAAGACACTCATACAGATTCTGAGCAGTAAACTGTCAAAAGCCCAAAGAGCATCTGGGTAAAATAACACCATACAGCTTGCCCCGTTCTTACTACTTTCATATACAGCATCAAGTGCACCATCAGCAAGTTTGCAGATGACACCAAGCTGAGCAGTGCCATCGATACATTGGAGGGAAGGAAAGCCATCCAGACAGACCTGGAAAGGCTGGACAAGTGGCCCATCAGAACCTAATGAGGTGCAACAAGGCCAAGTACAAGGTGTTGCACTTGGGTCAGGGCGCTCCCAGGTATTTATACAAACTGGGGGAAGAACTTGAGAGCAGCCCTGCGGAGAAGGACTTGGGGGTCCTGGTGGACAAGAAGCTGGACATGAGCAAGCAGTGTCTGCTTGCAGCCCAGAAGGCCAACTATGTTCTGGGATGCATTAAAAGAGGAGCCGCCAGCAGGGAGAGGGAGGTGATTGTCCCCCAATACTCGACTCTTGTGAGGCCCCATCTAGAGTACTGCGTCCAGGCATGGGGCTCCCAGCACAAGAAAAACATGGAGCTCCTGGAACGGGTCCAGAGGAGGGCCATGAAGATGATCAGAGGGCTGGAGCACCTCTCCTGTGAAGAAAGGTTGAGGGAACTGGGCTTGTTCAGCTTGGAGAAGAGAAGGCTCCAGGGAGACCTCATTGAGGACTTCTAGTACTTGAAGGGAGCGTATAAACAGGAAGGGGAAACAACTGTTTACATGGGTGGATAGCGATACGAGAAGAGGGAATGGTTTTAAACTAAGAGAAGGGAGATTTCGGTTAGATGTTAGGAGGAAGTTTTTCACACAGATGGCGGTGACACACTGGAACAGGTTGCCCAAGGAGGTTGTGGATGCTCCATCCCTGGAGGCGTTCAAGGCCAGGCTGGATGTGGCTCTGGGCAGCCTGGTCTAATGGTTGGCAACCCTGCACACAGCAGGGGGGTTGAAACTAGATGATCATTATGGTCCTTTTCAACCCAGGCCATTCTATGATTCTACAATGCTACAATATACTTGCTGTTGGTCACCAGTAGCATTTTTGGTGGTTACAACTTTGGTCTGACCTAATAGAGTTCTGTCTTCATGCCTTTAAAGTAATAAGAAGTAAAGTTTGATTGCACAAGTAAAGCACTGTAAGTACAGAGATCCTCAAGTTATTACAGCTTCAAATCTGTTCCCTTGGTTGGCATTTCAAAGTAGTCAAGAAAATTTTAAAAGATAAATAAAATACGGCTATTTAACAGAAGCAAGGAATCTCTTTTTAAGTGCCTTATTTTCTGATTGATTGCTTTATAGAATCAGCAGAAAGAACCATATTGTTAATGATGCAACTGCTATCTACAGTAGCATTGATCATAATTTTCCTCCCCATAATTTGAGCCATGCCCGCACATATACCACATAAAACAACTTTTGTGAATTCAAAATAAGAACTATTTCTGCATTGCAGTTAGCTAGGGAAAATAATGGATTGTGTACATCAGACCTCCACAGCTCAGGCTCAGGTGGGTTTTGTTCAGCATCTTCTCAATATATTTAATTTAGTCACAAAGATTTATATTTCAGACAAACAAATACATGCCACTTTTGCTCAAGAATCACTCTGTCCTGCACTATTCAGCACCCCTTTCATATAGTATTTTGGATTTTACCCTGACAAATCTGGAAGGGAACAAAAGAAGTCAAAGATAAAGCATTTTTTGCAGACTACCTAAAGAGGCACAAAGCAATGAAATTATTACAAGCTAAAAAAGAAGCATGCATACTCATAATTCTAAGCTAATTTAAGGCATTTTTAATGTAACAAAAATTGCATTAAATTTTATACTGGGGTTCAAGGCTGAGAGGTTTGACTACGTTTTTTTGCTTGTTTACAGATAAATTACATTATGTTTCTGGAATTCACATCCTTCAAGTGTTTGTCCTTGAAATGCATTCCTACTCTTCTTTTAGTTAACTTGCATTATTTTATTTACAATTTTAAAAGCCCTTAGAATAATAGTATATTTACCTCAGTAATTTCCTCTTTTTAGCAGAATCTTCTGGGGTTTTTGAGGCCTTGCTTGACTGTTTCTTAGGCGTTTGTAGAAGGGCCTGTGCAGACTTGAGCCAATCACTGGCAGGTCTTGCTGCAACTTCTCCCATACTTGATGGGAAACTTGACTGCAATTTCTTAGTGAATCTTGGATTAGTGGCCTCCACGTCCGCTTCTTCCACACAGTCATTGTCAGATGAATATTCAGAAATTTCTGTCAACTAATGAAATAAAAATAAAGAGGTATTTAAACAGAGTGCTAATGAAATAAGCTAAATTACATGAAAAATCTGGTTTACTTTCAGCTACAGATTTATGCAGACAGTTATGTTCCCTAGTAATCAATAACCTAAATTACAATTTATTGATTCATATAACTTGAACAACTTCACTGTAAATGCATATTAAATTTTTCTAAGTCATTATGAACTGCTGAATATAAAGATCATCTGTTGAAAGAAAACAGAGATGAGTAACATCTATTTTAAAATAGCTAGATCTAGAGAATTCATCAAAAAGATAAGTCAATGCTCATCTCCATCAGAAGTTTCCAAACAAGTGTCAGGATTGAAACAAACTCTCAGGAAAACAGCCTAATGAGGAAAGGAATCATGAGTGGCAAGTGAGTTGAAGGAAACGGAGCAGTTACATCTGGACTCTGGTAAGCAGAAAGTTTTCTGCCCTATTTTGAGCTGAGAAAAAAAAAATACACATGCCTCTACATGAGGTAGAAATGGTAGCTGGCAAGTAGTATTTAACATCTTGTTAAAACAAGAATTTGACCACTACAGTTAGCCTTCATGCATGTCCAGCAGGCCTATGGCTTCCAGGGAAGGTTTCAGAGGTGTCACACCCAGATCCAAATGCCACCAGGCCACATCCACAGAGCTCCTGAGAGGACCGCAGGTCAGCAGCCAGGGTCATCAGCAAGCAGAGTGGAGCTGAGGTTCCTAAAAACCTTGCTGGCACACCTCTCACTGAAATTCACAGGACACACTGAACCAAGAAAGGAAGCATGAGAAGGTCCCAAAACAAATCTGGAAAGGGAGATGAAAGGCTTAGGAGTGTGCTGACAGGAAAAAAAAAATCACCTGCTTTGGCTCAGCTTGCCTTACTCTCCTGTAGGGCTCCTGCACAGGCAGGGCAGGGCAGCAGGTTTGGCTCCCAGAGATGAGCCAAGCTGGGTTCAGTTGTTATGTAAGTTATTATCTCTTGACCCAGTATTTCTTAAAACATCGAGTACTAAGGAACATTAAGCAAAAATACTTGGAAATATGAAGAAAAATAAACATGTGGCAATTAGGGAACTGCACAGCCATTTACCCTTCCAAAACAGTACAAAAGTGCTGTACGACTGCTCACTTCTAAATAAGAACAGATACAACTCATTCAAGTCATATTCTAATGAATTGATTTGTTTACTGAAAGAAACTAAAATGGCATTAGACTGCCTACAAAACTGCACCGAAGCTGAGCTACAAACCACGTTTATTATTGATTTTTTTTGTCTCATTCTCCCACTGCTGTAAGATGGTTAACAACAAAAAAGCAGCACAAGTGTGAGTGGAGAGCAGTTCCAGCACTGGGACACAGCACTGCCCCACTCCAGCAGCCTGCCACAAAGCCCTTCTGTGGGACAAGCAACTTCAACTCATCCCCGATCCCTGGAAAAAGCAAAACCCAGTTGATAACTGCAAAGCGTTAGGTTCACATTATCAACAGGGAAACTGGAAAAGAAACAAAGATTAACTAGGTCCAGACAGTGCTGCTCCCATCACAGAATAAAATGAACCTGTTTAACAGCTCTCCACACAGGTTGTCTGACAAATGGCTGTGATAAAAACTTTAAAGATAGAAGGCAAAAGGGAGGGAAATCACTGCACTCACTAATACGGCATGTTATTAATTAGTGTAATCATTGGAAAGCAACAATTCTCAAGTGCGCACAACAAAAACCCGAATACAGCTATTGCCAGTTCTTTAATACGTCCTTCACGTAAATGATGAGACACTGTGTTCATGTTCTAAGAGCTGACCTAAGTATTCTGGAAACTGGAAGTTCCTTTTAAAGTTATCCAGAGAAGAACTGCTAAAAGAATGTAATTCATATCAGTCCGTAATTTTGCTGTTTTAAACAACACAGTCAACAGTCGTCCCTTGGCAACAACATTTCTCTGCAAACAAACTCCTTCCATCCTGGAAAAGAGCCAGAAATAAAAGGTTTCAAGTAGTACAAACACAGTAAGCAAGTGCTCCGCTCTTAAAACACTTTGATGCTTTAGGAGTGCTTCAATTTTACACAAATTGCTATGATACCCGGTGTGCCCAAAGGATGCAAGCTTCAAGTTCTCCCTGTACATAAAATGTAAATCAGGAAAGCCCTTGGGATGTAATTGAAGTCAAGCACATTATAATCCCACAGACTGTTGTAAGAGTTGAGAAGCTTTCTTAAGTAAGGCTTGTCTAATAAATCATTTCATACATCTTCCATTATTTATTACTGTATACTTGTTTAGACTTAACTTCCCCAAGGAAACCACACTTTGAGGTTTTTGTTTTTGGATTCATTGCTTATTAGTGTTTTGTTTTGTGTTTTTGTTGTTTTTAATTGGTCTTTTAGCATTAAAAAAAAAATCTTTAAAAATGGAGTAGAAAAACAAGGAAGAAAAGCTTTCAAATTCTGAACATCATTCAGTCACCATCACAAATACCTTCAGAAGGTATTCATGCGTGCAGAAAAAACCCAGCATGTCCACCAGTGTTATGGCGGTGGCCAGTTGACAAAAAGAAAATCATGTGAATTCTTCGGTTCACTTTGAAATGACCACTGATATCTATTGAACAGTATATCATTTATAAGTATTCTAAATACAAATTTTCACAAGATTTTTGTTTAGTGGGTTGGTTTGTTTCAAATTAATGTCATCCCCTGTTGCATCACTATGAGTTTCTGGAAAGTGCCAACATTAAGCACAAAGAAGTGTCATATTAAAAGCACCTGACTTTTCCACGTTGCTTGTTACTTTGAAATATAGCACACTGCTCACTCTACCCAGTCACTCAATTTCTCCACCTTAATCTTTTTCTCCACCCCAAGTCAAATTAACCATCCTTACCCTGGCATTTTCCATAGCTGGCTCCCATATATCTCCATCACTCCAAATACTCTGTTGTAGACCATCCACTAAGATTTCCTTTTTGTTTTCAGTGACGACCTTGCCACAACACCCTCATTTATGTTATGCTAACCACTCTTCCACTTCCCAGAGATGGATACAAAAAAAAAAAAAGCAGGAGCTGACCTCACACTCTCTCAGTAAAACAACAAATATTGCCCATTTTTGTTCACTTTTGGAATGAATTGATTTGCTTTCTGAATGTTTTCATTTGAAATGGTTTCAATGCTGCTCTTTTGTGACTCTTTCCTTTAATGGAAAAATGACTTTAGCATAAATGCATAGAATGGTGTCATTTTTTCCATTAAGATTTGTCTAGAAGAAAAAGGTCAGCAGCTACTACAGTTGAGCATCCAAGACCCTGTATCTTAAAGTAAGCGTGTTTAAATCAAAGTACATCAAAAGATATCTCTGAAGGCGAATTTATGATGCATTTTTGACCGCACTCACCAGTACATATTGGATGGCATGAACACGGAAATAGATGTAAGATAAGAAACAGCAAGCTTGCCCCCCCGGTCAACCAGTTAAAATTGCTAAAAAGTACAAGATCAGTTTAAATGAAAGTCAAACAAAGGTACCTTCCCATGAGTGCACACGTTTTGCACCCAGCAGCAGAGCAGCTAACATGCTGCTGATACTTCTGGGACCAACTACACCCTCCTCAGCCTTCAAGAGACTGGCTTCAGCTGTTACTCTACATTAAAAAAAAAAAAAAAACCTCTCTCTCTCTATATATATTTTAAGTACTTTTATAATCAGCATAGCATTTGCTCCAGGAAGGTGTGAAAAACTTACCTTTTGACTTCAGCAATGACAGAAGCAAGAAATAGCTAGGTTTGACCACCTTAGTATTTGATGCATCTTATCAATAACGTAGCAATAAACTGAAAAGGGTTGAATCTCCATATAAATTTTCCAAATTCAGCACGGAACACAGAAGTGTACTCAACTTTTTTGTACAAACAAATCCTTTCATAAAAATGCAGGTATCTTATATAATGGTTGCTAATAAGAGGCAAGGAGATAAGAATTCGGGAGTCTCACCCCCCTACGGATCTCCTCTCAAGATATGCCACTGCAACTGTTTTGCAGAAACATTTCAGCAGGGTCACCATACTTTTGTATTGGTTAAACACTTTCACTTGTTCAGACATCACACACTCAAGAAGCAAAATCTTTTTCAGTTTATAGAAATACACCCTGCAGATGCAACACTCAGTAAAAGGACATCGATACACCAAATGAACCCAAAAGCTGTAACTGTTTTGCCTTGTTTCACTCTTTTTTGTCAGAATCTTTTCTTATTGACAAAAAAAATGACCGCCAAATTCTATATAGACAGTGATATTTGCAAATGGAACTCGCTTAGTCTGTTATTTCCCTCTCTAAAAATAGCCCATTTCTTCCCTCCCATACCTTGCTGCACCTTGGTTCAAACCGAAGTAGCAATATGGTTCCTCAGATGGCACACTTGGGGAACTAGGCTTTCTCAAGGTCACAGAGCAGATTTATGTTAGAAGCAGAAATCTTGTTTGAGAGTTTCAGACTTTAATTTTCCTCATTATATATACGATCAATCTCATTGCATTTCCTTTCTTCATTGTCCTTTCATGCATCTTTGCTTCTAACTGTCTTTTATATCCTATCTGTTCTCTCCTCTTCTCTGATTCCTTCATTCCTTTCAGAATTAACTTGCATTTCTCTCTCATGACTTCCCACAAGATGGCTGGAAACCAGCTGGTATTAACAAGCACACACGGTGACAGCGTGTGGCTGTCCTACCATCTCTCATTTCTCACGTTTTTCCTTTTTTAAGCAATAGTACATTTGAACTAGAGGTGCTCTCTGCTCTCAGACATGCAAAGGGATTTAGATGCAGAGAATTTCAACTGCAGGGAAGTAGTTACAGAAGATTTCGGACCTTTCTCACTACCGCACAAAAAACAGAGGGAGCAGAAAAGCCATGAAATTTGCTAGAATGAGTATTCACAAGCATAAATCACCAGGGCAGCGTGCCAAAGGCTGAGGCTACATTAATGAATGTTTGAAGCCAGATCCACCAGAAGCCAGCTTGCAGATTTATAGGGAGCAGAGTAAAGGTAAGAAAGAAAAGAAATTTTCCCTTCTTTTAATTAACGAACTCAAAATTAATTCAAGCATTATGCACACGAGTAGTACAGGATATTATTCAGCTCTATAAAGATAATTAAAGATAAAGGATTTAAAGCCTACAGTGCTCTTTACAGCTTTATGTTTTCTGATGCCTTAACTGAAGCAAAGAAGTCTATGCCAAATACTTTCCTACTACCTTGAGAAATAATTCAGGCTTTGGTAAGCCAGCTACTTTCACCCAGAAGAGACAAAACTCAGAGATACCTCTGTACAAGCAGCTAGATTTTCATGTATAAAGTGAGGTACGTGCCACTCTGTGGGTAACACCAAGCTCCCTTCACACAGGGCAGCCGCAGGAAAGCACACAAAATGCATGAGATTAGGAAGCAGAGCATGGGCAGAGAGCAGTATTTCAAAAAGGAACAACCATCCAAGACAAGTCACTAATAAGATATCTTTTGTTTACAAGCACAAACTGATGCAGCAGATTAACTGAAATTTTTGTAACAAATATACAGTGTTATTATACAGACAGCATATATTTAAAGTGGATCTCAGTCACTGCCTACTTGATTAGCTATGCGCAGTGCATGTGCTCATGCCATCTGATCTGCCCTAAATATTTATGAGTGGTGTTGGTTCAGCACACTTGGAAACGGCTCAGCCTGCTCCGCACAGGTTGGCAGCTGGTGGCTGCTGTGACAGGACACGGCCACACGCTCTTTAGGACAGGAACCGCCACCCCAAGCACACAGCTCTGTTCTGAGGCAGCCCCACAGAAAGGCCTCAGGCACTGCCCTCAGCAGCTATATCGGGCTGGTCTCCTTATCCTCTCTCCACCATCGCTGAATTCCAGAGTCATTTCCCTTCACACGAACCTGGGAATTAATTTTTGCTATCTCTCACATGTCACCAACCCTAGGCTGGAATGCAGCAGGTATTAGTACACAGAAAAGTCATTTATGCCAAGTAGCACAGAAGAATGCTGTATCTACTTGAATATGGAGAAGTGTAGGCAGGAACACTGTAATTATTCAAAGCAGAATTTGGTCACAGACTGCACCCTCATCTTGTCTTAATGGTGTTTTGAGGCCTTTAAACAAGTGGTTAGAATTTCTCTTCTATGACTAATTAGAAAGGATTCATTGCATCCAGCAGGCTGGTGCTTATCACAAAGGAAACTGATTCATGATTAGCTCCAGAGGAAGGAGGCTAGCTACTAAATATTAAGCATCACTACTAACGTTGTCGGGCTTCCCTTTGGAGAGCTCATAGGGAAGTATTATCTATGTCTGACCCCATTTATTCTACAAGATCTGTCAAAATTTACAGCTGCTTTAGCTACTGTCTTAAAAGGTTACTTAGAAGTATTCACGTGATTTGACTCGAAGCAAAGCCACTGATGTCTGTTATCAAATGAAGAGCAAATGGGACAGTTTCAGACTCTTCCATGAACCAAAGGAGTTGAAAAGGCTTTGATACAGAAATTAATGGAATTATATGCCTGCTGCTGAGTCCGACTGCCAGTTATCCTCTAACAATGAGCTTCCTGCTGGATTTCTGAAACCAAAGAACAAACAAAAAACCAACAAAGTATGGAGGGGAACACGGTAACTCAGTCTCATACTCCTCAAATCACCAAGCAGTTGAAGTACTGTACATAAACCAACAAACCGGTGTTGTACATCACAAATGAAGTATCAGTTAACAAAGCAACCTGTAAGATTTAACAGTTCCCATATCTTGGGTGGATCATACCGCCTCAAATTGGAAAATCAAGTATGTACTACACATAGTATGTTTAGTTGTCCATTTTTTTTTTAAAGGAGGGTGTAAATTATTCTTTGGTTTGAGCTCTTTCATACATAATCCTGTAGCATTAGCAGGCAGTATCCTGCACACAGCACTGATAGTTTCAGAAATGAAGAACAACAATTAAATATTTGGTGCATGTACATTTTATAAAATATCAGCATGAATATCTGATCTTTCAAAGAACTTCAGAAGGGGAGCGATAGCATTGAGAATTTTTTAAGACAGGTAAAAAAAAACATACAGAACAGCAAAGAAGAAATTGAAGCCATAATATGTTTAATCCTGAGCAGAAACTTCAGCCTTGACAAGGCAAACAGGTTTAGCAGGCTGTGCCTCTGGAGATGCATCCACAAGCTGTTCCAGCCTGCCTCTCCCAGAACAGGTTGTTCTAAGGCACAGACCATCCAATCAAAACAGGTGAGGCTGTCTTCTCAACCCAAGTACACTTTTATTCAAGGCAAGTAAGTAAAGCAAGAAACACCGCACTTATTTCTAAGTGGGCTCTTTACATGTAGAGTCAAATGATGATTCCGAACATAAGATGGAACAAAATTCCTGTCTGCTGGGCACAAGAAAGAATAGCAGGAATAGCGAGCTACTAAGGTACAAAATGGCCAGAAAGCAGCAGCTTACACAACCACACTTAAGGAATACAGATTTGTACTTCGCAGAATGTAAGGAAAACTCGGCTGCAATCTTGGCATGTATAGTGTTCATGCTGCAACTGCACCTCTTGGAAGCACCATTTTACTAGTTTAATGAAGCTTTAGCATTGAGAAATTCATCCATCATTTCCTAATTTTCTGCATTACTACTGATCTCACTGGCAGCCTGTGACTTGATTAACAGTCAACTTCTAATAGATCCAGTAATGCTGAAAAACCTCCAGACAGACAACCTGCAAGTGCTTCTTTCTGCTTTGTCTAATCGTTTTTTCCATTAAACAAGAACATCTTCGGTTTCTCCCATTGAAAATAACTAGCTGCTACAGCCAATTTGGACCACTTTAAGCATATTGTTAGCCAAGATAATATGCAACTGAGTTACTGTAACCCTTGCTCTCCCTTCCTGAGGAAAAAGAAAAGGAGGAGGGGAGGAACACGACTTCACATGTTACATCTTGCAAACTGCTCAGGGACAGATCCAGGTCTCTTCATATGTAACTGTGTATTATCCCACGCAGTTGAGCTCTCATCTTGATAAGGATCCTCCAGATGACAGAAACCCAGGTTTTCAAATATAAATACCTGACTCTGATAGGACATGCAGATAATTACATCTTTTCACGCAGAAGCCTCAGCATACCTTTGTGCAGTGAAGCTTGGACACACAAAAAAAACCACTGTAGTCAATTATAACACCACTTAAACAGGGTTTAGTTCTTGACACAGGAATAGATACTTTCATGTTTCCAAGGAACAGATGTTATCAGGTGGTGTGATAACCTACTTTCACATTCTTGTTTATAGCTATTCACTTAGTTTCATTTATTAAAGTTACTGGATTCAGGCTCTGAAACCTCAGCTACATTGTCTCTATTTTAGGTGATGCTATGGTAATCATTTGGGTTAATGCTTGGATGCAACAAGGGGACTCAACTAAAAGGTATGATTAAAAGCCAAATTATTATTTATGAACTAATTCCTAAGATAACTAGACTAAACACCTGCAGGATTCAGCAGAAACTGTTAATGGAGGAAACACCTCCATCTCCAAGTAGCTCTTTTGTTCTGTTCCAAGTCTAAAGAGAGAATAAATACCTGTATGTTTGTCTAGTAAAAAATATTACCTCTCATTACAACTGTGGGAAAACAAATAAGCTTTCAGCAGCAAACCCTTCCACAGGTCCCAATCTTACGTGTTTGTCAGTTTTTTTTCCTCCAAATAGAACAAGCAATCTAAACAAATCAAACCTTTTCTTACAACGTTATTTGTTCTATCCTTAGCCAATACATGAATAATTCTAGAAGCTCCCCTCCACCCCTTAATTGACTCATAAAAAGGGGGGGAGGTTTCCCCCTCATTGTTTTGAGGAAATACCTCTTGCAACAATGTGACTGTTTAGACATAACGGGGAACATTCAAAGACTTTTAAACCATCTTTCATATTAAGTGTTCTCATTCAAAGAGTAGGTGATGCATGCAAATATGTTATTTCAGATAAAAGGAATCAATTCTGGGACAACGAACTGCATGAGAGATTACACACAGGTATTTAATGAAGTGCAAAGTATGCACAGTCTTCTCATCTTTGGTTGATCTGTCTCCAGTTTTCTGTGAATCCCCTTAGGAAACTACTCAAAAGAAAAAAAGAAAATGAGAGAGAGAGAAAGCACAACTGACATGGCATTGTTTAAGATACAACTGCAATACAAGCATCATTTCTGCAGTAATGCTCAGCACATAGTGGAATTTTTTTGCAGAATACCCACAGAAGGACACTATGCACATCTTGAAATTTAGACCTCTGCTCTGCGCTTTCAGTTGCAGCAGTGCCAGTCCTCATAGCCCTGGCAGACCAAGAGCCACTGGGCTGCAGGGCAGCACATTACATTCATTTTCTTCTACTCCCACTCACTCTACATTCTTCTCACTTGACTGTTCCCCTTTGCCCCATTTACTGCTTCACAGTGCCTGCAAGTACTACCCCCAAAACCTAACACAGTCCCTTCGTTTTTTCCCTCCTCTTCACTCCTAACTGCTTCCAATGCCTTCTTTCCTTTCCAGAAGTCCCTGTACAGATTACAGTTTCTAGAACATTGTTCCACATTTTTATCCTGTCAAAGCTGTTTTAAACAACGAACATTTCAGAGCAGGAAATGCCTTACCATGTCAGAAATGCTGCATTAGTAATGACAGCACATGCATGCACACAAAGCACCGCCTTCACCTAAGCTGGTTTTTAACCATGACAGCAAATAAATGCATGCAGACTGAAGAAGCAGAAGAGCTATTTAATTGGTTTCTCAAGTAAACCAAAGCGCCCCCAGAACAAGAAAGCTGGTTTAAAAATACATTGAAGTGTACTCTGCTGAAACTGGAGGAAAAAAAAAAAAAAGAAAAAGGAGCCCAGCACTAGGTTTACCATTTTGTTGGGGTTTTTTTGGTTGCTTTTTTTTTTTTCCTTTTCGGTCATACACTTAATCTTCAGAGGAGCAGAAAGAAAATAAATTCAGTATCAACTGAGTCAGGTTCTGCAACTAGAAATTGTCATGTTATTGTAAATACAGATTTCGAGAGATTCAGAGGCACTACCTGGTGCAATACTGCCTCGTGTTTGACATTCAGTTGTGCTGATGGCCCAAATATGAGCATAGTACTTGAGAAGATTCTACACCGAAGACCAGTTAAAACCACTTTGAGATCTAGATTAGAGTAACAACTGTGTGCTGTACAGCATGTTACATTACATATGTATTAGTGACACAATTACCGTAATATGTGTATAGCACACTGGAAGACAGAGTCACAGATATCTAAGACTTGAAAGTAAATATATCAGATAAATGCACCTGGTAAAGTGCTTGAAATGTCACAGTAAAGCAACACTCCAACACTCAGGAGCAATTGTAACTTGAGTAGCCTGTAAGTCTCCAAGAACTGGCTAACAACTGGCATACAGAAACATTTGTACCACTCTTATAAGGATTCTCTAGCTTACATCAAGTAGGAAAATTACGACTAATTAAGACAGTGATTCTCAGTTAAAAGTAAAGGGAAAAAGAGAGCCCCAGTGCATGTCTACACGCTTTAATTTGAAGGGTAATAGTTGGCTGGTTGGTTTCCACAGCAGCCACACATATCTTTTGGCTTAATGCTTTCAATATCTCAAATCAGATCAAGATGATTGTGTCTTCACTACCATTCCTCAATCAATGCTTTGTTTACTTCAGGAAGTGGAAAAAATGTGGAACTGTCATTTTCTTTTCTACAAGTATTAGGCTAGCACCTGTCAGTGTGTATTTATACATGGAAAACACAACCTCTGCAAGATTCAGAGCTTTGTCTTTTTGTTTTAAAATGTATGAGAAGCTCAAAGCCGGAAAGGTATTGCTAAAATAACACAAGCCCCTTTGGCTTCTAGGCAGAGCATTTCAAAATAAACTTTGTGTCCTTCAAGATACCATTAAACATTTTGTCTTTATTTTCCTCTTCCTAAAGTAAATGTGATATTTGTCCTTCACATTGAACTCTGCAGCTAGTGGGACTTCAAAAACCACTTTTTCTTAAATCTGTAAGTGAGCTATTAGCATTCCAATCGAAAATTTACGTGTTACACATGAAGCAAATAAAAATACCATGCAAGTTGCAATGCCTGAAATGTTCACTGTATGGGGCCACCAACTCCTTCTCAAGTGTGGTTCTACAAGTATCTTGAAGAAAAATATGTTAACTAAGACACCAGCAGAAGGGGGTCTTGCTCTGAGAGCTGTGCTCAGCACTTGAGAAGTTGGAGGGAAGAAGAAAAACCAAGTTGAAAGGGTATCAGTAACAACAGCTCTGAAGGAAGTGCACAGAACAACTCTGCATGACTAGCTGCACAAATTCAAGGCACGTGGGTATACTTCCCAAAAGCCAAATTACAAATATGGACTGCTTCTGTGGCAATTTTATCTTTCTCTTATTGGCAACTATATTAATTGGAAATGCTACTGCTTAGCAGAGGTGCATGATACACTGCTGTCCAGTCATTACTTTAGCAACAACAAACAGCCAGTGAAGTCTATCATAACTACCCAAAACACTGCAACATTTTCTATTGCCCACTCCGAAACACCAGACACTTTTGCGCATATACTTTCTTAAACTACACTCCGGAAGATCTCTATTCCCTAGTTTGCAAAAAAAGTAATTTCATTTTGGCCATTAAGATGGGTAAGGCGTTGTAATAGTTGGCCTAAATTTTTGTTTTCTTTTTAGATTTTAAAAGATTAATCTAAAGATGCACACACTTCGAGGGTCGTTTTCCAGGACACCACATAGGGCAAGACTGCTCTGAAGCAGGATTTTGCTTCCTACTTCTTGACAGCCCAAGCTGTTTAACTACATTGCTAGTTTAATCATTTAAACTCCCACTCATACAGTATTTTCTGTTCAGAGCACAGGGCATTGACTACACAGAGCTGCCAATGCACGATCACTTTTCTCAAACAAGCAGAAGAGAAAGAAAGCTAAAGCAAGGCTTCAGACAGAACAGTAGGTACCTAGTCTTTTTTCTAGAGTTACTAGTTCATTGAAAGAAAATTCGATGCTAATTATAAATGTTAAAATAATGCAAAAATCGCTTATGTTCTGAAAATACAGCATGAAAACAAACACAGCTGTGTTATATTACAGTGCAAGATGATTTTGTCCCTGCAGAAGGGGAACATAACCAAGATTCTGACAAGAATTTTCCTTGTAGAAAAGATTATTTCTCAGTTTTAAACTCATTTGTAAAATTAATTTTAAAAAGCACTCACTAGTGCATCATTTAAACCCTTGTTTCTGAAACGCTGACTTGTGATTTCCATTGGAGCTACTGCAACTCAGAACATTAATGTAACTATAGCACATACCAAGACTTCAGGATAAAAATCCTTCTGACATGTTTATTGACATCTGCTACAGCCAAATGTTAACTTGGAAATAGACATTTTTAATGCATTTTCCCCCCAGACTGCCAAAAGCAAATGGATTCTGTTATGTATTAATCACCTGGGAGGGAGAGGAGCTGTGTTTCTAGATCAGAAGTTGACTGTCAATTTACAAGAGTACCACTGAACAAGTAGGTTTTTTTCTTCCATTTTTACTGTTGAAAGTCCTGGAAAATCACGCAACTACAGCCAAATATAAATATTACTATTCCTGAAATGCACTTACACAAGGAATATCAAGTCTACTCTAAGCAAAACAGCAAAGTTTACAGCTATGTTTTGACTGCCAGATGAGACAACCAGCTCTTGAGGAAGGAGTGCTCCAGAAATGCCACAGTGAACAAAGACGCGTATGCATCTGCATTCCAAACTCAAGCATTTTACAATTACCTGTAAATCTATTTGTAAATTGCAATCCTGTCATCCCCATTTGGGAAATACCAGATATTTTTCTCCCCAGTTTCAGGTTTGACTGTGTAATACATACCTAATGCAAACCTTGCTCTGGGTTAACTATGAGAACTATAAAGGTTCTCCTGAATTCACTTCTCCTTTTTGCAGAACTGAAACTATGGTTACCTTCACTACCTTCTGTGCCAGGCTGTAATATTTCATCGGAAATCTTACCAAATCATGAAATAACAGCATACACAGAAAGCAGATGCATGCACCTACCTATCTGTTTCTTCTCACCCCCAAGAGCTGTCTCCACACCACTCCACATAGGCTGCATGTGCACTTGCAGGACTTGCATGGCAGCTAATGTCACATTTGAAGGATTACAGAAACATACCACACAAGGAGCAAAAGCAGCGACGTTTTCCCATACTCAAAACCACAAAGCTTTAGGCCAGCATCCCAAGAGCTCCTATAGTTACAAGTGATACCATACCATTAAACTAGAACTTGGAGGACATTGAAGCAATGACTTATTCAAGTCCCAAAGAGCAAGTATGGAAGTCCCGGCAAACTAAAACAAAACAAACAAATCAACAAGAACAACAAATGCAGACCAGCAAAGTTCCTCTTTTTCATTTGACATCCATTTAAAAGCACAGTGTAGGAAGAGGACTCCGAGCATATTATAAGTTGTTTCCTATGAAAAAAATCACCGGATTTAAGTGGATGTGTTGATAGATGTAATAACATTACAATAGACCATGGCCAAGGCTGTGAAGACTGGGTGCATGAACAAGGCCTCTCTATGGGTGCATCCATGCGGATGGAACAGAAACAGACTGGAGCCTTTTCTCTACAAAACAAGTTGGCCTGTGCTAGTGCCAGCCAGGAATGCACATCTCAGTGGTGGTGCCACACAGGACCTGATGCCCTTGGAGATCTGGCAAGCCATCCAAATAGACATAGCTTAAACCAGCAGATCTTCCCCTCCCTTCCCCATTCCTCCTCCATGCGCACTGTCTCCCTCAGTCTGTTCCCTATTGACATTTCCAGTTATAAATACAGTTCTGAAGATGGTTTTGTTGATTACTGCCTCATGATGAAGTTCCTCTCAGATACTTGGGGTACTGGCATCACAAGCTCACAGGTGGATGTAATGCTTTTACTTTGCAGTTGCAAGACCTTTATTTTGGCTGCTAATTTTTTTTCCACTTAAACTACTGTGTTTCAAATTTCCCCGTAGTCTGGCTTATCATTTTAGGGATGTACAGAAGACATTGGTTTACATCAAAACACTGAAAGAAAAGCTCCAACCCTGGCAGAAAGAAGCACCAAAGGTATCTAAAGCAGTATGACAGAAAGCCACTTCGGTAGAAGCAGAGGAACACTATTTGCTGTAGATGGCAACCACCACCAGAAGAGTTTACTCATGACTAATGAAGTAATATTTAACCAGATAATTTCTAAGTGAAGGAGACTTTAGAGCATAACCCAGAACTAAACACTCTTGGGAGAAACTGGGGGAAATCCCTCCTTCACTTATAGATGGGGAAATCTTAGAAGTCAAAGATTTACTTTAAAAACGCAGATGAGGTTTATGAACTACTGCCTGGTCATGTAAGGCTTCATAATAAAATGCTGCCTGGTGGTGTAAGCAGAGGACTGAGTCAGAAAGTCTGCTATTTAAAACTGGTTCTAACATCAGTTCCTGTGGTCTTGGGATGCACTGTTTAAGACAAAATTTTCACAAGTGACTCAACTGTATCTGTCAAACTTGGCTCTCAAGCTTATTTATCACAGGTCCTAGACACCAACTCCCATTTAGGAATGCTGAGCACCACTGATGCTTTGTGTCCAAGGGCAAGGGAAACCGATCTACAAAGCATCTACATTTGAATTTGCAGACATTCAACTTGAAAAGACTTCTAGAAATCTTCATTTAATTGTTTAAATCTTTAAAGTAGGAGACTGATGATCATTTTGTTAACTTCAGGGAGAACACAAGAAAAATACTTTAAAGTGTTCTACACGCTTAAATACATAAACTTATCTTCAGCTATAAAAGCTGAAGGACTCAGACTCCAAAAGGCACTTTGGCAGCATTTAAACATTAAAGTCCAAGAGTTCAGTCACAACATCTTCCACTCCTGTTCGCAAAGCCCCTGGACAAACCCAGCTTTATCTGTGCTTGATATTTCAAGATTTCCTTACAGCACTGCTTCTTGTCATAGCCAGCTTAAACATAATTCTCCTGGCTGCTTGGCTTATATCACACTTAAGTCTATGAGAGCAGAATTGGTACTTCTATATCAAAGCCTGGCTAGGGGCTTGGCTAGGATTCAGTAGGTGTGTTTACATTCTGCAGAGATTTCAGCTCACAGCATGCTATATGTATTTGCATTAAAAAGCACATGCATAACAGCAAACATCTCTCTTCTGCAACTGTCCAGACATTTCAGCCTAAGCAATGAGGAACTTAAATTCAAGCGAGACAGTTTGTAGCCTCGGAGAGTTTAAACTCGCCCTCTTGGGAAAGTGCCCACTCCAAAGAAAGCAATAAGGAACTCATTTCTAAGTCTCACTTGAAAGCTGGACTACTGTGGGGAAAAACAACAAGATTTGTAAGGTCTTTGAGAGTGTGCTATCAGGAAAATACATTCACTTGGAAACATAGAACGGAACCGTCAAGCCTGTGCTACAGTCCCTGCTCCACATCAGACAAGCAGTAGATATAATGCAGGAACACCGGGGAGCTTAAGTGTTCCTCGATCAGAAAGGCAGAAGCTGTGAATCCTGGCGTCTCGCTCTTAAGCTCTCCTGTTCATTGTATACACTACACAAGAATCTAAACTTAAGTTTAACAGCTATTCCACAGGCCAGGACTCAGATTCCTGTAATTCTGGCTCAATGATCAGCCACACCACAGAAATCAGCCCATTTGTATGTGTCTGGCTCCAAACACGCTCCAGCATTTTTTGGAATTCCAGACAACTCCCAGAAGACAAATCTCCCAAAGTCTATGACTATCATGGCAAATATGCTATCATTCAGTCCTCTCCAGCTGCCTAGCCAGGTTCAACTTACTCGAGTTTGGAATTTTACAATGACACAGCATGACCAAGCACAATTTATATGTATTTCCATTTGTTCGTTATTTAAGTCCCTATCCACTTCTATACTTCCTCAATTGAGGGAGGGCAGAAATTCAAGCTGCAAGGCAACACTGGATTTTGCAATGCATTCAGGACGTCAGAAAAAAATTTCAAATACATCAAAGTGGTCACAGAAGTCAGTACTCAATAGGAAGTTGTTTCTTGAAAGGAAATTGCAAATTTCAGTCAAAGAGGAAGATGGAGAGTTAGAATCAACAAACTGTTCCAAAAGCTTCGGGAAGTAGAAAGGCTTTGAGAAGATTACATGAAGAAACTGCATGTGATCACTTAAGCTCAATTTAGGACAATACAAACATCTTAAGAATATGCCTCCTATTAAGCAAAAATCAACCACAAACAAAATAAAAGTCTCCCTTCACGTTGCATGTTTCTGCAAGGATGCAGCAGCTATCCTACAAGTCATTACACTCAGATCTATTTACCAGTGGGATAGGCTAGAGGCAGGCATCTTAAAACTGTCTGTCCAATACATAATATTCATGTTATGCACAAATTCTGTTATAATGGAATACACAACAACATGTTTAAAATCAGAACTCTTCCTATATTTTGTTTAAATTCTCCCTATCAGTCACAACTTTCTAGCATTCAACTATTCAGCCTTGTCTGAAGACCAGGGATTATTTTAATCCACATTCAGCCAGGAGCAAAGCAAACAGCAACATGATTTGGCCAGTCACTAGCTTGACCTACGTTTCTGTTTAAGGTTCAAGTAGTGAGCAGCTCGCGACAAGCATAGAAAGGGTATTAGGACAGAAAGATCTTCAGTCTGTCCTACATAGCCATTCTTGTATCCTTCTGAAAAATGTTCTTTTGTAGCTGGAAGACGTGCATGCTTCTAGGGTCATTTAGTACAACAGTAAGATAGAAAGACTACCAACTCACGATCATCTTCTTTAGTACCTGGCCAGCCAACAGCAGGCTTACTTTGCCTTTCACGCCCCAAAATGTTCCTCAAGCTGTGTTCAGCTATAACTAGGCATATACTCTACAGACAAATCTCTTCCAACTACTTTGTTACTGCACCTGAATGTAACTTGGAATGTGTACAGTTCAGAGACGCAGCTTTTTGCTGTAACACCGTGGTAGCGTGGGCTTGGTGCAATTACATCACATGCATTACCTTGGCATCCAGGCAGCAGCAGCTCCACCAACTGAGCTCAGGGCCAAGCCAGCAACAGTTGTGCTGAATGCAGTTGTCTGCACATTTTTACAAAGGCTTTCTCATTTATTATGTTTGTTTTAATTCACTAGCCTTATCTTAAGGCTGTACCAACATCCCTATGCAATGTTTGTGTACCCAGTAAGTTGTGAGAAAACATGCAGTAACAGGCAACAAACTCTAGCCTTGCCATTACTGCTTTGCAAAAACAATACTTCAAATCTTTTGCTCCTGACAGAGTAAAATAGACAGTGCTTAATTATAAGCTTGAAAACTCATGTGCACATGTCTTGGACACACAGATTTGCCATGTGAATTCTAGGCCTCTGAGCACACAGTGCCACTGTACAACCCTAATGTCTTTCTGACCATCTCGAATAACGTTCTCAGACATTTTCAATTCTTTTTCTCAACTGCATGTAACCTCTTAGTTCAAAACTAGTCTAGATTCATTCATTTTTGATGTCAGCTTTAATGTGTGCACCCTTGTGAAACCCATACACCTGGCTCTATTTGACAGAACCGCCATTTTGGTATCATCTCTTCTTCACTATTTGGTATCTGTTCCTCTCCACCTTTTCTTTCCGTTTTCTTTGCACAGAAAGACTGAAAATAATATCATGCAAAATATGAAACAGAGCATAAGGAAACGCTGGAAGTTACTGTATTTTGAACTAGAGCAAAATAATTCATTTTAAAATAGCTGCTAGCATAATTAAGGTCTGCAAGAAACAGCACCTGCTAGGCTTTATTAAAAGGACAGGGCAGGGTGGGAAGAAGTTGTAAGTTACAAAAACCATGAGTCATAGCTCATTTTTTCTACTGAGGATGGATCCCCATATGCCAAAAAATTAGAATACTACAATTAGCTTGTTAAAAATGGTATGGACGGTAGCTGAACCGCGTCTTCGAGGGGTCGTGAGGGTAAAACTTGCCGAGATCATTGTTTGGAGGAAAAGATGATTTCTGGAGGCCATGCCTCTGCGCTGTGTTTTGAACAACTTGCTTTCCACACCCATTAGCCTTCCAAAAGCTTAAGTAGTCTGGATGCACTAAAATTCCTCCCCACATCTTTAGAACTACATCTACCTCCCAACAAGACAACAGCAGAAGAAATCCACTGAATGTGAGCAAAATGATGATCAGATACAGGCAGAAAAGGGAATTTACAGGAGCATCTCCTTTCCCCGCATCACCACCCCCAAAAATAAATCACACAGCCATGTATACTCCTGTCCAGTGGCTTTAACACACTGTGCGATTAGAGGTGATGACGATGACTATAGGCCATACTATGCATCTTTAGATGCTCTTCAGTTCAGCACTGAGGGGCCAAATGGGGTTGCCGTATATCTAAAATATTTTACTCTGATTAAAGGTGTAATTATATAGTTAGTCATAATAGCTGCCATACATTAAAGAAACCCACCTCTCCTTCAGGGGAAGGGAAGGAAATTATGCTACTTTATTCATCCAAACACACTCTCAGTTAAATTCAAATTCAACATGCAGACTAGATAAATACAGTGACACACAGCCACAAACGCTTAGTAATCCAAGATAGAACAAGGAGATGAATCTTAACCTATAATCTTCGCAAAGGGAAACTAAATCTTATGATTAAGAGTTCTGTCATATCTGTACAGGTATCAAGGGAGGCTGTGTTTTCTTCTCAACTGTCATAAGAAATTCGTGCTGTTTTTAAGGTCTAAAAATGAGCTAAGCCACTGTGAACATGCAGTTTGACACAGGGCTTAAGGGATTTACTTGTTCTTATGGTTAGCACATAACTTTATTCTATGGATGCCCACATATATTTCGCAGGGTGGAGCAAGCTGAGTCTAAGAATCTTATTCTACATAAATAACACGAATCTTTTTCTTCTCATCTTATTCTCAGCCCTGCGAAAGACCTCCTCCATTACTGTTACCTTCACCAAATCATCACTCCAGGTCCACAGGAATGATTTTTGTCTAGGAAGGGTTCCCTTGGCTTAGGTCACCTTTCACAGAAATGTAATTGACTACAAAATAGCTACTATTGACACGCAAGAAAAGATGAGGGAAAGTAATTTCTGTGTAGAACTGTCTTTTAAACTAGCACTTCTGGCTACACAGGAGATAGGGAGAAAACAATAGAAACTTTTGCCAGATTTTTTTTTATTGACATTCAAAGTCCAAGTTTAACACCACTCTGGCAATTCAGAGAACCTTCTGCAGTGAGCACTGTCTGGAGACCCTCCAGGAGACTCAGATCTTGAGAAGACAAACAGAGACACAACACAGATCCAGCTCACTTGAACCCAGACGAGGTGAGGCAGAGTCTACGCAATGTCCTGATCCACAGCAGTCCCAGCCCCCAAACTGAATGACAGAATTGGGTTAGAAAAAGGCATTATGTTTCAAGGGAGAAAGCAAGGGGGAGGGTGGGAAGCACTAGAGAACAAAATCACCATCCTTGCCGATGAAGTTTCCAGTTATCTACATGGATACTTCTTACTCTCTGGAAACTCTCCTTCTGGAATGAAGTTTTTGAATACTTGGTGTACATTCAACAACTTTGAACCAATCTACTGAATTTTACTGATTAACCTTCCCACCCAGCCCCCCTCTCTTTTTTTCTTTTAATATTTCAAAATAACACCGATAACCGAATAGTTCAGTGACTGAACATACACTCCCCATGCTAATTGTCTGATGAGGGAGACTGCTGACCAAAACCCAACAGAGGCACCACATTCCACATAATTGGCTAGATAACACAAGTATAAATCATCTTTATGCACGCATAGATTTTTAATAACCATCTTTAGCCCAACATAGCTCAGTGGTCAGGTCCCAGGAATAATTTTATGAGTTCTGTCATCTGCATTTCTTTTTAAGCATTCTTTCAAGTGATCCGGAGGTGCCATCACCACAATTCCCCGATTCAGGTTCCCAAACCTTTTAAAAGGTCTCAGCTATTAAGTTCTTCCACAGTTGATAACAGAGGGGATGAAAAGGTTAACGATAAGATTTTCTTGTATATTTCCTTGCATCAGTAGGACAACAAAAATGTAGATCAAGATACGCCGTAAAGCAATAAAGTTACAAAACAATATACAATAGTTTTATGGGAAAGAAGGATGGGAAAAAATTCTTTTCCACATTTCACACCATTTCCTTCCCCCACACATGCCCAATTTGGGTGAGGTAGGAAGCAAGAGAGTTTCTTTCTTTTATTTTTGCCCTGAAACACACTTTAAGTAATTGCAAGTGAGTGACACCTAGTGATGAACACAAATCTGATCATCCTCCACTCTCCCACACAGAGAAGATAAGGCAGCAAGCACCAACAGGTAACCTAAGAGTGGGTGTTGAATCATGGGAACCTGACACTACTATGTTTCTCTCCCTTAAAAGCCAAACATCAAGTGAGCCAAGACACAGAATCTTGAAGCATAGCAAAAAAGAAAGAATTAATAAAATGGCTAACCTGTCCAAGTAATAGACTGTCAAAATATACTCAAATTATGACCTGTAAATTCTCTTCTCCATTCTCTTTAAAATTAATCCCCTCTCTCCATAAACATCAATTTTCCCCAGAGATCCCATTCTTAATTAAAAAAATCCCAGAAGCAAACAGAAGAATGGGTTTCTCATCAAATACTAAAACATCAACAGTTGTCTGAGAGACCTCTTCCTGATGTCGTCTCTGGCATTACAACTACTGTCCTGTTGTGGGGATTTTATGAGCTTGTCAAAGACTCTTATTTTGCCAGTAGTTCCAAAATTGTTGCTCACAGAGCAGTTACTGGAAGTGAAGGGGAGGGGATCTAGTGCGATTTGTGGTAGGGTTACAGGAAGGAAAAGTGTGCTACTATGCAAAGTAGCAACAACACAGTCCCTGAAAGGGAAGTTGGAATAAAGAGGCAGACAAAAGCAATCTGACTTTTCAACACCGTAACACAAGACAATTCTGTATACGGGAAGCTCATCCTGAAGAAAGGATTTCTTTAATTAAGGCATTTAAGAGCAGCTCAGAGCTCACAGGGCTTAAAGAGCAAGACAAAAAATCCTGTAGGAAAGGGAAGCAATTAACCTAGCAGAATCATTGAAGCTTTCATGTACTACGTGTCATTTCATCTATTTCTGTCATGAACAGGATTTTGTCACTGGAACCTCAGAAGTAGCTCCTGCTTTAAAGACAAAATAGACACCAATTAAAATCATCACAAGGGTAGGAGCAAAAAAAGTAGTCAGTGGAGAGAGAAGGGAACACAAAACACTAGGGCTTGCAGATCTTGTTCTGCCCTCTAGCCCTATGACCAATCTCATCTTTCTCTCCTCACAGATTCACACAAGAATACGGGCTTTTATTTTTCTCTCCTTTCTAAAATCCTTACTCAAACTTAAAAGACAATTCAAAAGCCCGAACAACTTAAAAAACCTGAAATCCCAAACGCTTTGGAAAACTAACACAACAGAGCCACCTATCATGAGAAGGCAGGACTAACATTGCTCGCAGCGCGAGAGCCTACACTGAAACTTATTTGAATGAACTTGACCCAGCTTGGCTTCAGGCCAGTGCTCAACGTCACTAAATGACTTAACAGAACACAGTGTTCCTGGCACAGGCACAAAAATGTGTTGAAATCCATGCTGGAGAAAGAAAAAAACTCAGTGTATGTTTCAAATTAATAAAGGAAAATGGTAATAAAAAGATAATAAACACAAAGACAGCATTAGATGTATTTTAAAATACATCTGCTGCTTTTGCCTCCCAATTTAATTTTATCTCTTGGTATTCCCTCCTTTACCAGAAGTGAAGCGTATGGACACTTCTCCCTATGCCAAGCCCTTCCCTGTCTAAATCCCAGCCTACGCACTCTCCCTCTCACCTCTCCCAGTGCTGTACCTGGAAAATTCCAGCACACCTTTCAGCTAGCAAAGCACAGGAGTGACAAGTTATAAAGCCAGAGCTGCTCATGACTCACTTCCTCTCCAAAGCTTCAAGTCGAGGCGACACTGAAGGTATCTCATGCAATGCTTCTATTCAGGATAATCTGTTATAAAGTTATGTCATTCACACAGGGATTAGGCTAATGCTCTGTCATGGGATGCAAAGCAAACAAGTAGAAGGACAGGGAAAATAAACTCGGTGAACCATGAACTTTATGTACTTCCTCTACATAACATATGGATATTATTGAGCTTTTCCTTATTTCCTCTCTCCCTTGGGACTGCCCTTCTTCCTCTCCAAAGCCTAGTACAAGACCCATTTCCTCTTTTCTTCTGTTACCCCCTCTGTCTCTTACACCCCAACCTATTCTTCCATGAATGATCAAGGTATTTGATGCATACAGCCGTAGAATAAAAACCAGCTCACAGACAGGCGCTGAGAGGGCTTTCCCCAGTCACCTCCTTAGGGCCCATTCCTGCCATCTGTGACACCATCAATGTCCTGACAGCACAAGCCTGCAGCAGCACCTTCTAGCCAGGCCATAAGTGACAACAGCAGGAAGATGGATCTGGATTCATCCTCAGAACCTTCTGCACACACACCCTCACCCTAGCATGAGTCCAAACAGACAGATCCACAGGAAATGGCACAGCAAACATGCAGCCTACCTGGGCTGTCCACTGAAGGTGCTTCTACATTTCAGCACAAACCTGAAAAGCAGTTAATAGCTGGTGCTATGCCCCAGCACCCTTCATCCACCTGCTGAAAGAGGGCAACAGTCTTGCTTTACTACAGATTCTCTAGTAACACAAGCAAGACATGCATCAAGGAGATGACCCATGTCTCTCGCAAGGCCCTCCAACATCAGGAGTACATGTGAAAGCTGCACTGATTTTTTGTCTTTACTATGTACTCCAAGCTACTATTACAACTACAAGAACTGCTAAACAAATAGATCTGCTAACCAAAGGGACAGTAAAACTTGTATAAGAAGTTGCTGGGTCCCTGTTTAGTATCATAGAAAATCCTTTCAGAAGCCCTTTTCTTTAAACCAGAGTCCTACTTGTGACTTACAGATTGTATTTTATTAGCTATAATTCTACAGTGGTTGGGAAAAGAAGTCTGCTTCAATGCCCGAAAGATGAAAAAAGAAAGAGGTTATGTCCTTGATGCTTAGCAGTTGTATTTTTTTATGCTCAAAATGCCATTTTGTGAATAACTGCATCCTAAAGTAAACAAAAATCTAGAAAGGCATGAAAAATACAGTTAACCCTTTTCCCTTACCTCTTGTGTACCACATATATACTGAAGACAAATTCACACATGGGAGATAAACAACCAGATGTTGACCAGGACAAAGGAAAGTACTAAAAGAATAAGTAATTTAAAAGCTCCCTATAAACAACTAACGATCATTCGACAGGGCCAAATATTAGTGAAAATCTCCACAGGAGAAGCCACAGTAGAGATAATTCCCCATCTCCCGTTTTTATGACAGTCCTACTGCAAAATGAAGAGAGCAACTGAAGTAGTAGCATAGATGAGTGAATTCAGACTTAGATAAGGTAGAGATAGGGAAGGCATTTAAATAAGAAATATGCAAACGGCTGATGACACAAATGACAGGGAACTAATATGAAGAAAGATAAAATAAACTACCGACAACCTGCCTTGACTCGACAGGTTATCTTTAAAAATCCCTAGGGAAGGCACAGAAAGATTTCAAGATTTATTTAACAAAGATGTGAACACCGTACACAGTCAGTGTCAAAGCAGTTACTTTCCCGTTCCCCTCCAAGCACATCGAGAACCATCACCTTGCAGCGGAGATGGGGGAAGGCTTTCACAGAGGAGGGCAGCTCCACAGCAGTCTCATGTTTACAAAGGAGTTTACTGGGTTGTCAAGAAGAGAATAAACCAGCAATCCCTACACAACGCAATTTGAATGCACACAAATTTGTCACAAAATTACAGCCTAGTTCCCTGCCAAATTTTGAAAGCCTGCCCTAATGCCCTTCCCTCTCTCCTAATTGGGCTTGGCAAGGAGTCCTGAGATACTGTTAAGTCTGAAAGTTTGCTCGAGAACCAGATCCACAGGTTAGTGAAGTTTTCTCGAGCCACTCCCAGTTGGCAAGTGGGCAAACCGCAGGGAGACTGCCAGCATCTCCAAGGAGGGCAAAGTTGAAGGGAGGATGTGACACACTTACCACAATCACGCAAGCTCCGTGTCTTAATCACACGCACCATGGCATGTAACCTCTAAGCAAATTCACAAGGACATTAGCTCAAAGAGTGTGACAATTTTTGATTTTGTTAAACTAAATACTCAGACTGAATCTTCTTACACTCTTCAAGACTACGAATGGGATGTTTAGGAAAAAAAGAGCTGCGATTTCCTCCATTTAGAAGATGAAGTACCAAGTCAGCTTATTTTGTAGCAGCACACAAAAGCCAGCAAGGCCTGCGCTCCATTGCCCTTCTCCTAAACCACCTCAGCTCTCTGGAACACGAAGTATTTCAGTTTGTTAAATAGTGGAATATTTTCATTTGTGGTTGAGAGAATCTCAAATGACTGGATGCAGTTTGCTTAGCTAGGACCAAAGGCAGAGTAACACATTCCTTGATTTCAGCGCATACTGTTTGAATTAAAACTTTCAATTGCACCATGCTATTAATGTTTTTATTTAATACACAAAAGAAAATCTGACCTATCCACCAATAACTTCAACAGCAAAGCCCCGTTTTCAAAGCACAGTTGAGTGCTGAGCCACAAATGCTTCTCACGTCATTTTCAGCAATAAACATAGGAAAGTAACCACAGCAGCATATGAGTACAACGCCGGCTATAGATACATACCTGCCAGGTAAGAAAAAACTGGGTGAGGAATATACTATTTTCTTAAATACAACATTGGTTATCAATTTAAAAAGAAAGAACAGACCAATGGCTCACTCTCCTTAAAAACAAGGGTTAATGAGGCTCAGATCCTCAACAAGAACAGCAGTTCCCTCTTGCTCTGTTAACCCACCAATTTATTCATTTGAGAGTTGGGCCATTTCATAATAATAAAGCAAAGAGCACCTACTGGATTTACCAGTAATGTTGCAGAACTTGACACTAACATGTTTGCTTACTTTCTCCTCCCCCGTTTTTAAAGAGTTAAAATATCCCTTTATGGGGTCAGAGAAAAGAATCTAGGACAGATCCACAGCAGCAGGGAGACGTAAGTGCAGAAGCAGCCCAGAAATCTGACTTCAGAGGAACAGGAAGCACAGTATCACATGAGATATAATCACAACCATAGGCAAGCGCAACAAGGATAACGCCAGAATTAGGTTTGCCTTGCATTCGCTACCACCTGGAATAATGGAAGTCAAAGCATTTTAATTCTATTGTTTTATACCACACAAATTGTTAGCCCTCATAAGGTTTTGGTCTAGAAATGCTTTATTACTAGATGAAAAGTACAGCAACTAAGTGAAAAACATCTAGCCATCTAGGGGAGAACTCAACAGCATTTGTGATCTACGGTTACAATAAAGGTAGACAAACTGCACGTGGCTATGCACAGACAACAAGACCTTTCAATTTATTAAGTTTATACCATTTGCAGTGAAAGAGATGATGCCCGTTGCCAGCTAAACACAGGGTTGTAATTCTAGACTGTTTAAAAGCTTAAGGTTTAGGGGGTGGGTGGTTTTTGTTGCTGATTTTGTCTTTTTTTTTTCCCCTCTAAAAATCAGTGCAGGTTGTCTTATTTTCCTAAGCCAACGGGCAGACGCACAGTAATGCCCATGTTTCAACCCTAGCAGTACCATAATAGAACAGATCAGGCCTCTGGATTCCATGCAGAGTTTCACAGTGCTAAAACAAATTTGTTATCTAATCATAACATTTCAATTCTTTCTTCAGTCTTAATTTCATTCTCATTTCTGCTAATTCATGTATGTCTCCCTGTATGACTTTCTTCACGTTCATCTTATGCTTTCGTATCACTAGTTTGCTTTCATTTATCCTCTGCCTCTTTAGAGTTTTAGCAAGTACTCATTTTCCACAGTATCATTTCCACTCTTTACAGCACTACATGGTTAAGCACGAAGCAAAACCAAATTCCTTTCCAACTCTTTCCAGCACTGTTTGCTTACACTTCTTCACAATTAATCTAATATAGCAAAAACTTAAGCATTATTCCTTTTAGAAACAAAATACATTGGGATCAAAGCCTGTCAGCAAGAGACTGAGGCATCAGGTATGAAGTTTCAGTTTCACTAATATATGCAACCCATCAGATCTACTCTGCATTTTAGATACAAACAACAAACCAGAGCTTCCTTTTGCTTTAATCCCATAAACATTGGCAGAACGCCACGTAAGATAATATGCTAACCAGACTCTGGAAGCTGAGGACTTAAATGCACAATAAAGCAGCAATTAAAAAATTGTGGAGCTCAAGGAAAAAAAGGTAACAACAGCAAGAATGAATCAGATCACAGCCTTGCTGAAATCAGCATCCTACCTGTAGCCTGAGACACAAAGAGAAGAACAAGTACAAAACACATTAACATTTCCTTCCTGGTATGGTCTTTCCTAGTGAAGGGGTTTGTATTCATTTGTAATTCCAGAACTTCTTAAGGTAGCATCATATCACTTATTAGCCCAATGGATTTCCCCCCCCCCCCATAAAACTGTCCAACCATGCCTTTAACCAAACTGCAGAAGTCTGGTGATATTGTACAACTCCTTAATATTTTCTGTCAGTAAAAGGAATCAGAAGAGACTACAGGTAGGTCTGCAGCTATTGGTTTCAGATCCAGTTATGGTCATGTATTATTGCTACAACACCTGAAAAAATGCCTCAGGAAAATTAAGTAGTGTTATGCTACGACCGGTGCAAAAAAAATAAGAAGCAAAACAAAGTGGCAATTTATGCAATGACTTCGTGCCAGCTAAAGAGCCTGAGCAAGAAGTGCATTAAAGTTATAATGACAGAGGGGAAAGAAAACCATCAAAAGCTGCTTTTCTTTCAGCTAAACTCCACAATACTATTAACATCCGGGTATTTCCTTAAGATCTCATTCAATCATCCCAGCTCACAAGTAAAAACCCAACACAACCCCAAGCTACATTATCGTTCCCTTCTCTTTAAATCTGGAGCGCAGTTCTACTAAGAGGTAGATCATCAACTGGCTGCAAAGCTCAAAAATTATATCTTTTATATCTGTATTTGCTGTTTTTCCATTTGAGAGATGCCTGGTAACGAAGCAACAGAAATTAGCATTCAGTAGTTTCTCAAATCAATCCTCCCTGCTCAAAATGCAGAAAATAAACCAGCATACATATTACCAGCAGTTTTACTTGTTCTGTTTTGCCACAACAACGCGGATTATGCCTGTGCCAGGGTTGAATGATTGTCTACATTATTACTTCTGACTGTGCAGAGCGTCTGGAGCATGTAAGACAGAACTTCCACCACAGCTTTCCAAAATGCTTACAAAGTAGTTGGAGGCAATTAAGTAACAGCTGAGTAGCATCAAAGAACATGCAAGCAATTCACAAGCAGAGAATTTAAGAATTTTTGCCTCTTCACAACCAAACTTCTGGAGCCATGATGTATAAGCAAGTCTTGCATTAAACCACAATTTAAAAATACAGAAACGCCGATTTGAGATTGTTCATGGTAGTTGCTAGGTTATACAAACAATGAAAAGTGAGGCAGAGTATTTTAAAATATTCCTGTCTTACTCCATTATTTTAATCTGTCAAGCGACTTGCACGGCACAAGTGTGGTGTAGAAGTTCCATTATCTTCTAATACTGTGCAAAGTTACGTTTTAAATTTCCCCTTCATTATTTCTTCCATTCAGCTTCCAACACCTCTGCTGTGATGTTAACTTAAAATACTTCTAAGTACTCAGTACATGTAATGGGACCCAAGGAGGTACACACAACATTTTCACTTAGTGATGAATCAACTCATCTACTAAAGTGATTAGTACTAAGTCTTTAACTACAAAATGCTCTTACAGAAGAGAGAAGCAATCACAGAATCTCTAAGTCACAAGTGATGTAAACCACAACGTATGCTACAAGTCTAGCTCTACTGTTTGCATAGGGGAAAAAAAATGTGGAAAACAAATGTCAAGTGCATCTAAGGGTTAAAAATAGGACATCAACATGGTTTTTTTTCCCCCTCTCTCCAGATTTGTTTATTGTAAAAGCAATGATTTTGTATTTGTTTAACAAGCTGAGCAGCAGGTTATAAGATTGTCAGCTTTTTTTTTTTAGGCACATGAGTGGCAAATATTCCTATTTTATTTCCTCATCCCAATTTTATACTAATATTCTAACCCTCGTAAAAATCTACAGGCGTTGATATTTTTCAATGTCTTTCTCTCATAAATTTCAGAAGTGTAATACATTTTTTTTTCTTTACCTCCTCTTTCAGTAACTAAGGGCTCATGACAAACTTTCCTAGCACAGAGTTGCCTTGACATCTTCTGCTAAAAGTAGTACATAAACAACAAATAAACACTCTTATATCCCCCCCAACATACCACAAGTATCTCATGTTATAAGAATGATTCCAATAATTCCTGTAAAGGAGGAGAACAGCAGCCGAATTTCACTGCTAGAGAAGTTTCCCAATATACAGCTATGCAATATGGTTTTATAAGCAGTTCTTACATTACTGTCCATAATATTGTTATTTCCTTACTCTGAACATGCCTGCAAAGAACAACAGAACGCTATGAAATGCAGTGCTTTATCTACAATCTTCACAACTAAGAAGCCTTTTTTTCCTGATTCTGTCAAACACAATGCATCATTAGATTGGGGTATCCATTTCCCCAGATGTTTGGAGACTATGAACTTAAATTGGTTCAAGAAGGGACAGAGTAAAGCACTGGACGATAAAGCTCTCAATGTCTATCAGCCTTAATAATCTCCATGTAACACCTGGCTGAGAAAGCACCTAAATTGCAACAGAGAACCTCCCCTCCCCCAGCAAAATGTTTAAAATAGTCCTACACTTTTTCCCAGTACTACTGTAATTTCAGACCCAAGCTAGATGAACGCACAGTATAATAATCCTGTGCCATCTGTTCATCAATAACACATTCATTCATTGCTTCAGAGACTTAGGTACCTATTTGCAGCGTTATTCCACACCTTTATACACTCATGCATCCACATGCATGCTCCAAAATTATCCTGTTACCTTCAGAAAGAAAGTTCAGTATTATGGATTTATCCTATTTTATTTTTCATACACTGCTATTCATATTGTTCACTCATCCCACAAGATTCTGGAGAGCTTCATATCTTAATAGCCTAGAAAAAGTACTATTTCTGGAACATATCAGATTCACAATGCAACTCAGCAACACTTTTTTCAGTTTCACATTTTTTAAATGTACTTCAACAAATACACATTTAAAAATGAATGCCTTGGCACTTTTTTTTCCAATTAGTCAAAAAATGAAAGACTTCAACTGGGGAAAAATACCTTCCCTTTGCACTTCTTCCTCATCCAATTAAGTTAAAGAAACAGTCTGTGAGCCTGTTAGAAGCTAACTCCAAGGAAGCTAAATGCTTCTCTAGGTAAGTCTGAATACAACCACCGCTCTCTACAGAATCAGTACAGTTTTATACACTCCTTTTCATCCTTACGTCTGTTTGGAAAGGTTTACTAGAAATGTGAAGTAAGCATGAATTAGACTATATAGAAAAAGGATGGCAGAATCCACGTGGAGGAGCAGGTGATATACAGAGTTAGAGCTGCAAAAGATACTTACTGTGTTGAAGAGAATACTTATTTGCAGCACTGGCTTTTGACATGTTGTCTTCTCAACTGCACTACATGAGAAAGCGGCAACAATGACAACAGTAAAAGGACAAAATTCATACACATTGAAATGCCCACGGCATACAAGCATGGGAATACATGCAGGGGAATCTACCAGGAACAGTTCTAGCCCCTTGCTTTGTATCTGACAGGGATTAATGTCAGACGTTTAAGGAAGAGCTTAAAACAGGACAAGTGTGTGGCAATGCCACCACACAACAGTCTCCCTTCTTCCAGTCTGTGGCTTCAACTAGAGGCAAGATCTTTGTATTTAATCCCTAAGAGATTTCTTTTTCCATGAACTTTGTCCAACTAGTTTTGAACCCATATAATCTTTCAGCACCCACATCACTCTGTGGCATGGAGCCTTGAAGCTTGATCTCGTATAGCGAGATGAATCTCCTTTGAGACGTTGAACCAACCTGCTAGTCCCACCTGATGTCTCCTAGCTCTATACAGTAGCTAGTCATTTCATTTACTATCCACTTGTTATTCAGGAGTTTCTTTCATGCCCTCTCCACAGGGATCTTCTTCATAGAATCATAGAAATCATTCAGGCTGAAGGTTTTTATTATATCAAATATCTTCTCAAGCAAAAAACATTTAATATACCTGATCATTATTACCAGCTTCCTCTGAACCTTTTCCACTTCCACTATTTTTTTCTCCAAAAAAAAAAAAGAGAACAAAAACTACTACCCACAAATACAGATGAGGAAACTTTTTTTTTAAGTTGAATACCTTTTTTTAAAGCAACTTTTCTGAGCATCTAAACTCCAACAAAAACCTTATCCCTTCTCATCCATGACTACTATATGTGAAGCTGTTCTCCCCATAGTGTTCACCTTCACATACAGACAGCTCCAGTCTGCTTTCCTCACTTAGCTTCCCTGTGCACGAGAAATGAACCATGAAAGGGTCTGCAAAACTCAGGTCATTTCCTCTCAGAGAGGCATCAAATCTCTCAATAGCCCCCATTAGGATTCATGCCAAGGGAGAACAGGGCTTTTCTGCATTAATGTAATGATGAGAAAGATGCATGTAGAGGAACAAAAAAAAAAAAAATCACATGCAGACCACCGGAAGCTGCAACAACAGCGCTGCCCTGGCAGAGTACCTGAGGTGAGGAGCTGTTGTAGCTACCCCTTTTTGACGGGTTGCTACCAGATGAGAGTATTTGTTGATGCAAAACTAAATGGTTGTATTAGGCAAGAGAGAGAGCCAGTGAACTGAGACTGAGCAACAGTCAGGTGAGGGTGAATGGGGACAAGAGAATGAAACAGTGACCGAGTTGGGAAGAGACTGAGTGGGTGGAGAGTGACTGGGACAAAAAGCATGCCCACTGTGTTGGAATTGAGCAGGGAACAAAGGGTGAGGCTCAGCATCTCTGTGTGTCCAATAACGGTGGGTAAAAAGGTTGGGCTGAAGTTGTGAGTAGTAGGAGACGTTTTTAAGAAGTGAAATTCTCACTCAACTTTTATGAGTGAATAATCATTTAGTTTCGGTGGAGTTACCATCTCTGAAGGTTTTCAAGAAACATGTAGATGTGGCACTGAGGGACATGGGTTAGTGGATGTGGTGGCAACGGGTTGATATCTGAACTAGATGACTTTTATGGTCTTTCCTAACCTTATGATCCTATGAGCATATTTTCAAAGAGACTGAGGACAGACAAAGACAAAATTATCAAGCAATCACAGCTGCTGGCCCTGCTCTGAAGGCAAAGAGTGACGCGTTAAAGAGAAAAAATGTGGGAACAGGATTATATGCAGCCGGTCTATCTGTAGAGAGTGTGTTAAATTCTTGCAGTGTAGGCAAAGTCCTCTAACATTTTAGGAATTTGGAGTTCCAGCCCATCTCTGTAGGACTTGTCCACAGAAAGAGTTAATCAGTCACCGGGGTCATTAGGCTGGAATGCAAGTGTCCTGATAACAAAAGAACTGTAAATCTGAACTGTCATCTACAGATGATTCAGACGTTTGTCTAGAAACTGTTTATCACAAAGCAAGAGCAACAGAACATGACACAGACCCTGCCAAACTGGCTATGAGAGACATGAGGACCTCACCCCACCCCAACTTCATTGTCCCCAGAAAAGCCGACCTCTCCCCAAAGTTCCCACTTCAACATTTCTTAAACATTATTATAAACATTCTCAGCTTATTCTATTTGTTCTGATCTCATTTACTCCTTTCTTATCTGCTCAACACACTTCCACATCATGGTAGGAGCCAGAAACAAATGTCCTGTTCCCCCACACCACAAAACTGCATTCTTTCCAATCAAAGGATACAACGGCATGAATAGTAATAATAATAAAAGGATTCAACAGAACGAAAAAAAATCAAAAAACCCTACATAATTGCCTTCTACCATGCAGGAAGAAAGCAAAGACAGATACACAGCATCTTCATCCAGGGAGGGAGAAACACAAACAGCCACTGGGGCTTTTAACTCTGTTTCTAAACTTTGGTCTCCTGTATTTTCCAAGGTATTCTAGATTTATTTCTAGATCTTCAGCATTTAGAAGATTTTTCCAGTAGCCCTTAACACAAGAAGAACAGTCCTGTTTTTGTGAAAAGTGAAAAGAAACCCTTAAGTTAACATCTAAATAAAGAGATAATTGGATGATTTTGATACACCTCATGCTTGCCTTTTTCTACCAGTAACTGGATGATCCTGGACATGTAATATCTTATTTTCACTTAATAGTCATTCTATACAAAGCATATAGTTGTTTTTTTTTTTTTAAGATGGACATGCACATGCTTTTCTTGTATTGCTGTGATGAGCCCCTAGACCAGTAAGGTTCAGTCTGTGAACAAACACGGGCTATGAATGCACAAGGTACCTTAAATGGACAATAAATGTTTTCTTCCCCATTGGATGCAAGAAACACATCTGGTGGTAAAAGAGTGGTTTTACTTTCTCTGATGCATTTGGTTCTTCATCTGATGCAATGATTTGGCACGAGAAACAGAAAAAATCATGGAAACAGAATAAAATTATTTTTAAGACAAAGCAACAACCCACAGGACAGATTAAAACAAAGGAGCTGCTAATTGAATAAAGGAGTTGTTAATTGAATTCTAAAATATTTTAGACAGATATTAAGTTCAGCTTGCAGTACAGAGACTACATTTTGTGGATGGAAACAAAATTCAAGGCATTAGTCAACCTACTTTATTATGGTTTCTTTCTAGAACCACAGTATAGTTATCAGAACAAACATTAAGATTGATTCTATGTATTCCTATACAGTTTTTTTTCCCCCACAATTTCCCTCAGAAGGGATTTCAAACAAATTCAAACTAACCTCCCATCTAGCCTGAGGATTCCCAAGACACTGTTAAAAATTAGTTTGGAAAACAAGTTTAGACAAAAAAATACAGCAGCTTTCTCGCTGTCTTCATGGATCCTTGCAGAGTGCAAGACTACTAGCAAATTGTCCACAGCAGCAAACAAAGAGTCTTGTCAGAGGTGGGAGGCAAGTAAGACAAAGGTCTTCAAACTCCTGCTGATGTTGTTAGTTCTCCTATCTTCCTCTGCTCCCAGAGGACAGCAGTGCACTCTCAGTGTATGATTCCCTATTTCCTACAGCTTCCCCTACTGCAAGCACCAATCAGACTACAAAAGGGAGATGTGTAAGATGCTTTTTTTTGCTTCACCTCCTGAAAGAGAGGTGAGGACCCTGACAGGGCAAACATCGACCTCCTTGCTTCTCTCTAATGCTCCTGAAAGACTCCGCAATGCTCTTGAGAGTCTCAGTGCTGAGTGATGCCAGGCCTGAGAAAACCCAGGTCCCTCCCACACAATGCAGCCACAGGAAAACCACCACAGGCCACTGCGGTCTTCTTTAAGAAAGAAGGGAATACAGCAAAGAAGAGGAGCATTTGATACATGTAGGCAGAGATAGCAATGCTGTCAACTGCACTTAATGTTGCTGCTCTCCAGAGCTGCGCAAGAAAGAATACGCCGCTCAGCTGAAGCCCTAACTTAAACAAAGCAGAGGAGTTGGATTAGCATACACGAACAGCCCCGCGTTTGAAACAACATAAAAATACAGTCTTGGAATGACAGCACAGGCAGCAGGGTCTAAAGTCTGTTTATGTCACTGTGGTAGCTTCTGCAATTCATCAGATTTTGTACACCCAGGATGTGGTATACAGGGCTCTTTTATACTTAGTGAAATTCCCTGCATGTCTTCTTAACTAAGCCCAAAGTAGTCCTGCTGTTTCAGGGACACTCAGATCACCGACAAGAGCATACAGATAAATGGAAGCACACAGGTATGTTATAGCCGTGACAAAAAACTTCCTGCAAGATGGCCACCACAGATCTTCAATATTTTTACACCACAGAAAAGGCACTAAGTGAGAACCAAGTCACTTGTGAGACAGACTGCATCATTCTTAAGGAAGATAATGAGCCAGTTCAGCTAAAATGACATTTGAACTCTTATCTCCTGGACTATGAAGAAAATTCTTCCTGAGATACTTTAAACCATTAAAGCAAGGAACATTTGAACCAGCCAGCTATCAGCTTAGCTAATACCTGACTGATCCTGATTTAAAATTAATGGGGTCGTTGCTTAACTGAAGTCTTAGAAACTAGTCATAACATTGATAGTCACAGCTCAACCATTAACATGCAATTTTCTTTTCTGATAATCTGAGAATAACTGGAACAGAATGTTGAGAGTGGAACTCTTGGCTTTGACTATGGAAAAGAGTTTTGAGGTTTCTTTTCCAGATGAGAAGATGTAGTGACATGCCTGTAGCAGAAAGCAACTGGCATCTCTCTTCAGCTTTGTCCAGTAGTCCAGGCATAAATCACTCTATCTCACCAGTATGAACTCAAATGGCATTTGTTCCTGCATTACTACCAACCTGAAGTCTTGACTAATATGTTATGCTAGAAGGTCCATCTGAAGAGACCAGTTCTACTCAGAAAAGCAAGGTTCATTTTTCTGGGGGTAGGGTAGGAATCCAGAGGAGAGAGTCAGGGAAGAAGATGGACACTGCCCCGACTGGTTGTGCAAACACCATTCTTAAAGGGTTTTCCAAGATTCCACTGGATAAAAGCGCTAAGCAACCTTGTCTGACCTTGCACCTGAGCCTGCTTTGAGCAGCTTGAACTAACAGACATTCTGAAGTCTATTCTAACTTCAATTATTTCATGAACTACTTGTTTAGAAATAATAGCAACCTTGTGCATTTCTTGTAAATATTCCAGCAGACTTCCTTTGGTAATGCACTGACAAAAATAATTGCTTGCAACAATACAGTCGCATCATCATCCTTTATCAGTGTTAAGTCATCCGTCTGACAGACGACACAAATTCCATTTGCCATAATAACGATTCCCTACTTTGAAATAACCTATTTTAAATTCTGTTACACAACAATAGATCTAGACTTAATTCTAATTACCAAGCCAATAATAGTTATAATTACCACTCTAATAGATCAAGAGAGTGAAGACATAAAAGCAGGACCAGAAACATGAGCAAAATCGTGGCCATGCATGATTCTTCCACTCACTTAAGTGAGCTCTTCAAAATATCATGTTGAAGCCTCCCATTTAACACCACAGCAGAAGAGAGACTTTTGAAAAAAACATCAAGACAGCAAGAAATAAATGTATTTAACAAGTGATTGGACACAGTTATGACAGATGAGAAGGTCTCAGATTGGAGCACAAGTCTTATGGGGGAGTGGCTGAGGGAAATAGGATCACTTAGTTTGGAGTAGAGGAGGCTCACGGGAGATCTTACAGCCCTCTACAACTACGTGAAAGGATGTTGTGGAGAGGCAGGGGTCAGTCTCTTCTCCCACATAACTAGCAATAGAATGAGAGGAAAAGGCCTCTAGCTGCACCAGCGGAGGTTCAGATTGGATGTTAGGAAAAATTTCTTCTTCAGAAGAGTGGTGAGGCACTGACACAGGCTGCCCAGGGAGCTGGTGGTGTCACCATCCCTGGAGGTGTTCAAGAAACATTTAGATGTTGTAGCAACATGGTTTAGTGGGGAAATATCCATGGTAGGTGGATGGTTGGACTAGATGATCTTGGAGGTCTTTCCCAGCCCTAGTGATTCTATAAAGAACACATACATAAATCCACACATAGGAAATGTCTCAAATAATGCATCTCAAATGATGTGTTCCTTTCACTCAGAAAAAAATCAAATTAACTTTTGCACAACTGTAGAAAAATCACATCAGATCTCCAATTATCAGTGCACACAGACTGCAGCACAGAAGGGAACTGAGATTACACTTGTGATCCCTTCAAAAAGTTTTGAAACAAAATATGACAGTACTCTTTCATTGCTTATCATCATTCAACATGATACTTCAGGGTTATTGCCATTCAATCTGTATTTCAAGAAAACAAGCCCTTATGTAGCTTTTTGATGGATTTCCAGCCACATAAGATGTCAAGATGAGCAGGTAAGCTTATTAGCATGTTCTGTGATAAAGCATCTGCTGTAACCAGCTAAGCTTTGTTACTGCTGTATGGAAAGTAGAGAAGAATGCCTAAATCCTATACTGTAACACTATAATGGGCAAAAAACTCTCCTTCACGTCATTCTGGAATAACTCTCCTGCCTTGCATAGAATGAAAGCAAATCTGGCCACCCATCAGAAACAGGTAAGGAGGTTTAACACAGGACAAAAAGACCATACTCCATAAGACACAGAAATAATCTATGCCACAAAAACTACTTTAAGGGATAAAGCTGCAAAATGGTTTAAGTAGGAATTTGCAGAAGGTGATGCCACTTAGCACATAGGGACAGAGAAAGTTGCCAGAGTAGGAGGTTTATGGCAGAAAACGCAAATTCACATACAACAGCACTAGAAGAATAGTGCTGTTCCTCAAGCATCTACATTGGGCCCACTATTATTTAACATCTTTGTCAGCAACGTGGATGCTGGGATTGAGGGCACTCTCAGCAAGTTTGCCAAGGATGCCAAGCTGAGCGGTGCAGTTGATACACTGGAGCAAAGTGCTGCCATCTAGAGTGACTGGTACAGGTTTGAAAGGTGAGTCCATGCAAACCTCGTGAGGTTCGATAAGGCCAAGTGCAAAGATCTGCACCCGGGTCAGGGCAGCTCCAAGCACAAATACAGGCTGTGCCAAGAACAGATTGAGAGCAGCCCTGAGGAGAAGGCTGTTGGTTGATGAGGAGCTCAACATGACCCAGCAAAGCATGCTTGCAGCCCAGAAAGCCAGCTGTATCCTTGGCTACATCAGAAGCATCGCCAGCGGGGCAGTGACTCTGCCATTCCACTCTGCTCTCTTGAGATCACCCCACCTGGAGTACTGCATTCAGCTCTGGTGTTGGACTGAGTCCAAAGGGCCATGAAGATGATCAGGGGGCTGGAGAACCTCTCCTATGAAGACAGGCTAAGGGAGTTAGTATTGTTCAGCCTGGAGAAGAAAAGGCTCAAGAGAGACCTCACTGCAGCCTGCCAGTACTTAAAGGGGCTACAGGAAAGCTGAGGAGGGACTTTTTATCAGGGATTATAGTGATAGGACAAAGGGTAATGGCTTAATGGCTTTAAATTGAAAGAGAGTCGATTTATATTAGACAGTAGGAAGAAGTTCTTTACTCAGCAGTGAGGCACTGGTACAGGTTGCCCAGAGAAGCTGTGGATACCCCATCCCTGGAGACATTCAAGGCCCGGTTGGATTGGGCACTGAGCAGCCTGATCTGGTAGGAAGCGTCTGGGACTATAGCAAGGGGTTTGGAACTAATTTTAAGGTGCCTTACAACACAAACCATTCTATGAGATTTTGTATAATCCACAAAATTAAAATATTCATAAATTGCAAATAATTCAAAGATTAATGCAATATAGAACTTCAGTTCAGAAAAAAAGACCTCTGCATGAGTCAAAGTAGTCATTACCAATGCACGTATATGTTTGAGATCAATTCTGAGTTCATTAGATAAAGCTCTTTTGGAAAACATGGATTCTGAAAAAAAATCAACCTTAACTTCAACATTTATTCTAGCAACGCTGTCTCCAAACAAATCATCAACCAGGTATCCTTCACAGACAACTGAGAGCAGAGGAGCTCTCAGAATAAAACCTTCTGGCATCAGGCCTTGCTAGATCTTTGCTCTACACCACCTTAGGCAGAAATTCAACCACTTATAGGCCAAAGAAAATTTAGTAGTTACAAAATAAAATACTCCCATCCCTTAAAGATAGACAAATGAAAGCAAAGTGTGACCATCATATCTTTCGCACACTTTTTTTTCCCTCAAAATTCTGAACAGAATCAAAAATTAGCTAGTAGTTGCTCACCACGAGACTAGATTCAACTTGCCTTCCTCATTCTCTGCCAAGTAGCTTTACACACCGGAGGCAGCTAGCTGCTAAGAAAGACACTGCGTAGGGACTTAAGATGGAACACGGACTGAAATAGGACCAGTTTTACACCTGGCACAAGCATAAGTTTTATCTCTGTACCAATACAAGTCTTTCGGCATAGTAAGTTGTCACCAAATAGAAGTAATTTTCAAATTAGATTTACTAATACACTGGGAAAGAAGTAGTTATTCAGCTTTTTATTTTTCCCATAGAAACCATACATAAATAGTACAATAAAGATACTTGGCAGCAATCCTAAACCTCTAGAACCTCCTGGTATTTGGCATATTTTGAAGTGGGGTAAAATAAATGTCAAGGTCTCTTGATTATCCACACACTTCATTAGGTTCAGAGATTTAGTAAACACCACAGAAATGATGATATATCAACATTTGGCTTTTTCCACCCCCCCCACACCATGAACTATGCCACAAAATTAAGAGTCTTTTCTTAAAGAATACTCATACAACAAATGACCTCCTGTGGTGAGCACTTTTGTATTCTCTCTTGGAAATCTCTCAACTGCTTCTGCTATTTTTCCTAGGAAAACAGCATATTCCAAGCAAAGCAAAACAGAGAATGCAGATGACAGCGATTGCTGGGGCTCTGCCCTCCTGCATACACCAAACTCCCAGAGGAAAGTTCACTGGTAAGGCTGACCACCCATGGAAATCCTCATTGCGTGACGCTCTGTCTGGGAAAGGGAAACCTGCAAAGGTATCCTCCAATTCCCTGCTTACTCAGGGATTCCTCTAATAGCATAAGTATTCTGGCTAAGATTAAGTAATTTCATTTCACGTGTTCACATCTAAAAAGTCCTCTGGTGAGGGCTCACTTCTTACTAATACTGAAGCGTCTCAAAGTTTATCCAACTTTCCACCTACAGTGGGGTAACTCATGCTGATATAGCAGAAGCGGAACGACTTTCTACCGCTTGCACAAATCCCAGCTCCGTTCCCCCGGTTTATGCCCTCGAACGCGCCGCGGAAGGAGGTACCGGGTCGGCCGGGCAGCGCCCGCCGCTCGCAGCGCGGGCTTGTGACGCCCTCTGGCGGGCACGGGAGGGGCAGCCGGAGGACGGCGCACCCAGCAGCGCCGGGGCTCGCTAACCGCGTCCTGGCACTCCCAGCAGGGGGCTGCACGGCCCACCTGGCCCCCCACGCAGCGCTCAGCCACCCCCGCTGACCTCACGTGGAGACCACCGCCTCTCGTCCTCACACTGGGCACCTCTACGGGACAGAGGTCGCTCTCCTGTTAACGGGAGGGGTGAAAACCAGAGCACAGGAGGTTCCACAGGAATATGAGGAAAAACTTCTTTACCAGGAGGGTGACCGAGCACTGGAACAGCTGCCCAGAGAGGTGGGGGAGTCTCCGTCTCTGGAGATACTCACAATCCACCTGGAGACTCTCCTGTGCGACCTACTGCAGGGAACCTGCTTTAGAAGGGGGTTGGACTGGATGAGCTCCAGAGGTCCCTTCCAACCCCTACAGTTCTGTGATTGTGCATGGTCAGACCCCTCCTCTGCCTCCTCCAGGCCCAGCAATGACCCTCATGCACCACATACACCAACCCCAGCCCCTCTCTCCTCTGCAGAACACAGCAAGGAGCAGGAGCCTCACCGTACAGGCTCCTGATGATGCAGCTAGCTTGCAGCACCAGAGGTTCAGCGACAGCCTTGCCTAGAATGGTGTCAAATCTCAAGTCCTTCAAAACAACTCAATTCACTGGATTTTTTTTTTTAACATTTATTCCATACTTGATAGAACATTCCCTCTTTATGAATTCAGTTTTATTTTCTACTGTAAAAAACCCTCCCTCACACAAGAATAGAAATACTACCAGATCCTAGCTGATATGATTCAATATTTACTTCTGCCCCTTCCTGAGCTCTCCGATCCTCATCACTAAAAAGAGTCCTGTGTTAGTTAGTCCCTTACCTCACCACCACTCCAGAAATATGCTCTAGTCACAATACTTGGTTTTTACATAGTCAAGCTCTCAAAGTACTCCAGAGAAATAAGAAGCTGTCTGGCCCAGCACATAACAGGAAATTCTGACATCAACTTGCTGAAGAAAGCCGTTAGACAGGGGCTATAGAGAATCCAGATCACCACATTTCTGGTATGAGATCTACCCACTTGGCCATCTTTTTGTGCACACGTTGAAATACAAGAAATTCCATTTAGATTAAGAATAAACTTTAGAGTGATTGAACAGGTTGCTCTGAGAGATTGTGGAGTCCCCAGCCTTGAAGGTACTCAAAACACAACCACACAGCCCTGAGCAACTCACTCTGTCAAACCCTTCCTTGAGCGCAGGGGTTGAACTGGATGATCTCCAGAGGTGCCTCCCCATCTCAGTCATTCTGTGACTCAGCCATCACACTACCAATTTCTAGGTGTGGGGCGCTGTTGGTTTTGAGGTTTGGCAGTCAGAGAAAATATCCTGAAGTTCTTGTGAACAGGATTCCTTATGAAGGTATGGTAAGCAGAAGCCTCACATACCTCCAAGTTAAGTGTAATCAAGTAAGAATACACTACATAATTATGGAAGAAATAAATATTTTCGAAGAAAAGAGTTTCTTACCTTACAAAGCTCATCATTCTCCTCTTTGACAGGTAGAGAACTTAGATTTGTGCAGGAGTCTGAGTCTGATATCTCCAGCAAGCTGTCATCATTCTCAGATCCATCACATCTATCTGTAGAATCGCTATCCTTCTCCCAGTCAATTAACTCTGATTCATCTAAAGAAAATTTGCAACAATGTTTCTTACTCATTCAAAAATATGAATTTAAACAGTAAAACATTAATTATCCATGACTTGGGAAAAGCATGATATCATTTTGTTACATATGTTGAACTTGCCTTTATGCTTAACTACTTTATGATCCCGTCCCTCGTAAAATCCAAGCAGAAGCTTCTATGAATGAATATATTAAAAATTCAAAGTATTGCCATAAGGAGGCGGCATTTTTAACTGGTTAGGTAAGTACTTGGTTTAGCTGTTAATTTCCTAAGATGTAGTGTGGTTTGGGTTTTTTTTTCATCCAGTTGTATCAGATTTTTTCCAAGTGCACTTATTCAAAATTCACTGTTTTAAGCAAAAGCAAATAGTTCAGACAGTGACCTGGAAGAGCTGCAAAGCTGATAGAAGTTAACATCTGTTAGGAGTGGTAATTCCCACAGAGGAAAAGAAGAAAATACTTGCAACAGTAACATTGTAAAACACTACGGCCAAATACACAGGTCCACAAACCTGGAAGCACATCAGACAGATGAATGTTTTGGAGAAATTACTACAAACAGGCACAAGAAAATAAGTGTTTTCCTGAAACAATAAAGAACAGTGACAAAAGGGCAATAAACACAGACGCAGAACTGCTCTTTCAGCACACTCAAGAGCATACGGTCCAGAAATTCACTTGTACTCATCCACGAGGATCTTCTGAAGGCAGTGGAAGCCTGAGCTGCTATAGCAGCCCTCCTCTATGCTGCCTCCAGGTACAAGCATCTCTGGACACAAGCTACTGGTGAGAGGAATCTCATTCCATTTTGAAAACAAACTTTGGAGGAAGAAAACTGAAGACCCGAGTTTTACTAATATTTTATTTCTGAAGGTGAACTTCACAAGAAAGGGCACGCCACTTTTAAAAGTATTCTCTTAGCTATTATCCCCACACTTACAACCAAACATATATAATATGCATACACATATCCATGTCGAATACCACAATTAGTGCACATGATAGCTAACTGAAAAAAAAAGGAAAAACAGTTTTCTATTATAGTAGGGAGATTTCTTACTCCCCACTGCTTTCAACAACTCAAATTGCAGAGCTGAAGACAGGAAATGTTCGGATTTCCTTGATACCTTCAAGCAGGTAGATAAAGCATCAGTTTTGTCATTATGTAGAGAAACCAAATTTTGCTACCTCATATGAGTAAAAGCAAGTCTGTATACTGTCCCTTTTAAACTAAAAAGGGAAATCTGTGTTATATATTTATTATTGAACTGCTTATTATAAGGGATATGAGAGACAAGTATAATATTAACAGCAGGCTTGAAAGTTTCCTGGTAAACAGATTAAAGTGCACAAAATGAGCAGTCCTTCCATTTTAAAAAGAACAAAAATAATTACTAAGAAGTACAACAGATGAACAGATATATCAATGACAGCATAAAATCAGTAACAAATACAGAAGAAATGGGAAGACTGAGTTTGTTCTAAACCAAAGGAATGTGCTTAGCCAGAGCCACAAAAAAATAAATTAGTCAAACCATTTGCTCAACTCACAGTGCTGTTTGAGAGTTATGAGGTACCCAGGATCTGAAGCCTGTCTGTAATGCTTCAGATCTAGCTCAAGTAATCACATTAAAAATACTTCTTAACAAGTTCCAATGCAAATTAAACATTATCCTAATCAACTTGTGTAGTAAAGCACACAAGATTTTTCTGTCTTCAGCTGTACTCCTTTAATCAAAGTCTCTGCTAGCTGTCATCCCCTGCTCCATGAAATAGAAAGCAAGTCCTAGGAGCAAAACTCATGGTTGCTAGCACAATACAGCTAGCGGAGAAAACAAGGAATACTGTGTACTGAAATGAAAACTCATGCCACGTAAAATGATGTTATCTGCAGCTGCAAAGCCTGCCACATCCACTCAGTATACGTAGAGACAGCAATATCACTAGTAGAACAGAGCAGGCAGAGGAAGGTGTTCACAACCCCAGTATGTATGAGCATAGGAAAGGAAATGGTATGAATAAACTACAAGATACTGAAAGAAGCTGACATACTTTACACAACATTTAAACTGCTCAACGACGCTACTTTACTCCAAAGTTTCAACTTTTTTGACATAATTTATGGTAAGAGGTTAGACTATACTCAGCTGATACTGATGGAAAAAAATCCTCCAGATGATCTAATCCCATTTTGGTTAAGTCATGTCCTTTTGCCAGAATGACCTCACGGTATTTTCGTTACAGCACTTGAAGTGGAAAGAAGACAAAGTTTCTAGACAAATCTGCTCGTGTTTGAACTTACCTTCATCACTTCTGTCCTCTAACAAAAAATGTCTGTCCTGTGACTTCTCTATTTTGGAAGTGAGACTTTTTTTGCTGTGTAACCTTGAAATCGATGTTTTATTTTCGTTATCAGAAAAATCACTGTCACTGGAGGTCCATATTATGTCTTCAGCCTCCTTAGAGCTTTCAGCAGCAGATCCTATTAAAGAGAATTGTAAAGTTTTAGATTGTTACAGAAATACAGTACTGTTAAGTTTAAAAGCCTTAAAAATTAAGCTGTACTGGTTTTGAACTGGAAAAAAAACTTACCAGTTCAGTCAGCAAGGAAGAGATCAATATTGGAAAGTTAACTGAAATATTTCTCATACATTCATGCTTAACTTTCATTTTGATTCTCTGTGGTAAATGCTTCCACTTCCTTTTCTACCAAGAAGCTAGCAATCAGTCCTACAGCAGAGGACAAGAAATGGTTGTCTGACAGTCTTCTACACACAATCCTAACACTTCCACATGTGTCCTTCTAAATAATCTAAAGACTATCCTCAGATGCAGGGTATGGATTTCTCTGACTTTATAGTATGCCACCCGTTGAGATGACTTTCCAGTTTTGTCCTGAGTGGAAAAAAGTTTCAGGAGTAATAAAGAATAGTTTTGAATAGCTCTTGAAGTAAGACATTTAAATCAAAATACCTTTCTCCACCATTTTTAAACAATGAAAAAAAGGATTAATGCTTAGTAGCTAAGCATTCAGAAGTAGTAATCATAGGAAGGCAGAAGTTTCTACTTACTACCACCACTAAAACTTCTTAGGTAGATGGAAATTTAAACAATTAGTGAGGATTTGAAATAAGGTAGAAGGGATGGGGCCTTAAAAGAGAGAAACTTCTGTGTATCCTCTTGCAACACAAGAAAAGAGATTCTTTTCAGAAATATCAAAAGCATGATTTAAAACCCCAGAAGGAAGACAAAAGGTGCCTAGTAGGTCACTTTATTTCAACCCCAAGAGGCAGCTCAACAGCTGCTAGAGCAAGTAGAAAGAAACTGAAGAAATCACTGCCCTCTCTCTCCTTTCCTCTGGACTCAGAAAGTGAAAGATGTGGAGACACAGTCCATAAGTCCTCATCCTCCTCATTATGCCTAGAGTTCTTTTTCAGTCACAACACCAAACAGACTCAGGCACATACAGAAGACTGTGAACACAGGATGTTGACAAAATCCTATTTCACTATCTATTCCTCATACTTACAAAATACACTGTTTTTCTTATGCCTGCTTGTCTGTCTCTAAGATGAAGAAAGAATTATTTCACCCTCTATCTAGACAGTTATGGGTTGGTTTTCACTTGTTCCTCTTAAAAATGTGGACAACATTCTGTGTCCCTGCTAGGACACACACTCTATACTGTATTAGCGATACTCCATCTGTTCAAGAGCAATAGCTAAAGTTCTTGCAGCTTTGCAGAACGGGCATTCTAGGTAAAGAGAAGAGCCCAATCACAGAAGAATCAAGACTGTCTCCCACCAAAATTAGATTTTAAGTACAAAAGTTAGAAGAAAACCAGTACTTTTAGCAGCTTCTACCTTGATAAGGGGCAAAACAAAGTGGAAGTCTTTTTGGCAATACTAAGATGACATAACTGTAACATACCAGTTGTGCTTTTAGGAGTACTTAAGAGTGGTCCAAGGTGCTTCTTAGTCTTAGGTTTATTATCAGTAGGTCTTGATGACTAGAAAGAGATGTAATCATCAAGGTTATCATCAACATTAAGGACAATTTTAACATATAGTAATACACTCAGAAATGTTATTACACCCACCACAACTTAGCACAACTTCAGACAAATTTGTCTGTCTCCTACTACACTGTAGTATCGTGAGAACATTAACACAAAAGCTGAATTTGCATCGTTGAGGAAAAAATAAGCTTACTGTGACAATGACAAGAATTAAATCTAACCTTGTTCTTTATAAGAGCCACTATTCTCAGCATTAGAATGTCAAAAGTGGGCAGGAAGACCATGCTTGATAAACCATGTGCTCTATCCCAAGGTTGCAGAAAGAAGCCTTCAGCAGTCTGTTTTATTAAATCCCACAAGCTATGTAACACTATGACTGCTCAGTACCAGAATGAAACAAAAACAAATCAACTGAAGATTATTTTCAGCACACAGCACCTTCTCACTCAGAGCTGGCTGAATATCTCAATTCATGACCAAGACTAACACAGAAAAAAATTAAGCTTAATTTTATATATAATTCAAAACAGGAGCTGCAAGGTCATAAAGCAATATTTTTCTATAGCAAACTCGTTGCAAACACACTCTTAGGATCTAACAAGAATTCTGCTAATGCAAACTAAAATCATTTTGTTCCATTTTTATTTTTATTTTTTTTCTTTTCAGGAAGAAGCAGCTCCCCACCCCAAGTGTTAAATTACTTTTAAATAATACATTTAGGGACAGCACAAAAAAGGGTGACAATTCAGTCAAGCATGGAAACCACTCCACCAGTTTGCTTTTCTTTTTTACACCTTTAAGCAAGCCAGCATTTTACCTCCAGCATAGAAGTGCTCTGAAAGCCATCCCCACACCTAAGCCACGCATTGGAAATTGAAGCAGCAGCCACTGATGTCCTGATAGTTGATTTTCTCAGCTGTAGGGTTGCCTCATCTGGGAAGGATGTGCACTCCGTATTCCAAAACCTCTTCCGCTAAGAAAAACAAACCCATTAAAAACACGGCACATGCACAATGCTTTTCAAGTGACAGTTACTTAACCTAGAAATTCCCTTCTTCTAAATACTTCCAAACGAACTATATTTTAAAAGAGATGGAACAAGAAAAGTTTTGAACACCTCCAAGCACTTCTCATGCAGCATCACATAATAACTAACGCTAATGGTCAAAGACTAAATTTACCCATGACAAGTGTGCTATCTGCTGTTGATCTAAGTTCTAAGATCTTAGATCTAAGATCTAAGTTCTGTTAGCTGCCCAGCGAAGCTGACAATATTATCCTAAACAAGAGCAGCTCAGTAAAATCTGCCACCACTAGGTAATTCCTTCAAACTCTCATTTAATCTGATTGTATTCTGTGTCACGCAGGAGGCCAGACTAGGTAAATGCATGACAAAAACTTTAGTTCACTCTGCTGCTGAAATATTTTAGATCACTTTGACTGTACCTTCTTGAATATGTCCCTACCTGTATTTCAGAACTACACCAAAGTTACATTAACCAGCACATACAGATAGGGGGGAAAAAAAAAAAGAGGCCACGGGCAGCTTTTGTGACTGATTACATGCATTTGTTTCCTCCATAACTTCTGAGTGCCGGCCAGAATGAAAAATGGTACTTTCAAAAAGCAGACAGTGAGCAGCACCTTGGTTTGCCCCTCCAGTCAACCAGTCCTACTGCACAGTGAGAAGGCTTGAGCAGAACAAATAGGCTTTGCCTGTTTGATGGCAGCTGACCTTGCTAAGAACCCTTCCTAAAATCGCTGGGGATATTTATGCTGCAAAAGTAGCTATGAGAAAAGGCCACGTCCACCAAAGTCAAACTGTCCCCATAGCTACTCCCACAGATGCCTATTTTTAACAAGAACAACCTTGAATCTGACGTAGTACTACATGAGGAATCAAAAGGACACAGTGTCAATGAAGGAGGCATATCACAGTTTGAATGAGGAGGGTTAACATCATTACACAAAGAATTGAAACCTCGTACTCCTCCCAGTAAGCACGCTACCCTGATGCTCAGTTTCCAGAGCACTTAGACACAAACAGCATTGTACTGCCCTCTGGGCAAGGACTTCTGTGTCTACCCAGAAGAAAGCATGGATGAGGGAAATAATCACTAATGCACGTCAACGCCCATTTTTTGGTCCTGTGGCAAAATGTCACAGTAGGCCCTTATTCCAGTCAGCTACACTTGCTTCAGCTCCACGCCCCACACCGGGATGACTTCTGCCAGGCTAAGATTTAACAGAAAAGCCAGCAGTGCTCAAACCCATGCCATGGTTGGTTTATTAGCAACATAGCAAAAGGCCCTGAGTCCTCAAGCTTCATTTGAGATTACCCACTAAAACATAGAGAATAGCATCAGGCACACATATAATGCCCACTGATTCATAATCCCACCACAGATTACATAGGCATACCTAGCCAGTAATTTGGATGTGGATTAAAATCTTCTATCACATGGTAAAACAGCAGAAAGAAAATAATTTGTTTTTTTAATAATTAGACCAAAGTGATTTGTATTCTTCAAAAAGAGGGGATTCCAGTCAATTTCCTCATTAATTGTTGCTTTGTTAGTTATTTTTAAACCTTGGCCAATGTTGTAAGGCTTGCCTATGTGTATGCTGTCAGAACTTGTAAAACCTTGCAAGATATATTTCACAGAACAAAACTTGCAGTATGTGGCAGACCAAGATGTGGTTCCTCCAAGCATGTTTCTTAACTGGGGAAGAAGTTTAGAAGAACGTATATCTGAGCCAGTAACATCACCATGACTTGCTCATGGGTTTACAATACACAACTTTTGATGGTCAATTAAAAGCAGAGGCAGTTGCAAACAAATGAAAAAGCCACATAAATGCATGCACAAAGAGTTACGCAACGCAGGCTTTGCAATGAATTTCTATTGTCAGGAAGCATTTCAAACACACAACTGAAGAATGACTGTCCAGTTTCTCACCCATATTATCCTCAAAAGTCATTAAATCTCTTTTCACAGAGAATCCCTCAGTTTCTCTGCGCTGCAAATACCAATGAAAGCAAAAAGAACACTGTGTAACATGTACAGTATGCCACGGCAGATGAGGAAGGGTCAGTGTTGCACAACAGCCACATCTGGGAAGGCACTGTCATATAAGAGGGCTCTAGCACTGTGTGCATATATATGCATATACACACACACAACGTTTTAAAGGAAAACACACCACGTAGAATGCGTATCAAGTCAACACACAGAACAACTTAGGTGCTCATATACACATAAAGCACACACATCTTTTATTAGAAAGTTGTCCTATGAATGCTCCACATAACAGAAAAAAAGTTGGATATACACAGACACAAAGTTCAAAAGACAAATACTCAAGAACACAAGCAACACCGGTGAGTTCCCTCGGGATGAAGGCTCCAACCAACGGCCATGGGAGCAGCTCTGCAGAGCGCTCTGTGCACGGCTCATGGGCACTGTGGGACTATGTCTGCTGGGGAAGGTGGCGTCTGTGCCAGCCATTCCTGCAGAGCTGCTGCTCCTTCACACCTCTGCACAGAAACCTGCCCAAGGGAATACACGGGCTGGCACACAAACAGCAAGGTTTAGAGCTTCTTCACCTCCACTCCAGTCTGCTTCAGGGCAACAAGGAAACTGATAGTTGAAGAAACTTGCTTCACTCAATAATATTTATAACAAAGTAGTCCAAAGGACATGCTGTTCCTAAAGAAATGCAGCACAAACAGTGAGCTCTTTTCACTTCAAGTCACAAGGTTAATCAATCTTTTTTCCTCTGGCGTAAAAGTGGAACACAAAAATATATTGGGAAATTATTAATGTTATGCATGAAGAATCCAAAACCAAGGTATTAGTATAAAAAAACAAATAACCAAATCAAGTTCAAAAGAGCTAGACCACGTAGATCCAGTGCATCTCAAAAATCAAAATGTACTGCAGAACAAAGGGCCACAGAGATAATCTTCTCGGTTGAGTAGAGTGTCTGGAGACAAAATATGCCCTCCGATTTTAAGAAGTTGAAACTAGGATGGCTACCTTATGCAGAAATTGTCTGCTGAACTCTGTTCATGAAAGCATTGTACTTTCTTTCTGGAGCAATTCCTTTTAAGTAATGAAAAAATAATAGCACTGCACATGTCACTGGAATGAGGATCAACCCCTCCATGCCAAAGGCACAGAAAGCAAGCCTTCCCCCATTAGCCCTGCAGGAAACTCTCAGCAAGGTAAAGGGCCAGTCAGTCTCCGTGGGTAGGAGTGTGCAGTGAGGAAAACTGAGACAGTGACATTTCAATAAATATTTAATGGTCTGGTGTGCAATCATAAGTATAGGGCCGGAGGCTTGGTTTTGATTCTTAACTCGATGGTCCAACCCAGAACATCTCCGCTCAACCAATCCATATACCGTTACTTCTGCCAAATATTTGTGAAGCAGAGGCACCCCAAAAGCAGTCACTGGGACCATATGTTCAATGTCTACTGACTGCACACAGCCCTTTACACACCAAACAACCCATTTCCTTGAGCCTGTGTCAAAACACAAAACAAACCACCACAAAAGCATGACCCAGTACAGTACCTGTTGCATACACCAGCAACATCCCTTGGACATTACTTTCTCTAACACATAAAAACAACGCAAGCTGAAGAACAAAAAAAGAAAAGGTTTTGCTGTATGACTCCTCCTGCTACTGACATGTAGATCCTGAAGATAGCATCATCTAAGAATAGAAATTATTTAAATACAGCTATTGTATTCTTCTCTAGAGAAGGCAAGACACTGAAGATTTCAGTTCTATATTCCAGTGACTTTTTTAATTAGAAAAAACTTTGGAAGACACCACAGAAGAATACACAGTGATATCACACACTGACCAACAGCCATCCTCATCTTTCACCTTCATCGTCATAGCCTTCACATGAAAATGCTCATAAATCAGAATGAAGGAGTTCCAGGCTTTAAAAGCCCAAATTTAAGGTAGCATAAAACTGAACTTGGCAACAGAAATCTCATTTTCAGCAGAACTCAGCATTCATGCCACTGAGCTCCTAAAAGCACAGTTACCATTTTCAGTGCCTGGATGGAAATTAAGGTTTTCATTTGTTTGAAATATTAAAATACCCTTCCATTTTAAACCTTCAAGTAAGGATTTAAAAAGAGGCTCTATTATTTCAAGCCAAGACTTTTTTCCCTTATGAAAACCAGCATATATCCTTTCCAAAGTCAGCTGGCAAGAATACCCACAATCTTAGCTAAGAAGTGTTCTCACCAAGTTGCAATCATTTGCAAAAAATGCTGAGCTGCATAACTACGGTCACAGTGACCTGGCATTCCTCCTTCCAGACTGTTAGCATGCACTTCAAAAAAAAAAAAAGAAATATATTTTTTCCAAATAGTTCTCCTATTGATGTTGACATATGGGACTGACATTTTTATGCTTCAAAACTTGCATGTTTCTGATTTTTACTTCTGTTAATGAAAGCCTATTTTCTCATTAACTGATACATACGTGGATATATACACACAACTATGTAATATTACCATTTGAACACAGACTTTTTTTTTATCCTATACATGCTTACGTAAGCATCAGTGCAAGCTGTTGCAATAACATTGAGGGAGAAAGCCCTCGTGGAGAAAGGATACTATTGGAATGTACTTTTTACACACAGCTCGTGCCAAGTTGTAGTTAAGACATAAATCTGCACTCTATCAAACAGATGAAAACAGAAGAACATAGAAAAGCTTTCTCAAGATTACTTTATCTGAAATGTTTCAGACACAATCGTAACACCGCACATTAGTTAAATACCAGGTTGGTTTATTTCTTAAAAAGGCTTAATTAATAGAATAGTCAGCAAATGCAGAGGACCGCTGTCTTCTCACCTGGCCAGTACAGCTGTCATTGACACAGTAACTAGAAAGTGTCTTGGTCTACAAAATAAACTATTACCAAAAAACTGTTAACAAATGCCAACACAATTTAAGTTCAGCCTTAGCTGCTCACTTGTAGCTTTTCCACTGCTCAATAACTTTTAGAACCTTTAGAAGAAGGTATGTACAGGGTAGAGTAGGTTACATTAAGCTTGTTGGCATTTTCCTATAAAAATGGATTTCAAACTTAGCTGTACTTAAAAAACCGGTGTGGAATTCTCACACCATTTCTATCCACATGCTAAATGGAGAAATGAATTTTTTTTCGCACCTAAACCTGACATTTGAACTCCGCCTGTACAAGGCTGCCCGGAGAAACCGCGTGGACCCCATCCCCGGAGGCGTTCGAGACCAGGCTGGGCGGGGCCCCGGGCAGCCTGAGCCGGTGGGTGGTGCGGCAGGGGTTCGGAACTAGGTGTCATTTAAGGTCCCTTCCACCCTCAGCCATGCTGTGGCTGCAGGCACAGCCGCCAGGCGGCAGCTCCGTGCCGTGGGGCAGAGCAGGCAGCGTAGCCCCGCCCCGACGGCGCGAGGCGCGTGCCCCCGTTTGACTCACAGCCCGCCCGTGCCCCGGGACCGAGCCCCAGGATGGCACGGAGCGCGCCCGTCCTGACCAAAGTCCCGGGGGTTACTCTCCCCGGCTGCTGTCGAACCCGCCAAGCCCGCTCCGCGTCCCCTCGGTGCCCCCGCCGCACGACTGGGAGCAGCAGGTCGCCGGGAGGGAGCGCACCCCCACGGCACCATGCGGCCGGGACCCGCCGCCACAGCGCCCGGGACGCGTCCGAGCGGGCCGGAGGTAACCCCTTCCGGAAAACCTCAAGGCCCGAGCTCCGAGCGGCCGGAACCGGAGCTCGCCCTCAGGGGAGCACGGCAGTTAACACGCCTCGCGCAGAGCCCTCCCCGCGCAGACCCCCTCGGCGCGCACGCAGGTACCTTCCTACTGGGCATCGCCCCCGGCAGGGCGGCCCGAGCCGCGGTCACGTGGCAGGGGAGCCCGAGGGGCGGGGCGACGAAGAAACCCCCAGCCCGGCGCACCGCCTCCCTTTCTAGCTTTGGCGCCAACAGAGCCGCCGCTCTTCATTGGGCGGGACGGTGACGTCATGAGGGGCGGTACTTACGGAGGAGAGCGCGGCGCATGCGCGTTTCAGTGTCTAGGCTTGGGGTTTGTGGTGCTGCCGGGCTTCCGGGTAGCGGGGGTACGGGTCAGATGTTCCTCGCCCCGGCACCATGTGAAGTGGCGACCCTGAGCAGTGAGAGCAGGGCCGTGTTTCGGCTGCTGGGGCTTTTGTTGAGGCAGGAGAAATTTTTCGGGTGGTGGTTGACCTTCACGCTGGTCAAAGTCGCTCAGATCTGAAAGGGATGATGAATGATATGTTAACAGCTCAAGGAAAATGAGCAGAGCGCTTGCATCGAACGAAGCAAAATGCAAACACAAAGCAAAATGTTTTATTAGAAGTACACTTGCTGTTAAGCCACTAACGTGACATACTTAACTCTCTAAACCTACAACAGATAAACATGCATTCACAGGCGAAAAAAAAAATCAGTGCCAAGGCATAGGGAGGCTGGACACAAATGCCTTTGAATTGAGCTTGTCTTGCAGCATGCAGTCATTGTAGCTCACTGAAGGGAGAAGAAGGCTGACAGCCTTGTGGGTTGTGGATGCCCCATCCCTGGAGGCCTCAAGGCCAGGTTGGATGGAGCCCTGGGCAGCCTGGTCTAGTATTAGATATGGAGGTTGGCTGCCCTGCCTGCAGCAGGGGGTTGGAACTTGGTCCATGAGGTCCCTTCCAACCCAAACCATTCTATGATTCTATGAACCTTTGAAAACGTTCTTCTGATTCAAGAGGAAGCACTGGCAGAAAAAGGGCATCCTGGTTATTTTTAAATGCTTTTATGTGGTTGTGAGAAGTTCATACTGTCAGTGCTGGTGTAAAGAGAGAATAAACAATCTTTGTATGTAAAAAAAAGAATTATGCTTTATATCTCAGCATGACTAGAATTTGTAAATATATATGTTTTGATAGAAGGTGCTGTATGACTAATTTTTGTTATTAAACCATAATTACATATATCCATATCTATAGTTTATGGTTTGTATTTTTTCCAAGGCACCCTGTGGCCAATACCCATCTCACATTCCCTTTGTAAAACTGCCACTAATTAAAGTGCATTTTGCAGAGAGAGAAGAGCCAGAAACGTCATCTACAACTCATGCTGCCTTTGATTGTTATGTTCAAAACAGAGTTAAAAGCCCTATGTTCACATCCTTCCAAAAGCTTGCAGTATTTCTTTTCCAGTTACCAGATTGACAAATTAGTTCAATTATGCATTGCCGAAGTGGTTTTCTTTGATATTTCAAGAGGTCTGTTACTGTGCTATTCAGTTAGATAGGTTATGTTAGAGCTAAGTCACAGAAATACTTGAACTACAGAAGTTTAGCCAGCTAGGTTAATCTGTATAATTTTTTTCTGTACATAGTCTCCGTCTGAGGATTCCAAGATATTTGTATCTGGCAGGAATTTCCTTCTATGAAATCAGGAGAAGGAGACCCAATTAAAAGATTTATTTGTTTGCTTTAATGTTCTTCACAAAGAAGTACAAAAATGACATGGAAATAGAGGAAATAAACCAGAGAACAACCCTGTATACTACGAAATAAAATAGAGCTGTGATTGTTTAAAAAATAATTTTCTGTGAAAAAAGAATAATGGATACCTAGCTTTTTCACAAAAGCCTAAAGAATACTAGTAATACTAATACATTATTCTTGCAGTCCATTGAAAGTTTTTGTGGGTTATACCTGTCATCACGTCTGCCAGGCTTGAGCAGTAGTCTGATCCCATACTTTTACCTGATGTACCGATTGACTGTTTGTGCTCAAGATCATGTTGCCACTGCTTAGGAAGCATTAAGAAATAGAACTTCTTGTATTCTAGTGCATTAGAAATCTATTAAAAAATAGAAATTTCCTGTAATCAATAAAACAATTTATTCAGTAAAATCTGGAGAAAAAAAGAGCATTTATTTTTCTCCTGTTGATTGCATGGATATTTTAAAATCCATGCAGAAAGAACTTACCTCTCAAAGAAACAAAATGTATTTTATACAAATTAATCAAAAGATAAGGAGGCTTAAATTACTGAACCTGGAAGAACTTGTTTATATTGAAGGAATGTGCCTGTCCTTCATTCTAACATGAGTTTATGGATTCATTTCCTCTGACGGAGCATTAAGTTACATCTCTAAAAGCTTTCCAGTGCATAAAACCTTCAAGGACAATGTCAAATTCAAGAACAGAGGAAGATGTTTGGTTCAAGTCATTTCCTTAGCAAAGTTTTGAAAGTCACAAACATCCCAGCCACTTAATTGGGATGAGATAGAGAGAAAACTCTATGTAAGTGTTTTATAACCCGTGTTCCAGGGTCAGCTGGATTCTTATAACAGGTAATAGGTGATCCCAAAGCCTAGCCTAGATCCAACGCATTTTCTCCTGTAGACTGTGTTACATTTTGATGATTTCCAGCTTTCCAATGTTTCCTAGGAAGCAACATGTAAAACTTCAGACTTCTTAATCCCAAAGCTGTGGCTTCAGTTCCGCTGTAGATTAAATGGTACCACTGCTCAGTGTGATATGCAGTGATATTCCTTTTTTCTTTCATAACATTTGTATCTGTGGTACGGTTCTCCTTTTTAATATTGTCTTCCGTGCACCAGTGGTACAATCTGTCTGATCTTTCAAAATAATAAATCACTGCTTTTCTTTCAGTGCTACACATCATTAGTAAACAGCACTGAAGACTTGGGAATTCCCCTACTGATTTCACTGGATTCAGATCTGGCCTCGAATTATTCCCCTCTGTGCTGTAGAAAGCCCTGTTTGGGTAATTTCTTCAGTAAGGTCTGAAATATCACATGCCGCAGATTTTCCAGGGATTTAAAACCGAACGCTACACGGTGCGGGAAGCATGACAATCTCAATATGAGTACGCAAGCTTCAACTTTAATGCAGTACTTCCTAACATATATAGAAACGGAGTTACACCTGGCAAACTGCCATTGGCGGGGCTACCCCAGCCCCGTCCCCTGATTGGTAATTACAACTTGTTGAACAGACAAAGTCACACAGCAAGCCCCCCCCCCACGCCTGACGACTAACTCCCTGATACTTCTGTCCTTGGACTCCGCCCCACCCAAGGACCCCTCGGCCCTGCCGACTGTCCACCCAGAACTACTCCATACACACACTCTGCAGTACTTCCTTGCTCATACAGTCACTCGAGTGATCCATGGCCACCCTGATCCTGCAACCATCCCTCAACAATCACAAATATTCAAGCCAGAGATTTTATAAAACTTTAGACTTTTCTTTACTGAAAGTTAACCGTGCTCTGACTCGCACATTTGTCTTAATGTTTGTCTCATTCACGCTCAGGTTCATGAAATGGAAGTTCTTTCAGCTCAGAATACCCACCTGCTGGTGCCAGCTAGAGCTCTATTTTCCTCAGGCTGCAACACATTAATTTTCCAGAAAGGATACAAGGGAATGTGCTATAGCACTATGGCTGCTTTCATTGCTTTTCCTGTGTGAAGGATAGGTAGTTTGAACCACAACTGAAATATCTGTCTGGAAAAGTACTCTAAAACATCTGCTTGGAAAAACAAGACAAAACAAAACAAAACAAAAACAACCATGGGATAAACCTCTAAACATACCACAGAATCCCAGAATGGCTGAGGCTGGAAGAGCCTTCTGTGTCCATTCGGCCCACCCTCTGCTCCAGCAGGGACACCAGAGCAGGTGCCCAGGCCCACATCCAGGCGGTTGCTGAAGGTCTCTGAGGAGCAGACCCCACACACAGCCTCTGGGCAGCCTGTGCCACTGCTCTGACACCTGCACAGCACAGAAGTGCTCCTGGTGTTATGAGGAAACCTCCTGTGTTCCAGTTTGTGCCCATTGCCTCTTGTCCTGGCACTGGGCACTACAGAAAAGAGTTTGGCTCTGTTCTCTCTGCACCTCCCTTCAGATATCTACATACACTGACGAGATCCCCCAGAACCTCCTCCTCTCTGGGCTGAACAGGCCCATCTCTCTCAGCCTCTCCTACCCGAAGCTGCCTGCTTCAAATCAAATCAAATGTGATGATTAGCGGACATAGAACATTGTGAGTTACAAGTCCATAAAGCTGCATTGTTACACACATGCAGTCTTTTGCATTTTCTGGTTAGTGGAGCATTTGCTAGGGTTTTGTTTTGTTTTTAAATTATTCTATGTGTTCATCAGCTAAGGAGTTCTGAGGGAAGGAAATATAACTTGTATTCCATATCTACAGTGTCTGCATATCTTCTATATCAATATCTTCCCAGCTGCAATTCTTTTTAAGATAAATTTGGAAGTTTGCAGAGAGGAAAAATATTTTGTCACGTTTCAAAAAAGCAAGTGCCTTTTCTACCACTATCCATCACACGCCTCATGTTAGTTCAGGTGCATTTCTGCTTTCATGTTTGAAGCATGGGAGTGTCTGAGTTAGGAAATGAAAGCAATAACTAGAAAATGGTCGAGTCGCTTTCAGTAACCTAGATGCAACAACAAACCTTCTGCTGACTACAGGAATAGTCATGAGCCTTTTTTCAAACACGCTTGTAGATTAACTCGGTAGCATAATACAGCTCAAAAACACAATAGTAACATCAGGAGGTGAAGGGAATCCCAAATCAAAATCCAGTGCATGCATGCACATTAATTTAAGGAGCTGGCTTCAGAAAATTGTCAGATCCAAATATTTTATCTTTCCTTACTGGCATCAAGTATTAACTCAGTAATCTGAAGCTCAGTACTTAAGCGCTGGGTGTTTTCAAGGCCTGAAGTTCAGATGTTGCTGCTGGAAGCAGAATGTGGGTGTATGTATGTCTTAAGTGATTAATGTATAATTAATAATAGAGAACAAGAGCCATTGTATACAGCTTGCACTTAGTGATTTTAACTTGTATATAAATTCCTATCGAACCTGCACAGCTTGTAAAATAACACCGGCTCTCACAATGCATTAGGTGCCTGGAAGAGCTCACAGGGCTGAGTAATGGATTTTAATTGATGTCGTTGCTGGATAGATTCCCTTTGGTTAATAGGATCTCAGCCCTGATGTGCACAACTTCAGCTGCCCATTGAACAGCGCGCAGTGAAGGTAACACGAGGTGACAAGCCACACGCTCATGTGCATCTGCAGCCGAACAGTGGCTCTGCACTATCTGTAATACGGAAGGCAGAAAAACAGTTAACCAGTAATACAGTTTCAGGGCCTAAAGGCGTCTCCAGCCACCGGCAGCCCGCCGGCACGAAGCCCGGGGTAAGCCCCCGGCACGGGGAGCTCCTCGACACGGGCCGGCCGGCGGGGA